>NW_026732002.1:0-426818 GCF_028476545.2 Physella acuta
ACATGCTCATAAATTATTGCAAGGGGCGCAACCGTGAAAATACCGTGAGTGTTGAGAAAATAATCGCGGTAGCCGCCCTTTGTATACCGAATAAAAAATATTCTTTTGTTCATTTTTTGTTCTTCTGTTGATTGTGGTTTTATTTTTTTAAACAAATCGTTTGAAAAAAAAACACTTGTCCATAAGGCTTCAGATCGATAACAAACATACATTGTCGTGGCTGTTGAAGTACCAGATATATTTTTTTCTCCTCAAACATTATTTTAAATTTTGGTCATTTGCGGATAGAAACGGGTGTTATCTATCTTTTTTTTTACTTATTTTGCTTAAATAAACAGAATAAAAATAAAACTTTTTTTTAATCATAGTTGTTACATTATTTTTTATTCAGTAGAGTAAATAATTCTGTTACGTTTTTATGTTAAAGGGAAACTACTGTGGAAAATCGCCAATTCTACTTTTTCTGAATTGCTTCCCCTCTTAGTTAAAAAAATGAAAATATTTAGGATTGTTGTCTTGAAGATTAAAGAGACGAAATGGTGTAGAGGGCTGTGATCGCTTTGATACAAATACTGCGCATGCTCCAACTATGCCTGGTGGGGGGGGGGGGGGGGGGCTGGTAGGCAGCGTGCCATGGTCTGGTGTTATTTACATTGGTACATTGACCAATCACGTGACACAGTTTTCTACCAGATTTAGCCAGTTTATTTTGAAGTAAGTGGGACAGGTGAAGTAGTGTTCACCTGTTTACCGTGCTTACAGACAAGATCTATGCCCAAACGCCTTTAATTACCCAACCGGGTTACTTTTAGGTATTTTCTCCGAGGGGTGGGGGGGGGGGGGGTGACTTAAAATTACCAGGGGTGGGGGACACAGCCTATAGTATATTGTCAGCTGAGTTTCTGCGGCCCCCTCCCCGAAAATAAGTCTACTCCCCCCCCCCCCCCCCCACTCGAACGAAATGAAATTAATATAGAAGATATATACTTTTAACAGTGTCCGCCCCCCCCACCCCCCCACCCCCACCCCCCCCCCCCCCTGAGAAAAAAGTCTGGAAGAAGCACTGATTGTCAGGCATCTCCACCCCCTCTGCCCCCACTCTTAACGATGCCTAAGTCTAAGCTCTAACTTATCACAATCTACTTTAAGAGGCGGGGAAAAATCGGGTCAATTACTCCCAGCGGTAACCTTGCTTTCAAAATGTTGATTCTATTTTTAGCTTTTCTATTTATCCTGTCTAATTACGCGAGGTATGCGTGTGAGCATCATACATGTTGTGTTCCAACTTCCATGGCCATTTTTTAACTTGATCTAATCAACTTCTAATGCCATAGCTGCTACGAGAGAGGCTTCGGCATTTTACCTTTGGAAAAGTAAGGCGCGTCTATTCGCATCTGTCCTAGATCTCGTTGGGTCAGTTCATTATCAGGGGTGTCAGCATGTTGCCTGCACGAGACGTAGAGTGCACTACACGATTTCCGCTTTATGGGTCTGTCGAGGGCTGTTTCGTTTCGTGTTGTTTTCTGGTTGCAACATTTTCAATCAATATTAGATCTAGCAAGACTGCCTGTAGCTTGCAAGATTTCAACTGTTTGGCTTATAGAGTTGGCCACTTGCGAATAAATAGTATTTTAAGTAACGCCCAAACGATTCAAGCACATCCAGCTTATCTTTGATGGATGATTTTACCAAAAAAAAAAACCTCCATACAAGTTGCAACAACAAAAACCTCGATACAAATTGCAACAACAAAACCTAAATACAAATTGCAACAATACAAAAAAAAACCTCCATACAAGTTGCAACAACAAAAACCTCCATACAAATTGCAACAACAACACCTTCCATGGAAATGTAACGACAACGCCCGTAACAGTTGCAACAACAACTTTCATACAAGTTGCAACAACAAATCCGCCATGTTGAAAAGATTGAATGGACAAGATCAATATTCTATCCGCTAGGAATGTACGCATGAATAACTGCAGGAGGGGGTGAGTGCAAGGGGTGGGGGAGGGGTGGGGCGAGGGGGTGGGGGTGGGGGGAGGGGAGGGGCGAGGGATGGCTTTGTCGAATTGTGTAATGATGTAGGAGAATGTAATTGTGGGAGGGGAAATTTGTATAATTATAATAGCGTTTTGTATAATTATAACTGCGTGGGAGGTGTTAGGATTCAGGGGGGGGGGGGGGATTTGGAGGGCAGAATCTTGTGAAGGTGTCAGAATCTTGTGTGGCGAGAGTGTCATCAATAGAGGTAAACAAAAAGACGATCAGATGTCTGGAACATTCGGTAGAGAACAGCTGTTTATTTGCTTTTGTATTTGTTTGTTTATTTGCTTTTGTATTTGTTTGTTTATTTGTTCGTGTATTTGTTTGTTTATTTGTTTGTTTGTTGTGTATCGATGTCAGCAATAACATCAAGATTAGAATGGACACCAGCAACACTCATCAAGTTTTGTTCTATATCGCTATGGGGGCGGATGGGGGGGTGACAGCTGTTTATTGGTGTGAAGAGAAAGCTGATGTTTAAAACAAGAGAATCTAATTGACATTTTATTGACGAACTTGCAATAAACGGCCAACGACTAGAAAAAATAAATATATATACACGTTTTTATGGTCTAATTAAATCAAAATTGCAGCGTGTAGTCGTAATTTATTTTTAGAGACGCTGACAACATACGGACGTTTTTATCATGGTGTGTGGTGTCTAGTTTTATCATGGTGTGTGGTGTATAGTTTATCATGGTGTGTGGTGTATAGTTTTATCATGGTGTGTGGTGTATAGTTTTATCATGGTGTGTGGTGTATAGTTTTATCATGAAGATTGGTGTATAGTTTTATCATGATGTGTGGTGTATAGTTTTATCATGGTGAGTGGTGTCTAGTTTTGTCATGATGTGTGGTGTCTAGTTTTATCATGGTGTGGTGTATAGTTTTATCATGATGAGTGGTGTAAAATTATTTACCATCTGGCAAGCTAGCGAGGCCAAACAAATCAGAATCCATCCCTTTCAAGTCCCTGTTTGGTGATTACTCCCCCCCCCTATCTCTCTCTCCATATCTCTCTCCTATTTGATAACTAATGTTTGTCTCTCCCAGCGGCTCTCTCTCTCTCTCTCTCTCTCATTTAATATTGCCGTCGATTCCTTGGTTTTTTTATAAAGCGATGTTGTAATATTCTAAGTATGTGTTCTCGTCTCACCAGCGAGATTCTCGCTCTTCCTTCAAGGGGAGGTAAACCTCTTAAAAAGAGCAGTATTACTAAGGTCAGGAGGTTAGATAGCCCTAAAACAACTATGTGCCTTAGACGGGAGAACTATAGGTGATTTTCAAACTATACAGCACTCTATTTCTTGCTTCAACTGTGTTTAAAATAAACCGGGAGTGATCTCCCCTAAACTTTCTCGAATATTCTTATATCCAAAAAATTGAAAGTAGAAAGAGGTTCCACTTCCGGTTATCGGAAATCGCTCAAAAATTGTTACGGATCTACGATTTTAATATAATACTTATACATGAAATTTCATCAACTTAGCTGTAACGGTACTCAAGTTATCGTGTTTACACACACACACACACACACACACACACACAGAGACACACAAACACACACATTCATACACACACACAGACATAAGGACAAGATGGCAAAACTATGTTTATTCAACTCAGGGAGGTGTAAAAACTTCGAGATTTGCAAAAATCTCAATTTTTTTTTTTTTGCACGATTACAAGACTTTCTTTATACTTCGTATAATATACGTGAAAGTAAAAATAGGCCAACTCTACTTTATCTGTTCTTACAGATCCTATAAACTGAAACTTTGTTTGTCTTGACTACGCGGGTCTAGAAACGGATATTCCCGATCGATTTGCCAATTTCAAGTGTTGTTGTTTTAGTGTGTTTGAAATCACATGTGGTGTCTGTGATCGGAAATCCCCCCCCCCCCCCCCCCCCAGTCACTGTGACAGCAAATCAATTTGTTTTCAAACAGTGCCAGAAATTATTACAGTCTGTAGATCGATGGTTGGCGGGGAACAGCAGTCGGTTCTATCCGTACACCAACATTGGGCTTTCATGTGTCAGATCGGTGCTATCCGTACACCAACATTGGGCTTTCATGTGTCAGACAGCCTTTAAAACTCTGGGCTTGTTTAGTCTGTGCCGCTATCTGATGTTTTATACAATGTTTTCATTTTCGAATTGAATTTTTTTTTGTGGGGTTTTGGGTATCACGTGATGGAGACTTGCATCACCACGTGATGCAGACTTTAAGAGCAAATGAAACGTAAATAAAAACGTCGTTAGTTTTCGTGTGGGTAATATGTAGGTAATATGTTTTGTGTGGTTGTGTCTAGTGCAGGGGTCGGCAACCTTTTGAGTCTAAAGAGCCGAAAGTTACAATTTACAACATTACCCGGTTTTTAAAGAGCCACTAACATTTTTATGTGAATAGTATATTTGTTTAGGATTTTATATATATATATATATATATATTTATATATATATATATATATATATATATATATATATATATATATATAAATCCTAAACAAATATCATACTATATATATAATTTAAAATAAATAGCTTTGAATATATGAAATAATCTCATTTGAATTTGTGTTGAGAGGATCTACTATGTAAGTCAGAGTACTTGCATTTGTTTTGAATTGCTCAAATCTCTCAGTGAAAACATCTCATTTTGTTTATATCAATGCTGAAGTGATTAAATAGTACCATTGGTTTTATAACGATATTTTTTCTGATTTTTCCGTAATTAAGTAATTTACCGCTCACCATGTATTTAACAAAAAAGTATTTTTTTTTCGAAACAAACCACTGTTTCAAGCAAGACATAGGCTGAGTTTTCCTTTCAGTTTTACACTTAGCTGGTTTAGGTTTCTTTGTGATATCCACCATGAAGTTGAATGATTCAATTCGGAATGGACAATGTAATAGGAAGTACATTGAGATAGGGAGTAACTAAATATTCTAATATAATAGTGAATGTTTATTGTTTATATCTTATGTTATATCGTTTATTACCGAGTGTTGCAGACTAATTTTTATGAGTTTTGAAAATAAAAAAATATATTAATATTTGTGCATGGAGCTGTAGAGCCGCAACTGAAAACCAAAAGAGCCGCATGCGGCTCGCGAGCCGCAGGTTGCCGACCCCTGGTCTAGTGTAATTGTGTCTTAAGTCTTGTGTGGTTGTGTTTTGTGTAATTGTGCCTTAAGTTTTGTGTGCCATGTATGTGTCTTTTGTGATTCAATCTTGTGTCACTGTGACTTTTTGTTCCTGTGTCATGTGAGTGTGATTTGTGTGTGTGACTTGTGTGTGTGACTTGTGTGTGTGACTTGTGTGTGTGACTTGTGTTTGTGACTTGTGTTTGTGTGACTTGTGTTTACAGACTTGGTTTATGACTTGTGTTTAAAGACTTGGTTTATGACATGAGACCCAGTGCATGACTTGTGTTTGTGACTTGGTTTATGACTTGTGTTTACAGACTTGGTTTATGACTTGTGTTTAAAGACTTGGTTTATGAAATGAGACCCAGTGCATGACTGTGTTCAAGACTTGGTTTATGACTTGTGTTTAAAGACTTGGTTTATGACTTGTGTTTAAAGACTTGGCTTATGACTTGTGTTTAAAGACTTGGTTTATGACTTGTGTTTAAAGACTTGGTTTATGACTTGTGTTTAAAGACTTGGCTTATGACTTGTGTTTAAAGACTTGGTTTATGACATGAGACCCCTAGTATGACTGTGTCCAAGATGTGTACATTGAGTCAACCAAAAACAAATTTACATCAGTATCGGGGTGTAAACACAGCGTGACGTCACTGAAAGATATCGTTCAAAAAATTCGATTGAAATCTTCGATATTTTTCTTATTCGTGTTGGACGGAAAACGCTTTGATGCTTAATTAGCTTTTAACATCGTGGTTTAATTAATTTTTTTAACACAACGATGTCGAAACATCTAACAAACGAAAGGCCCGCAGCAGATGCTGCTGTCGCTTTGTGAAGTGATGATGTAAATATTGGGGTGCCCCGGGCATGGATGTGTGGGGAGGGGGGGGGGTAGTTGACGTCACCAGATGAGAGTCTGACCCCACGTGTACCAGACCCCTGGGGTGTGGACAAACTCCGAACACGACCATACGAACAGGGCCAACAGACGATCAAGTCAACTGGCACAATCTATCACTCTGGTAGGTCAACAGTTGCAGACGTTAAAGTGAATTTGGCGGGAACTGGTCAGTAACGTCTGCTTGCTACTTAAGTTTTACCTCAAAACTCTACATGCACATACAACATACTCACCTTCCCCACACACAACCACACACATACACATACAATGTTTCCTCCCACTCACACACACACACACACAACTTAACATACACATAAAACATACTTTCCTCCTCTCCTCCCCCCCCCCCCCCCCACACATGCACAACTCAACATACACATAACACATCCTCACCTACCCCACCCAACTTAATTAAGAACATAAAGTTGTTTTAAAAACCTTTCTTTACATCCGCTGTACAGAGTGGTTGAGCGATGCTGTAATTACAAAATGTAATTGAAAGAAAACAAAGGCTCGTTATGTCGTTGCATATATTCATGCCACTACCGTGCAGGCTTGCCATGTTGGACTCTGGTCGAACCAAATGGTTTTCTCCACATTTAAGTTTGGCCGTTATTTTATTGCTGTTTCCGGCACAACGGCCAAAGAGGTTAACTATGAATGTAGGATTGAGAGAGGCGTGGGGGGGGGGGGGATTAAGTAGAGAGGAGTTTGGGGTAGAGGGGTTAGAGAGGAAGATGAGGAGATGGGGTACAAAAAGTGAATGAACGGCAACAAATGAGAAATCAGGAAGAGACTCGACTAGTAAGAGTTCTTCATTAAATTATCGCTGAGTAAATGGCTTTTTAATTCACAAATTTATTCCAATAACAAGAAAAAAAAAAACAGCATAAAAATGTTGCCCATTAAGCTTTTAAGGAGCAGATTATAATTATGAAACTAATTAATAAAACATTGCATTTAAAAGCCTTTGATATTTTCTCTTTAGCATTATAATGCCTGTATTTAAGATTTTTTTTTTTTTGCTTAACATTTATAAGCCTTTAACATTTGTAAAGATTTGTTTTGATTTGAAAAGCCAGTAACATTTGTAAGTCTTTGTTTTAACATGAGTAAACCTTTGTTTCACGTTTGTAAACCTTTTTTTTAACACTTGTAAGCCTTTGTTATCCTCAGTGCCACGCCCAGCAGATCGAGATTCTGATACTTAATGCGTCTTTTGTCCATAAATAATAATTGTTGTCATATTTTAAGAATTAAGAATTATTCCCAAGGGACGCTACTCACGTTTATACGGCTATAAATAACATAGTCCAATTATTTCCTCTCTCTCTCTCTCTCTCTCTCTCTACATTAGCACCAGATAAACTGGTTTACAGCTAATCTTGTGCTGGGTTGTGCTTTACAGCAGGGTGTTTCATATCGTCCTTACAACACTGCCCAGCTACACACTGCCCAGCTACAAAGTGCCCAGCTACACACTGCCCAGCTACACACCACACTGCCCAGCTACACACTGCCCAGCTACACATTGCCCAGCTACACACTGCCCAGCTACACACTGCCCAGCTACACACTGCCCAGCTACACATTGACCAGCTACACACTGCCCAGCTACACATTGACCAGCTACACACTGCCCAGCTACACACTGCCCAGCTACACACTGCCCAGCTACACATTGCCCAGCTACACACCACACTGCCCAGCTACACAATGCCCAGCTACACATTGCCCAGCTACACACAGCCCAGCTACACACTGCACAGCAACACACTGCCCAGTTACACACTGCCCAGCTACACACTGCCCAGCTACACACCACACTGCCCAGCTACACACTGCCCAGCTACACACTGCCCAGCTACACACTGTCCAGCTACACACTGCCCAGCTACACATTGCCCAGCTACACACTGCCCAGCTACACACTGCCCAACTACACACTGCCCAGCTACACACTGCCCAGCTACACACTGCCCAGCTACACACTGCCCAGCTACACACCACACTGCCCAGCTACACACCACACTGCCCAGCTACACACCACACTGCCCAGCTACACACCACACTGCCCAGCTACACATTGCCCAGCTACACACTGCCCAGCTACACACTGCCTAGCTACATACTGCCTAGATACACACTGCCCAGCTACACACTGCCCAGCTACACACTGCCCAGCTACACACTGCCCAGCTACACACTGCCCAGCTACACACTGCCCAGCTACACACTGCCCAGCTACACACTGCCCAGCTACACACTGCCCAGCTACACACTGCCCAGCTACACATTGACCAGCTACACACTGCCTAGCTACACACTGCCCAGCTACACACTGCCCAGCTACACACCACACTGCCCAGCTACACAATGCCCAGCTACACATTGCCCAGCTACACACTGCCCAACTACACAATGCCCAGCTACACAATGCCCAGCTACACACTGCCTAGTTACACACTGCCCAGCTACACACTGCCCAGCTACACACTGCCCAGCTACACACCACACTGCCCAGCTACACACCACAATGCCCAGCTACACATTGCCCAGCTACACACCACAATGCCCAGCTACACACTGCCCAGCTACACACTGCCCAGCTACACACTGCCCAGCTACACACTGCCCAGCTACACATTGCCCAGCTACACACTGCCCAGCTACACACCACACTGCCCAGCTACACACCACACTGCCCAGCTACACACTGCCCAGCTACACACAACACTGCCCGGCTACACACTGCCCAGCTACACACTGCCCAGCTACACGCTGCCCAGCTACACACTGCCCAGCTACACACCACAATGCCCAGCTACACACCACTGCCCAGCTACACACTGCCCAGCTACACACTGTCCAGCTACACACTGCCCAGCTACACACTGCCCAGCTACACACTGTCCAGCTACACATGTTGTAACACTGCTAAACTAACCTCTATTGAAACAAGCCAGGCCTAACAAAAATCAATCAATAACTTGTATCGAAAGGAAAAGATCACCGGGGGGGGGGGGTGGAGAGCTCTTACATTTTTAATCATCAGATATGATGTTCAGTCGTTCTTGACGTCGCTTTCTTCAATCAATTTATTTCAAATGCCAGATAGCAACATAATTACAACATTAAAACATCTTCAGAGAGAGTTTTCTCGGGAAGTTATGAAATGCATAAACTAATTATAAACTAATGATTACCTCCACTCACATTAAGCTCAGCAGAAATGAGTACTGTGTCGATTTAATGACGTCACGGTGTGCATCCACTCTCCTATACTAAAACACAATAATCAATTTTTTAACCCCCCCCCCCATCACCCCCCCCCCCCCCTCCCCCCACTCTATAACGAGATACCATAATCCTTTCATCAATTTAAAAAAAAACTGTTTTCTCTTACTTCCGGTCATGCGCAGACTGATTCGAGCCTGCTTTTGGTGAGCAGCTTTAGCCCGGTCTGAAGGTCAAGGTTATGTTTGTGTCTGGCACTTTGGGACGTCCGTTCCTTAGGTCAGCTTGAGAGTAGCCTTATCAGCCATCGAAAGGTCGGCTGAAATAAACTGGACAGTCAGACAAACAGGACAGTCAGACCAACAGGACAGTCAGACCAACAACAAACCAGGTAGAAAGTGATCACTACAGTTCACCGCCAAGGTCACGGTCATACACCTTGTGACGTCGTAGCACACCATGAACACAGCTTCGCGCCAATTTACTCCGTGGACACTTCGATTGTTTTATTGTCTCCTGTGTTGTTGTGTCTCCTGTCTTGTTGTGTCTCCTGTCTTGTTGTGTCTCCTGTGTTGTTGTGTCTCCTGTCTTGTTGTGTCTCATGTCTTGTGTCTCCTGTCTTGTTGTGTCTCATGTCTTGTTGTGTCTCCTGTCTTGTTGTGTCTCCTGTGTTGTTGTGTCTCCTGTCTTGTTGTGTCTCCTGTCTTGTTGTGTCTCATGTCTTGTGTCTCCTGTCTTGTTGTGTCTCATGTCTTGTTGTGTCTCCTGTCTTGTGTCTCCTGTGTTGTTGTGTCTCCTGTCTTGTTGTGTCTCATGTCTTGTTGTGTCTCCTGTGTTGTTCATCCAACTCGCTGCTGGCCTGTTGCGAATATTACATTTTGCTTTCATTCCTTTCTAGGTTGGGGCTACAAATGACATTGGCCCTCTATCATAAAGTTCAAAGGTCGCCAGAACTAGAGATCCGATTTCAAGGAAAAGATTTTAATCATCAAGACCGCACGCCCGAACAAGCCCCAGACCAAAAATTTAGTTTTAGAACTTCACAGGAGGCTAAGCCTCGATCTGATTTCATCGAGTTAAACTCTGGAGCAGGCGACAGTCTCGGCAGTCTAGCAGTTTTCTCACCCTAACGTCAGCTCATGTGTGGCCGCCATATTGTTTGTGCTCTTTGAAAAGGAAAATCTGGAGATTTAACGCGCCTGAGGGCCTGCCAGCTCAGCGAATGTTTGTCAAAGTCTTGTTTTCATGTTGTCTGTCGTTCATGTCTTACTCCTTGTGTTGAGTGTCGAAGAATTCTGTTTGTTTTTTTTTTTTTGGTGATTCCTGTCGATGATTTCTTGTGTTTCTTGTGATTTAGGAAATTCAATTATAAAAATTGCGTAACTGACAAATTCTCTAAATAAACTTTACTTTATGTATCGGTTATGTATACGTATTCAACCTACACACATTACGTTACATAAAATTAATCATAAGTTGGTTTGCACTCACGATTTATTTTATACATAAAAGTATTGACATATTCTATACAAATATACATTTGTGACCCTTTGTTCTTGTGACTTTTTCCTGTGACTTTTTCTCATGTGTTTTTTTTTTCTACAATCGGTGTGATTATATGGGTACAGGTAAACTTGGTGAATTATACGCGGGTAATCTTTAGGTTATCTGCGGGTAATCTTTAGGTTATCTGCGGGTAATCTTTAGGTTATCTAGTAACCTTGGTCAGTAATACATGGATAATAATAATGCTACATTGTAAACTTGATCAAATCACACAGGCGTTACTCAGAGGTTGTACCGTAATGTGGATTCAATCATACACGCCTCATAAATAGGGTAGCTTGATCAATACAAGGTATTTGTGAGGTTACCCAGTAAATTTGACTTAGTTCTATTTGTGAGGTTACCAAGTAAATTTGACTTAGTTATATTTGTGAGGTTACCAAGTAAATTTAACTTAGTTCTATTAGTGAGCTTACGGCGTAAATTCGACTTAGTTCTATTTGTGAGAGACCAGAGCTATTACGTCTAGCAGACGACAGTGGATAGCTCTGGCCGCAGCGTGATGGCGCCAGACGCCTGCTGGTACCCTGGCCGAGCAGACCTCACCTGTCTCAGACCACCGCCGTGTATTACCTGGATGCTGACCGCAGGTGAGCACCAGGTGTTGTAGACACGTGCTCAACAGGCACTGACAGGGTGCTGGCAGTACTGGAGACAATCACATGATATTGTAACGGTCTGGCTAGGTAGCAACGGCTACTGTAACGGTCTGGCTAGGTAGCAACGGCTACTGTAACGGTCTGGCTAGGTAGCAACGGCTACTGTAACGGTCTGGCTAGGTAGCAACGGCTACTGTAACGGTCTGGCTAGGTAGCAATGGCTACTGTAACGGTCTGGCTAGGTAGCAACGCCTACTGTAACGGTCCGGCTAGGTAGCAACGGCTACTGTAACGGTCTGGCTAGGTAGCAATGGCTGCTGTAACGGTCCGACTAGGTAGCAATGGCTACTGTAACGGTCCGGCTAGGTAGCAATGGCTACTGTAACGGTCTGGCTAGGTAGCAACGGCTACTGTAACGGTCTGGCTAGGTAGCAACGGCTACTGTAACGGTCTGGCTAGGTAGCAATGCCTACTGTAACAGTCCGGCTAGGTAGCAACGGCTACTGTAACGGTCTGGCTAGGTAGCAATGCCTACTGTAACAGTCCGGCTAGGTAGCAACGGCTACTGTAACGGTCTGGCTAGGTAGCAATGGCTACTGTAACGGTCCGGCTAGGTAGCAATGGCTACTGTAACGGTCCGGCTAGGTAGCAATGGCTACTGTAACGGTCCGGCTAGGTAGCAATGGCTACTGTAACGGTCTGGCTAGGTAGCAATGGCTACTGTAACGGTCTGGCTAGGTAGCAATGGCTATTGTAACGGTCTGGCTAGGTAGCAATGGCTACTGTAACGGTCCGGCTAGGTAGCAATGGCTACTGTAACGGTCTGGCTAGGTAGCAATGGCTACTGTAACGGTCTGGCTAGGTAGCAATGGCTACTGTAACGGTCCGGCTAGGTAGCAATGGCTACTGTAACGGTCCGGCTAGGTAGCAATGGCTACTGTAACGGTCTGGCTAGGTAGCAATGGCTACTGTAACGGTCCGGCTAGGTAGCAATGGCTACTGTAACGGTCCGGCTAGGTAGCAATGGCTACTGTAACGGTCCGGCTAGGTAGCAATGGCTACTGTAACGGTCTGGCTAGGTAGCAATGGCTACTGTAACGGTCTGGCTAGGTAGCAATGGCTACTGTAACGGTCTGGCTAGGTAGCAATGGCTACTGTAACGGTCCGGCTAGGTAGCAATGGCTACTGTAACGTTCTGGCTAGGTAGCAATGGCTACTGTAACGGTCTGGCTAGGTAGCAATGGCTACTGTAACGGTCCGGCTAGGTAGCAATGGCTACTGTAACGGTCCGGCTAGGTAGCAATGGCTACTGTAACGGTCCGGCTAGGTAGCAATGGCTACTGTAACGGTCCGGCTAGGTAGCAATGGCTACTGTAACGGTCCGGCTAGGTAGCAATGGCTACTGTAACGGTCCGGCTAGGTAGCAATGGCTACTGTAACGGTCCGGCTAGGTAGCAATGGCTACTGTAACGGTCCGGCTAGGTAGCAATGGCTACTGTAACGGTCCGGCTAGGTAGCAATGGCTACTGTAACGGTCCGGCTAGGTAGCAATGGCTACTGTATAAGACAATCACGTGATACTGTAACGGTCCGGCTAGGTAGCAGTGGCTACTGTAACGGTCCGGCTAGGTAGCAATGGCTACTGTATAAGACAATCACGTGATACTGTAACGGTCCGGCTAGGTAGCAATGGCTACTGTAAACGACAATAACATGATAATGTAAGGGTGGATAACCCATGGGTCACCTTCTCTGGGTCACATGATCAGGCTACAGTACCTTTGGTCAAATGTTTCTGCCCACTAATGGCCGCTCTAGGCGCCGCTAGTTATGTCAAACAGGCAGGGGCAGTAACTCCTCACCGAGCCATATTTCCTGTACTCCAGCACGCAGGGAGTGAGTACAGGGGGTGGGGGGGCGACTCATTAGATGGGTTTCAACTGGAGGGGAGGGCTGCTACCAAATATCGATAACCTTAGAAAATAATGTTCGCTGTCATTTCCCCCGGAGAAAATTGCACGACTTTTTTTCTTAGCTCGACATTTCATGAAAGAGTTTGGAAAAAAAATTAAACTTGGCATTAAAATGACATTAAGCCTTCTTTGATTCCCCTTTAGTTTTTAAATAAAATCAATCAATAAAATATTGGATTTTTCTACCCTGTCGGCTTCTTTAAATTGTCAGTTCTCATCTGCGTTCCTAACTTTGTTAACAGTTGCTTTTACTTTTATACAGTGGCCCATTGAGTCCTGAAATATTCCCTTATTGGCTACAATGTTCCTTACAATGTTCCCTTACAATGTTCCCTTACTTCCATAAAAAGTTCCCTTACCTCCATACAATGTTCCCTTACCTCCATACAATGTTCCTTTACTTCCATACAATGTTCCTTACAATATTCCCTTACAATGTTCCCTTACCTCCATACAATGTTCCCTTACTTCCATACAATGTTCCTTACAATGTTCCCTTACAATGTTCCCTTACTTCCATACTATGTTCCCTTACTTCCATACAATGTTCCCTTACTTCCATACAATGTTCCCTTACTTCCATACAATGTTCCCTTACTTCCATACTATGTTCCCTTACTTCCATACAATGTTCCCTTACTTCCATACAATGTTCCCTTACTTCCATACAACGTTCCCTTACTTCCATACAAAGTTCGATAACTTGCCTACAAAAGCTTCTTCAGCAATGATATGGAAAGTTCTAGAAAATGGGATACAAGTCAAACATGATGGACGGTGTTGCCGCCCTTGGCCAGTTGGCCAAATCATGTCATGGCCGGGATGTCATAGACCCCTAGACACTAATTGCACACATGACATTTCACTTTTGAAGTTTTCTCTCGAGCTTACATGTAAGAGAACTTTACAAACATCAGACACACTGTCAGCTTACATGTAAGAGAACTTTACAAACATCAGACACACTGTCAGCTTACATGTAAGAGAACGTTACAAACATCAGACACACTGTCAGCTTACATGTAAGAGAACTTTACAAACATCAGACACTTGAGACACAGTGTCAGCTTACATCCACGTATTGTGGTAATGGAGTTACACATCGTGTAGGTGACGTCATATTGTCATTACGTTTTAAAGGAACTTTTTTTGGTGCAGAATCAACGATGACGTTATCGCAAGATCTGGCTTTTTTTTTTAAATTATCAATATTTTAAAGATAGGAGATGTGTGTGGGAGGTGGTGTGTTGTGTGTGGGAGGACGTGTGAGGTGATGGTGGGTGTGTGGGAGATGGTGGGAGGTATGGGAGGTGTGAGAGATTGTAAGATTGGAAAGGTTGAAATAACTCAATGTTAACACTTTGTAAGGCCCAACAGACGGAGGTGCAAAAAATGACTGGGGTGGGGGAGGGGGTGGGGTGGGGTGGAGATCTTTAAAGCCGATTAGAGTGGGACAAGATAAAGGGGGGGGGGGGAGAGAAATTGTAAGAGCTTGTCGAATAGATGGAGGGGTGGGGTTTGTGTACGGTGGGGGGGGGGGGGGAAGTTTCACAATAGGGATAATTAGCGGTTCGAGATAGCGGTTGGCGTTTTATCGACACAGTAAAATTTAGGGTGATGGTGTGGGGTGATGGTGTGATGGTGTGATGGTGTGATGATATGGTGTTGTGATAATGGTAGTTGGATGATTATGGTATTATGATGACAGTTGTTCTATGATCGCGGTGTGACGATGGTGGTGTCATCTTACGTTGTTGTGATAATGATGATGATGATAATGACGATGATGATGATGATGATGATGTAATTGTGAAATCGGTTATGGCACTTCACAATTCTGACTGCACTTTGTTAAATGCCATCATTCAGACACTAAAAAAACAATGAGTTTAATCAGACTTTCTCGTGCCAACATCTTATTCTGAATAATGTATTTATCATAGAACCACGGCCAATATAAATAGCGTTTCTCTGTCGACACATTACGTATGCAAATATGTCGACGTGGTAAAAGCATACACGTAGACAGACACAATGAAAGCCTCCTAATGTGAAGGGAAAATGGGCGTTTGTCATGAATGCGTGCGTGAGCGTGCGTGCGTGTGTGCGTGAGGAGACAAATGACGTGCGTGTGTATGCAGACAAATGACGTGCGTCCAGTACTCACTTCTCAAGCTTATGGAGGTGTGGCATCCTGGTTGGCGGGCCCGTGGAGTTGGTCGTCTGCGTAGACGTGGAGGAATCCGCGAGAGGAAACTTATTGTTGTTGGCGAACGTTGCGCTGAACTTGGCGAACGAACTCTGGTTGTCCTTCCTGCCTGCGGAGCCGGACGCTTCGGAAGTGACGTCATTTGATGCTGCTGCACTGTTGTTGGGGAGGGGCGCCGACTTGGAGGCTGACTTGATCAGGGGCGTGTTTTCTGTGTCGGTGTCCTCACAATGCTCCTCTATGTTCTCCATACCTGCCGCCCCACAAGTTTTTGAAATCGATTGAACGGTAGGTCAGTTCAGATGGATCGATGACAACTGGTCACTCATTAGAAAAGTTGAACTCGCTAACGACACACTATGGGCGGCGGTGTCGCTAGAACCGTTGCTATGGCGACGTCTCGCGCTGAGTGAAATGGAAGCGCCCGAGGGCATTATGTGACGAACCGGTCGACCTTGAAGACTGTGGAAGCCATACGGGTAAATGACGTCATCAGTTTTTGTGTAAACTGGAGCACGCGTGAAAGAGCTTTAGTTTGACGACCTCCGGGCTACCTGGGTCGTTTAACATGAACAGTTGTAGCAGCGGTAGTAGTGGTAGCAACGGTAGCAGCTGCAGCAGTGGTAGCAGTGGTAGCAGTGGTAGCAGTGGTAGCAGTGGTAGCAGTAGCAGGCAACAGTCTAACTAAGACAACGTGTCGCAGATCCAAGATTTACAAATGGCGCTGGGGGAAAAATAAGAGCAATAAATACATGAGGTTTGTTTACTTGTCTGAGTTTGTCATTCTAGCTTTTATTAAGGTAATAATGCATTGATTTAACTATACATACAGCTGCTATACCCCCCTCCCCGCTCACACTCTCCCACCCTCTCCCACCCTCTCCCACACTCTCCCAGCCTCTCCCCCACTGTCCCACACTTTCCCCTCTCATATCATCACCATTCTGTTGACGATAGTTCTTATTCCCCTCCCCCCCCCGCACACTCTCACTGCCCCTGTTTACACCCATTACAAGCCTGTTGACAAAAGTTCTGATCTCCACCCCCCCCCCCCAAGTCGTCCCCCCCCCCCCCCCATATGAAATGGACCACTAACGGCCCAATGCCCAATGCAATGTTTGTTGAAGATAGCCGTGACCTTCAAGTGGCTAGATCACGTTTACCAGATAGATGAAGTCGGTATTTGATGGCTAGATTACATCTCTGTTTACTGGCTAGATTACATCTCTGTTTACTGCCTAGATTACATCTCTGTTTACTGCCTAGATTACATCTCTGTTTACTGCCTAGATTACATCTCTGTTTACTGCCTAGATTACATCTCTGTTTACTGCCTAGATTACATCTCTGTTTACTGCCTAGATTACATCTCTGTTTACTGGCTAGATTACATCTCTGTTTACTGGCTAGATTACATCTCTGTTTACTGGCTAGATTACATCTCTGTTTACTGCCTAGATTACATCTCTGTTTACTGCCTAGATTACATCTCTGTTTACTGCCTAGATTACATCTCTGTTTACTGCCTAGATTACATCTCTGTTTACTGCCTAGATTACATCTCTGTTTACTGGCTAGATTACATCTCTGTTTAATGCCTAGATTACATCTCTGTTTACTGCCTAGATTACATCTGGGTTTACTGCCTAGATTACATCTCTGTTTACTGCCTAGATTACATCTCTGTTTACTGCCTAGATTACATCTCTGTTTACTGCCTAGATTACATCTCTGTTTACTGTCTAGATTACATCTCTGTTTACTGCCTAGATTACATCTCTGTTTACTGGCTAGATTACATCTCTGTTTACTGCCTAGATAGATTACATCTCTACTGCCTAGATTACATTTGTGTTTACTGCCTAGATTACATCTCTGTTTACTGCCTAGATTACATCTCTGTTTACTGGCTAGATTACATCTGTGTTTACTGCCTAGATTACATCTCTGTTTACTGCCTAGATTACATCTGTGTTTACTGCCTAGATTACATCTCTGTTTACTGACTAGATTACATTTGTGTTTACTGCCTAGATTACATCTCTGTTTACTGCCTAGATTACATCTCTGTTTACTGGCTAGATTACATCTGTGTTTACTGCCTAGATTACATCTCTGTTTACTGCCTAGATTACATCTGTGTTTACTGCCTAGATTACATCTGTTTACTGGCTAGATTACATCTCTGTTTACTGCCTAGATTACATCTCTGTTTACTGCCTAGATAACATCTCTGTTTACTGCCTAGATTACGTCTCTGTTTACTGCCTAGATTACGTCTCTGTTTACTGCCTAGATTACATCTGTGTTTACTGGCTAGATTACATCTCTGTTTACTGGCTAGATTACATCTGTTTACTGCCTAGATTACATCTCTGTTTACTGCCTAGATTACATCTGTTTACTGCCTAGATTACATCTCTGTTTACTGCCTAGATTACATCTCTACTGCCTAGATTACATCTCTGTTTACTGGCTAGATTACATCTCTGTTTACTGCCTAGATTACATCTCTGTTTAATGCCTAGATTACATCTCTGTTTACTGCCTAGATTACATGTCTGTTTAATGCCTAGATTACATCTCTGTTTACTGCCTAGATTACATCTCTGTTTACTGCCTAGATTACATCTATACTGCCTAGATTATATCTGTTTACTGCCTAGATTACATCTCTGTTTACTGCCTAGATTACATCTGTTTACTGCCTAGATTACATCTCTGTTTACTGCCTAGATTACATCTGTGTTTACTGCCTAGATTACATCTCTGTTTACTGCCTAGATTACATCTCTGTTTACTGCCTAGATTACATCTCTACTGCCTAGATTACATCTCTGTTTACTGGCTAGATTACATCTCTGTTTACTGCCTAGATTACATCTCTGTTTAATGCCTAGATTACATCTCTGTTTACTGCCTAGATTACATGTCTGTTTAATGCCTAGATTACATCTCTGTTTACTGCCTAGATTACATCTCTGTTTACTGCCTAGATTACATCTATACTGCCTAGATTATATCTGTTTACTGCCTAGATTACATCTCTGTTTACTGCCTAGATTACATCTGTTTACTGCCTAGATTACATCTCTGTTTACTGCCTAGATTACATCTGTGTTTACTGCCTAGATTACATCTCTGTTTACTGCCTAGATTACATCTCTGTTTACTGCCTAGATTACATCTCTGTTTAATGCCTAGATTACATCTCTGTTTAATGCCTAGATTACATGTATGTTTAATGCCTAGATTACATCTCTGTTTACTGCCTAGATTACATATCTGTATACTGGCTAGATTACATCTATACTGCCTAGATTACATCTGTTTACTGCCTAGATTACATCTCTGTTTACTGCCTAGATTACATCTGTGTTTACTGCCTAGATTACATCTCTGTTTACTGCCTAGATTACATCTGTTTACTGCCTAGATTACATCTCTGTTTACTGCCTAGATTACATCTGTTTACTGCCTAGATTACATCTCTGTTTACTGCCTAGATTACATGTCTGTTTAATGCCTAGATTACATCTCTGTTTACTGCCTAGATTACATCTCTATTTACTGCCTAGATTACATCTCTGTTTACTGCCTAGATTACATCTCTGTTTACTCCCTAGATTACATCTCTGTTTACTGCCTAGATTACATCTCTGTTTACTGCCTAGAATACATCTCTGTTTACTGCCTAGATTACATCTCTGTTTACTGCCTAGATTACATCTCTACTGCCTAGATTACATCTCTGTTTACTGCCTAGATTACATCTCTGTTTAATGCCTAGATTACATCTCTGTTTACTGCCTAGAATACATCTCTGTTTAATGCCTAGATTACATCTCTGTTTACTGCCTACATTACACCTCTGTTTACTGGCTAGATTACATCTCTGTTTAATGCCTAGATTACATCTCTGTTTAATGCCTAGATTACATCTCTGTTTACTGCCTAGATTACATGTATGTTTACTGCCTAGATTACATATCTGTTTACTGCCTAGATTACATCTCTACTGCCTAGATTACATCTCTACTGCCTAGATTACATCTCTGTTTACTGCCTAGATTACATCTCTGTTTACTGCCTAGATTACATCTCTACTGCCTAGATTACATCTCTACTGCCTAGATTACATCTCTGTTTACTGCCTAGATTACATCTCTGTTTACTGCCTAGATTACATGTATGTTTACTGCCTAGACTACATATCTGTTTACTGCCTAGATTACATCTCTACTGCCTAGATTACATCTCTACTGCCTAGATTACATATCTGTTTACTGCCTAGATTACATCTCTACTGCCTAGATTACATCTCTACTGCCTAGATTACATGTCTGTTTACTGCCTAGATTACATCTCTGTTTACTGCCTAGATTACATCTGTTTACTGCCTATATTACATCTCTGTTTACTGCCTAGATTACATCTCTGTTTACTGCCTAGATTACATCTCTGTTTACTGCCTAGATTACATCTCTGTTTACTGCCTAGATTACATCTCTACTGCCTAGATTACATGTCTGTTTACTGCCTAGATTACATCTCTGTTTACTGCCTAGATTACATGTGTATTTGACCAAGCTCAACGTACATTGTGTCACTCAAGTGGATGGTGAACGATTTTTTTTCTCTTGGCACTGGTTTTTTGTGTTAGATAACTCGCTAGGCCGTCCATCAATGGCCGTCCATCAATGGCCGTCCATCAATGGCCGTCCATCAATGGCCGTCCATCAATGGCCGTCCAGCAATGGCCGTCCAGCAATGGCCGTCCATCAATGGCCGTCCAGCAATGGCCGTCCATCAATGGCCGTCCAGCAATGGCCGTCCAGCAATGGCCATCCAGCAATGGCCGTCCAGCAATGGCCGTCCAGCAATGGCCGTCCAGCAATGGCCGTCCAGCAACTTGGCCAATTCCTTCATTATTTCCCCAAGCAAGTTATTTTGGGATTAAATTAATTGCCCTTAGATTAAATTTCAAGTACTGTACACAAGTAACACAAAAGTACTACACAATTGATTACAGAGTGCTTTAAAGTAAGTACCAAGTAATGTCCCCCATACAACTATCTCAGTGCACTTGGCCAAGACCTTTGATCCCCACAATCCCAGAAATCCTATCCTTACTTTGATCACAATCCCAGAAATCCTATCCTTTTCCTACGAAACAGTGTTTGGAACTATCACGTAGAATTGAAATCCAATTTCTCTAAACAAGTATATCGATCCAAGACTTTGGTTGAAGATGGCAGTCGGGTTGGTGGCCCTTGGTGGCAGTCGAGTTCGTGGCAGGCAAGTTGCGGCCCTTGTTGGTGGCAGGCAAGTTGCGGCCCTTGTTGGTGGCAGGCAAGTTGCAGCCCTTGTTGGTGGCAGGCAAGTTGCGGCCCTTGTTGGTGGCAGTCAAGCTGCGGCCCTTGGTGGCAGTCCAGTTGCGGCCCTTGGTGGCAGTCCAGTTGCGGCCCTTGATGGCAGTCCAGTTGCGGCCCTTGGTGGCAGTCCAGTTGCGGCCCTTGTTGGTGGCAGTCGAGTAGCGGCCCTTGATAAGGTAGAGAGGTGAGTTAGTTCACCCACCAAGAACGCTGGTCTAACACACAGTTGTAATTAGACCCAGCTATTTAAAGCTGCGATTGGATGTAGCTAATTATACTCTACTTAAATGTTGCATCGAAAGCGTATTTCCACTGCCCCCCCCCCTTCCCTTTCGCTCATTTCCTCCTTTTATTACTGCCTCCCTCCCTCCCTCTGTCCACCTCCCCGGCCCCTACCCCCGGATTTAGTCAACTTCCGCCCGTGCTTTAGTAGCAGAAAGCCATCCAGAGAATTGGGTTTTCCCATTACACCCCCCCCCACCACCAAGTCTAGTACGACGGTAGTCACGTGATAGACACACTCCCAGACTCACGTAGTCGTGTGCTAAACAAAACATGGTCGGAGCGATGTTGGTGCCGATCTGTGATGACCAGTGGTCAGTCAGTTCATCTGCTCACAACTTGAACTCACCTGTACAAGTCACTAGGTAATAACACACATGCATGGCTCACACTTGCATACACAGACACATACACACACAGACATATACACAGATGCACTAACACTCTCACACACATAGATATAAACACAGATACACAGACACAGATACACAAACATACACAGACACATAGATAAACAGAGATATAAACACAGATACACAGATACACATACACAGATACACAAACACAGATACACACAGCTCCATCGGCAAACACACCGACACGATTTATTGCAGGCAAGCAGATATCAATGTCACGTGATGGCCGTAAACCATCTGGAAAATCTCTGGTAATTCCAGACGGCCAGCGGAGTAAACATCGGCTATGTCAGCTAATTTGTTGGTGGTTGGCTAATTTGTTGGATGTTGGCTAATTTGTTGGATGTTGGCTAATTTGTTGGAGGTTGGCTAATTTGTTGGAGGTTGGCTAATTTGTTGGATGTTGGCTAATTTGTTGGATGTTGGCTAATTTGTTGGATGTCAGCTAATTTGTTGGATGTTAGCTAATTTGTTGGAAGTTGGTTAATTTGTTGGAAGTTGGTTAATTTGTTGGATGTTGGTTAATTTGTTGGATGTTGGTTAATTTGTTGGAGGTTGGCTAATTTGTTGGAGGTTGGTTAATTTGTTGGAGGTTGGCTAATTTGTTGGAGGTTGGCTAATTTGTTGGTGGTTGGCTAATTTGTTGGATGTTGGCTAATTTGTTGGATGTTGGCTAATTTGTTGGAGGTTGGCTAATTTGTTGGAGGTTGGCTAATTTGTTGGATGTTGGCTAATTTGTTGGATGTTGGCTAATTTGTTGGATGTCAGCTAATGTGTTGGATGTTAGCTAATTTGTTGGAAGTTGGTTAATTTGTTGGATGTTGGTTAATTTGTTGGATGTTGGTTAATTTGTTGGAGGTTGGCTAATTTGTTGGAGGTTGGTTAATTTGTTGGAGGTTGGCTAATTTGTTGGAGGTTGGCTAATTTGTTGGTGGTTGGCTAATTTGTTGGATGTTGGCTAATTTGTTGGAGGTTGGCTAATTTGTTGGTGGTTGGCTAATGTGTTGGAGGTTGGCTAATTTGTTGGATGTCAGCTAATTTGTTGGATGTTGGCTAATTTGTTGGATGTTGGCTAATTTGTTGGATGTTGGCTAATTTGTTGGATGTTGGCTAATTTGTTGGATGTTGGCTAATTTGTTGGATGTTGGCTAATTTGTTGGATGTCAGCTAATTTGTTGGATGTTAGTTAATTTGTTGGAAGTTGGTTAATTTGTTGGAAGTTGGTTAATTTGTTGGATGTTGGTAAATTTGTTGGATGTTGGTTAATTTCTTGGAGGTTGGCTAATTTGTTGGAGGTTGGTTAATTTGTTGGATGTCAGCTAATTAGTTAGATTTTGGCTAATTTGTTGGAGGTTGGCAAATTTGTTGGAGGTTGGCTAATTTGTTGGATGTCAGCTAATTTGTTGGAGGTTGGCTAATTTGTTGGATGTCAGCTAATTTGTGGAGGTTGGCTAATTTGTTAGATGTCAGCTAATTTGTTGGAGGTTGGCTAATTTGTTGGATGCCAGCTAATTTGTTGGTGGTTGGCTAATGTGTTGGCAGTTGGCTAATTTGTTGGATGTCAGCTAACTTGTTGGATGTTGGCTAATTTGTTGGAGGTTGGCTAATTTGTTGGATGTTGGCTAATTTGTTGGATGTTGGCTAATTGGTTGGATGTTGGCTAATTTGTTGGATGTTGGCTAATTTGTTGGATGTCAGCTAATTTGTTGGATGTTAGCTAATTTGTTGGAAGTTGGTTAATTTGTTGGATGTTGGTTAATTTGTTGGATGTTGGTTAATTTGTTGGAGGTTGGCTAATTTGTTGGAGGTTGGTTAATTTGTTGGAGGTTGGCTAATTTGTTGGAGGTTGGCTAATTTGTTGGTGGTTGGCTAATTTGTTGGATGTTGGCTAATTTGTTGGATGTTGGCTAATTTGTTGGAGGTTGGCTAATTTGTTGGAGGTTGGCTAATTTGTTGGATGTCAGCTAATTTGTTGGAGGTTGGCTAATTTGTTGGAGGTTGGCTAATTTGTTGGAGGTTGGCTAATTTGTTGGATGTTGGCTAATTTGTTGGAGGTTAGCTAATTTGTTGGAGGTTGGCTAATTTGTTGGATGTTGGCTAATTTGTTGGAGGTTGGCTAATTTGTTGGAAGTTGGCTAATTTGTTGGATGTCAGCTAATTTGTTGGAGGTTGGCTAATTTGTTGGAGGTTGGTTAATTTGTTGGAGGTTGGCTAATTTGTTGGATGTTGGCTAATTTGTTGGATGTTGGCTAATTTGTTGGAGGTTGGCTAATTTGTTGGAGGTTGGCTAATTTGTTGGTGGTTGGCTAATTTGTTGGAGGTTGGCTAATTTGTTGGATGTCAGCTAATTTGTTGGAGGTTGGTTAATTTGTTGGAGGTAGGCTAATTTGTTGGATGTTGGCTAATTTGTTGGAGGTTGGCTAATTTGTTGGAAGTTGGCTAATTTGTTGGATGTCAGCTAATTTGTTGGAGGTTGGCTAATTTGTTGGAGGTTGGATAATTTGTTGGAGGTTGGCTAATTTGTTGGATGTTGGCTAATTTGTTGGATGTTGGCTAATTTGTTGGATGTTGGCTAATTTGTTGAAGGTTGGCTTATTTGTTGGAGGTTGGCTAATTTGTTGGAGGTTGGCTAATTTGTTGGAGGTTGGCTAATTTGTTGGATCTTGGCTAATTTGTTGTATGTTGATTAATTTGTTGGAGGTTGGCTAATTTGTTGGATGTTGGCTAATTTGTTGGATGTTGGCTAATTTGTTGGAGGTTGGCTAATTTGTTGTATGTTGGTTAATTTGTTGGAGGTTGGCTAATTTGTTGGATGTTGGCTAATTTGTTGGATGTTGGCTAATTTGTTGGATGTTGGCTAATTTGTTGGATGTTGGCTAATTTGTTGGATGTTGGCTAATTTGCTGGAGGTTGGCTAATTGGTTGCTGGTTGACTAATTTGTTGGATGTTGGCTAATTTGTTGGATGTTGGCTAATTTGTTGGATGTTGGCTAATTTGTTGGATGTTGGCTAATTTGTTGGATGTTGGCTAATTTGTTGGATGTTGGCTAATTTGTTGGATGTTGGCTTATTAGTTGGATGTTGGCTAATTTGTTGTAGGTTGGCTAATTTTTTGGAGGTTGGCTAGAAACAAAGAGAAATAATGTTCTACGTCACCACTATTACGCCCAGCACAAATATGACCTTGTGTACTACGTCACCACCATTGCGCTCGCACAAATCTGACCGTGTGTACTACGTCATGAACATTGCGTCCAGTAAAACTATGATCGACTGAACTTGACGACTGGGCCTTTGATAAACCCTCACCAGTCACTCACCATCAAGAAATAAGTTGATTAGGTGCATGCTGGGAGCACCTCCCCGGGGGTCAGGGGAGCAGGGGAAGTCAGGGCCAGGAGACGAGAAAAGGGACTGTGGTGGCGGGGCGGGTAATAGAATTTCTGCGGGGGTCAGGGGGTAGGAGCAGATGAAATGTAATTGTGGCGGATAATAAAAGCGCCATCTTTTTTTTACGTGATGTTGACGCTGTAGGGTATTACGTTGGTTGTAAGGATTGGTGGTTGTAAGGGTTGGTGGCTGGGTGGTTGTAAGGGTTGGTGGCTATGGGTGTTTGTCTAGGTGGTCAGCGCATACTCACGTCAAGAGATCAATAATTGATCATGTTGACCTCACTCATGTCAATCTTGACCCCACTCATGTCAATGTTGACCCCACTCATGTCAATGTTGACCTAACTCATGTCAATGTTGACCCCACTCATGTCAATGTTGACCACACTCATGTCAATGTTGACCTCACTCATGTCAATGTTGACCTCACTCATGTCAATGTTGACCACACTCATGTCAATGTTGACCTCATTCATGTCAATGTTGACCTCACTCATGTCAATGTTGACCCCACTCATGTCAATGTTGACCCCACTCATGTCAATGTTGACCTCACTCATGTCAATGTTGACCTCACTCATGTCAATGTTGAGCTCATTAATGTCAATGTTGACCCCACTCATGTCAATGTTGACCCCACTCATGTCAATGTTGACCTCTATCATGTCAATGTTGACCCCACTCATGTCAATGTTGACCACACTGGCTTTAACAACAAAACCATTTTGTTAACCCAGTCTTAAAATACACTCAGGAACCTTAACTCTTTTTGTGGTAGAAGGAGAAGATAATCGGCAAATCTTGACACAGTTATCATCCTTGACTGTAAGTGATTGATACGAAGGAAATTAACCTTTGATTAAAGCACTCGACAATTTGGGCAAATCAAACCACTTGGTCAGCTCGTGCAGACGTTTCAAATCGGCCGTGCATTATTGATGACGTCAGGCCCGTGGGTCGGGGTGTCCCACGGGATGTTGAATCCATGTCGGAAATTGGTTTACAGTGTGGTAGAGAGAAGTCGGCCGGGTGAGCGATTAGTTTCATCAATGTCTACTCGGTCAATTTAAATTAATTTACTTCATTAAGGCGGGCTGAAGTTTACAGCCATTATTTTAATATTATTTTAATCAAGTGGTGACGCAAAGGTAAAGTGGTAACACTAGTGTGAAGTGGTAGCGCTAGGGTGAAGTGGTAACGCTAGTGTGAAGTGGTAGCGCTAGGGTGAAGTGGTAACGCTAGGGTGAGGTGGTAACACTAGGGTGAGGTGGTAACGCTAGGGTGAAGTGGTAACATTAGGGTAAATATCACTTTATGTTTATATTGCTATTTCAGTTACAACGCCTGCTTCCACCCCTTACCATGGGTACCACGCCCACTCTGCCACAAGCCCCACAGAAGACGCATTGAAGTCAGCCCAACAAAACACTACAAAAACAGATTAAGGGAGATAATCTAGTAATGCAATTATCTCTAAACGAGATTATTTCTTTTTTATTTTAAGAAAATTATTTTTCTTTTTTAAACTAGATCTATATTTTAACAACACAAGATACCAGCATTTTAATCTGGTGAGATTAAATTTCTTGCAACTTGTTAAACTTAACATTTTAACGTTCACATTTTAACGTTCACATTTTAACGTTCACATTTTAACCTCCACACTTTAACGTTCACATTTTAACGTTCACATTTTAACGTTCACATTTTAACGTTCACATTTTAACCTCCACATTTTAACGTTCACATTTTAACGTTCACATTTTAACGTTCACTTTTTAACGTTCACATTTTAACGTTCACATTTTAGCCTCCACATTTTAACGTTCACATTTTAACGTTCACATTTTAACCTCCACATTTAAACATTCACATTTTAACCTCCACATTTTAACGTTCACATTTTAACCTCCACATTTTAACGTTCACATTTTAACGTTCACATTTTAACGTTCACATTTTAGCCTCCACATTTTAACGTTCACATTTTAACCTCCACATTTTAACGTTCACATTTTAACGTTCACATTTAAACGTTCACATTTTAGCCTCCACATTTTAACGTTCACATTTTAGCCTCCATATTTTAACGTTCACATTTTAGCCTCCATATTTTAACGTTCACATTTTAACCTCCACATTTTAACGTTCACATTTTAACGTTCACATTTTAACGTTCACATTTTAGCCTCCACATTTTAACGTTCACATTACATTAGGTCAGTCGATGTTCAGATGAAAGATGTATTGATGTCTTAAATCAACAGAATGTAGCAGGTTGATGTGTCACGTGATACTCTTCTAATGGATGGTTCCAATCTAAATTCCAGCTCTCGTGTCATGCTCAGGCTGTTGGGTGATCCATGACGGTGTTGTAGAGGGGGTCAAATTACAGGACCCGGTGAGGGGAGCGGGGGGTGGCTATAGGGGTTGGTGGCATAGGGGAGTGGGGTGGTTGGCTATAGGGGTTGGTGGAATAGAGGAGTGGAGGTGGTTGGCTATAGGGGTTGGTGGAATAGAGGAGTGGAGGTGGTTGGCTATAGGGGTTGGTGGCATAGGGGAGTGGGGGTGGTTGGGTTATAAGGACGGATGCATTAGGTGAGAGAATTG
The DNA here is from genome assembly GCF_028476545.2 of Physella acuta. Taxonomy (NCBI): domain Eukaryota; kingdom Metazoa; phylum Mollusca; class Gastropoda; family Physidae; genus Physella; species Physella acuta. The sequence goes on from NW_026732002.1 coordinate 27,764, forward strand.
AGTGGTTTAACTTTTGACATTGTCAGTACGAGGCTTGATATTGTAAGTACAGTACTAGAACTGACAGAATGAGACTTAACGTGGTCAACGTTAGACTTGACGTGGTCAACGTTAGACTTGACATGATCAACGTTAGACCTGACGTGGTCAACGGTAGACTTGACGTGGTCAACGTTAGACTTGACGTGGTCAACGTTAGACCTGACGTGGTCAACGTTAGACTTGACTTTGTCAGTAAAACACTTGACCCTATTAACATGACACCTGACAGGGTATGCTGACCGCCATCTCCTCCACTAATTACACTAATTATTTTCTAGCTGCAGGCTATAGGACGATGTTTGTATCAGATGAATCAGGTGGACAAAAGTCTGTCCATGCCACAAAAGTCTGTCTATGCCACAAAAGTCTGTCCATGCCACAAAAGTCTGTCCATGCCACAAAAGTCTGTCCATGCCACAAAAGTCTGTCCATGCCACAAAAGTCTGTCCATGCCACAAAAGTCTGTCCATGCCACAAAAGTCTGTCCATGCCACAAAAGTCTGTCCATGCCACAAAAGTCTGTCTATGCCACAAAAGTTTGTCCATGCCACAAAAGTCTGTCTATGCCACAAAAGTCTGTCCATGCCACAAAAGTCTGTCCATGCCACAAAAGTCTGTCCATGCCACAAAAGTCTGTCTATGCCACAAAAGTCTGTCTATGCCACAAAAGTCTGTCCATGCCACAAAAGTCTGTCTATGCCACAAAAGTCTGTCCATGCCACAAAAGTCTGTCTATGCCACAAAAGTCTGTCCATGCCACAAAAGTCTGTCCATGCCACAAAAGTCTGTCCATGCCACAAAAGTCTGTCTATGCCACAAAAGTCTGTCCATGGCACAAAAGTCTGTCTATGCCACAAAAGTCTGTCTATGCCACAAAAGTCTGTCTATGCCACAAAAGTCTGTCCATGCCACAAAAGTCAATCTATGCCACAAAAGTCTGTCCATGCCACAAAAGTCTGTCTATGCCACAAAAGTCTGTCCATGCCACAAAAGTCTGTCTATGCCACAAAAGTCTGTCCATGCCACAAAAGTCTGTCCATGCCACAAAAGTCTGTCCATGCCACAAAAGTCTGTCTATGCCACAAAAGTCTGTCCATGGCACAAAAGTCTGTCTATGCCACAAAAGTCTGTCCATGCCACAAAAGTCTGTCTATGCCACAAAAGTCTGTCCATGCCACAAAAGTCTGTCCATGCCACAAACGTCTGTCCATGCCACAAAAGTCTGTCTATGCCACAAAAGTCTGTCTATGCCACAAAAGTCTGTCCATGCCACAAAAGTCTGTCTATGCCACAAAAGTCTGTCCATGCCACAAAAGTCTGTCTATGCCACAAAAGTCTGTCCATGCCACAAAAGTCTGTCCATGCCACAAAAGTCTGTCCATGCCACAAAAGTCTGTCCATGCCACAAAAGTCTGTCCATGCCACAAAAGTCTGTCTATGCCACAAAAGTCTGTCCATGCCACAAAAGTCTGTCCATGCCACAAAAGTCTGTCTATGCCACAAAAGTCTGTCCATGCCACAAAAGTCTGTCTATGCCACAAAAGTCTGTCTATGCCACAAAAGTCTGTCTATGCCACAAAAGTCTGTCTATGCCACAAAAGTCTGTCCATGCCACAAAAGTCTGTCCATGCCACAAAAGTCAATCTATGCCACAAAAGTCTGTCCATGCCACAAAAGTCTGTCTATGCCACAAAAGTCTGTCTATGCCACAAAAGTCTGTCCATGCCACAAAAGTCTGTCTATGCCACAAAAGTCTGTTTGAACAACAAAAATCCTACAGTGTCAAGAAAATATTCAAGCTCTAGAATCTAAGCCTTAACATCTGTCTGAACCTAAATTGCCCCAGTCCCACAGAATGAAATCAATGACGACCCTAGAACTGACCTGAGGGAAAACCTTGACGACGTCTACATGTGGAGTTCAACACGTGCAAGTATTGACATCAGTCGTGCGAGGTGACGAACCCTCGTGAACATCCACTTTTTCTTTACCTGCGTTCTTTTTTTTCGTGGACGTCCGTTTTTTATTTACCTGTGTTTTTTTTTTCATGGACGTCAACTTTTTCTTTACCTGCGTTCTTTTTTTTATGAGGATTTGATCAGGAGGAGAACACTATTGGATACCAATAGCCCTAAATTCAAAATGTACGTACCGGACAGCAAGAAAACTGTATCTAACTCGCGAAGTTATTTGGACCAAAGATGAAATCGAATAAAACGATCATTCACTAGCGTTTCAGTTGATTGAGTCACCGGGTCCCTGCTTGGTAAGATGTCCGCAGGGAAATCATCAAGTGTTTTTTCATATTCATCAGCTTTTTCAAAGGTTGATATTTCACTCGGTGTGCAAGTGTGTGGGGGGGGGGGGGGGCTGTACTAGACATGACTAAACACACAAAGCAAAACTTCATAGCCACGCCCTGCATTATGAAAGACGAAGATACCTGAGTAAATGTGGGGAAAATTAGGGAAAATTTTGGCTAAATTTTGAATCAATTTTGGGTTCTTAGGGTCATGACCAAATTCAGCAAACTACGAGTTTATGATTTCATGAATGACATTTTGATCACATGACCATAGTTTGGGATCCCATGACAAAATTTTGAGATCCCAACCCAAAAATTGAAATCACATGCCCAACGTTTGAAATCACATGACCAAACTTTGAGATCCCATGACCAAAGTATGAGATCCCATGACCAAAGTTTGAGATCCCATGACAAAAGTATGAGATCCCATGAACGCAGCGCGTACACAATGAGCCGGGAGCTGACGTTTCATTGGTTCAACTGCCCCTATGCCAATATTATCGCTGATCACAGCCTGGATTTGATTGAGATGAATTTTTCATGCCTCCCCCTGAGGCTGATGAATCGTCTAACCGGCCTAATGCAATCTGGAACATACCAGTCAGGTAAATAATGGGCGGGGTCAAAATCGTTCATTGAATACAACTGTCAATCAAACTCGCTGGGCACCATGCCAGAATTTCCTACTATCATGCGATAGCTAAGTTAAACATGGTCTATTTTGAATGGGCACTGTTTCTAGAACTCCGAAACTTCATTTTAAAAACCAGGACAGTTTATGACAGGGATCTCCAAACTTTTCAGCCCGAGGGCCGCACTAACTATCAAAATTCAGTTCGAGGGCCAGAGTTTTTTCAGGCATCTCTTCGGGGTGGCAGAGCCCCCCCCCCCCCCCCCCTATGCCAATATTATCGCTGATCAATGTCTGCAACACGGTGGACAACGGTATTTACACCCAAAGCTATATTTTCAAATTGTTTTGAATTTTCTGGGCAAAGTTCCTCAGTCACCTCTAACAAAGATTTTTTTCTATGGTTAAAAAGATCTCCGGGGGCCGGATGACAGGATTTAAGACTAGATTTAATGATGGAAACGGGACTTTTATTTGTTATTCGTGCATTCCCTGTGAGAAAAATATCTAAAAGAAACACTGGCCCAGTATATACAGGTACCCGTTTATTTACGATGTTTTAACAAATACCCATTTACAACAGATTTATTTTTAAAGATCGGGTTCCCTTGAGTGCTGTCCAGAAAAACAAACGTCGTCTTTAAACCAACACCCTAAAACATGAGGCCAACTCAGATAATGCAACACCCTAAAACATCAGGCCAACTCAGATAATGCAACACCCTAAAACATCAGGCCAACTCAGATAATGCAACACCCTAAAACATCAGGCCAACTCAGATAATGCAACACCCTAAAACATCAGGCCCACTCAGATGAACCAACACCCTAAAACATCAGGCCAACTCAGATAATGCAACACCCTAAAACATCAGGCCAACTCAGATAATGCAACACCCTAAAACATCAGGCCAACTCAGATAATGCAACACCCTAAAACATCAGGCCAACTCAGATAATGCAACACCCTAAAACATCAGGCCAACTCAGATAATGCAACACCCTAAAACATTAGGCCAACTCAGATAAACCAACACCCTAAAACATTAGGCCAACTCAGATAATGGCTTTCTTTGAATGCCCAGTGGGTTGTGGCCTAGCTCTACTCGGGCTGGTCTATCTTCCCGCTAAGTGCAGTAGTTATCAACTGTCCCCACAGTCATCTTGTAAAATACATATATCCTTGTATAATACTTTTAGAACACCATGCCCACAAAATGCATGTTACAAGCTAGCTTTTTCCCCAATTTTAGCCAATTTAGCTGCTTACATTTATAGCCCTCATTACAGTACACAGAATAGGATCAAGAGGAAAAGCCGACACGGTACAAAGGCTGTCGTTGAAGCAAGACGTCAACAATACACGGACGAACAACGTTAACAGAGGAAAGACCTACGGCAAAAATACTACGCAATGCACATAGATGTGCAATAATTTCTTTTATAATTAATTTTTCTACTAATTATTCAAAAAACGGTAGAAAAATCTGAGCCTTCTGTGTAAAACATCTTATGGTATTTACACTTATTGTGAAGACCAAAGTCGGATTATTATTAAAATCCATAATGTTTACAGTATATAAATAAAAAGCACCACCCATATTTATACACACCCAACACTTTACAATTATCGACAAGTAAATCCAAATATTTCTTAATACATTTATGACATTTTTTCTGTGACTTTATTTATGAGACTTCCGTTCACATACATTTACATCTACAAATAATCTACACAGAATCTACGCCAAATGTACACACAATCTACATAAGAATTTACACAATTTACACACAATCTACGCAAATCTACGCACAATCTACACACAATCTATGCACAATCTACGCACTCAGGGCGCACCACTCACCCCGAAGAAAGTCTACCGCCCCCGAACGAAATGTAATTTATATAGAAAACATATACTTTTACCAGTGTCCGCCCCCCCCCCCCCCCCCCGTAAAATTTTTTTGTGTCCGCCCCCCCCCCCCCCCCCCTAAATATCAAGAAACACTGCCATCCGCATAGCAAAAGAGAACCCTTGCGTCACATATCGAATCAAAGTTAGCTTACACTGGGGAGAAAAGGCGGCTTGGGAGGGGGGGGGAGTGGAGGTTGGGGGGGGGGGGTGCGAATAAGAAACCTTCAAAAGTTGATTTATGTTTGTAGGAGATGGGGAATAAGAAACCTAGAACAAGAATAGATTTATGATTCTCACATGATAATAGGTATTGATTGTTTCGATTAAACATTTTTTTCGTGGCTGTCTATGTTAGCTCCAGTGTAATGTGTGGCATTAATGTAATCTGTGTGAATTGGGTGATTTATATAATCTGTGTGAATTGTGTGATTAATGTAATCTGTGTGAATTGGGTGATTTATATAATCTGTGTGAATTGTGTGATTAATGTAATCTGTATGAATTGGGTGATTTATGTAATCCGTGTGAATGGTGTGATGCATGTAATCTGTGTGCATTTGGTGATTAATGTAATCTGTGTGAATTTGGTGATTTATGTAATCCGTGTGAATTGTGTGATGCATGTAATCTGTGTGAATTGGGTGATGCATGTAATCCGTGTGAATTGTGTGATTTATGTAATCTGTGTGAATTTTGGGGTTTTGAATGTATCCAGCCTATATCATTCAGTCTATATTAAGCCAACACATTTGCCCCCCCCCCATTGAGCCACCACATTTGCCCCACCTCCCATTGAGCCACCCCATTTGCCCCACCTCCCATTGAGCCAACCCATTTGCCCCACCTTCCATTGAGCCACCACATTTGCCCCACCTCCCCTGCCTATTGCCACCACATTTGCCCCACCTCCCATTGAGCCACCACATTTGCCCCACCTCCCATTGAGCCACCACATTTGCCCCACCACCCATTGAGCCACCACATTTGCCCCACCTCCCCTGCCTATTGCCACCACATTTGCCCCACCTCCCATTGAGCCACCACATTAGCCCCACCTCCCCTGCCTATTGCCACCACATTAGCCCCACCTCCCATTGAGCCACCACATTTGCCCCACCACCCATTGAGCCACCACATTAGCCCCACCTCCCCTGCCTATTGCCACCACATTAGCCCCACCTCCCATTGAGCCACCACATTTGCCCCACCTCCCCTGCCTATTGCCACCACATTAGCCCCACCTCCCATTGAGCCACCACATTAGCCCCACCTCCCATTGAGCCACCACATTAGCCCCACCTCCCATTGAGCCACCACATTAGCCCCACCTCCGATTGAGCCACCACATTAGCCCCACCTCCCATTGAGCCACCACATTAGCCCCACCTCCCATTGAGCCACCACATTAGCCCCACCTCCCATTGAGCCACCACATTAGCCCCACCTCCCATTGAGCCAGCCACCACATTAGCCCCACCTCCCATTGAGCCACCACATTTGCCCCACCACCCATTGAGCCACCCCATTAGCCCCACCTCCCCTGCCTATTGCCACCCCATTAGCCCCACCTCCCCTGCCTATTGCCACCACATTAGCCCCACCTCCCATTGAGCCACCACATTTGCCCCACCTCCCCTGCCTATTGCCACCACATTAGCCCCACCTCCCATTGAGCCACCACATTAGCCCCACCTCCCATTGAGCCACCACATTTGCCCCACCTCCCATTGAGCCACCACATTTGCCCCACCTCCCATTGAGCCACCACGTTTGCCCCACCTCCCATTGAGCCACCACATTTGCCCCACCACCCATTGAGCCACCACATTTGCCCCACCACCCATTGAGCCACCACATTAGCCCCACCTCCCATTGAGCCACCACATTAGCCCCACCTCCCCTGCCTATTGCCACCACATTAGCCCCACCTCCCATTGAGCCACCACATTTGCCCCACCTCCCATTGAGCCACCACATTTGCCCCACCTCCCATGCCTATTGCCACCACATTTGCCCCACCTCCCATTGAGCCACCACATTAGCCCCACCTCCCCTGCCTAATGTTATCGATCTGGTTAGCTGTCGCTACAGGAAATATTGCTATTACAGTCCCTCGCTACAGTCCCTTCTTACAGTCCCTTCTTACAGTCCCTTGTTACAATCCCTAGCTAGTCTTTAGCTACAGTACCTCGCTAGTTCCTACCTACAGTCCCTTGCTAGTCCCTAGCTACAGTCCCTTGCTAGTCCCTAGCTACAGTCCCTTGCTAGTCCTTAGCTACAGTCCCTTGCTAGTCCCTAGCTACAACCCTTACCTACAGTCCCTAGCTTCAGCCCCTAGTTACAGTCGCTTGCTACAGTCTCTAGTCTCTAGGGTCTCTGTTAGAGAAAGTCTAGCTGGGTTGAACTGATTGGGTAAAATATACTTAGAAAACTGTGTGAATGCATTAGCGTTGATTTTGAACTGTTCTTTTGTAGCTTTAGCTAGCGGACAATTGAAATCCTTTTAAAAAATCGATTTCAATAATGTCTAATCGACAATTAAAAATCCCGTTAAATATTACAATTAAGTATAAAAATGAAGAAGAAGAATTTTAAAAATATATCAAGCTTTTAAAAAAAAACATAACAAGTGGATACTTTGGTCGAGTGAATGAAACTCCGGCCGCTATATGTGATCATGTCAACTGGACGACTGAACAACTGGACGACTGGACATCTCCTATACACCAAACATCCCGTAGTGTCACGTCTTTCACGTATATTGCGATTGTTTGCTGGACATAATAGTCTACACTATACTGTCCTTTTTATGTACTTGTAATTATCTAATTATCTGGCTAAGGTCGCCGAGATAAATAAAGTCGTAATGCACGTAGGAGCCGCCCATAATGACGTCATACACTGTGATTATTTTTTGTTTATCTTTTGGCCTAGCGTGCGAGTAAATAAATAAAATGTGGCGTGTCCAATATGATACATTGTGCTTTTAAAAAATGTGGTAAAACAAATACCCAAATGTGAAAAGTTAACAAAAAAATTATGTCTGACACAGATTGCTCACACAAACCAAGTGTATGGACACTTGCCCTAAACGATTGGCTTTGACCTGTGTCTAGCACCAGCCCACGTCTGGCTAGTCTAGTGGGATTCTAAACTTCATCATTTTCTAAATCAACACGAAAAAAGTGATCTGGCTTCCCCTTTATTTGATACCATGTTCAATTATCAAAGTAATCGTTAGCCTGGAAAAAGCTTTCTTTTTATAATAGAAAGGTTTTTGTACTTCGATGGATGGCATTTCAAACTTGATTTTTTTTTAGTGTAAAAACTGTTTACTGTAAAACTGTCGTCCAACATCAATGATGTCATCAACTTTGCAGCCGACACAAACCCGCCAGCAGGTTGCAACCTACTAGAAACATGTAATGGCGCTGACTACAACCTACTAGAAACATGTACTGGTGCTGATTAGAAACTGTTGCGCATGCGCAGATGTTATCACTGAAAAAAAAATCTCATTTCCTTTAAAAAAAAATCCTCTTTTTGTGTTATTTTATAAACTAGTGACATAACCTCAAATCTCTGTGACGTAGAGCACATGTTCATTAGGAAAATGTCGATGTTGCCGTGATGGATGGGGGGGGGGAGGAGCGACAATGTCACGTGATCCAAAAGATGTTGGATGAGTGGTCAGCAGCTGTTGTGATCTAACACCAGACGTATGTCAGCACACATTAGCATATAAACAGGATATCTGGCACTGCTTGAGACGGCATCGCTCATCTCCTGGCTTGACGTACAAAGGCCCTTTGATAGCGAGGCTAGGCGCATATTGTTGGCTGCTTTATATTCCACTTTCTCGGGATGTTGGGGAAATGTTGCATGAACTTGTGAGCTGGTACATGGGTTTCTCATTGATCCAACACGGGCTGTCTGAGTGATTCAACATGGGTTGTCTGAGTGGTTCAACACGGGTTGTCTGAGTGATTCAACATGGGTTGTCTGAGTGATTAAACACGGGTTTTCTTTGAGTGATCCAACACGGGTTGTCTGAGTGATTCAACACGGGTTGTCTGAGTGATTCAACACGGGTTGTCTGAGTGATTTAACACGGGTTGTCTTTGAGTGATCCAACACGGGTTGTCTGAGTGATTCAACATGGGTTGTCTGAGTGATTCAACACGGGTTGTCAAAGGAAAAAAGTCACAAAAAATATTCTACGTAATATTTTAATTTAATTGTTGATAATTGTAAAATGTGGGTGTTTAGTAATGTGCGATGTAATTTCTTTGGGAGAATGTAAACTTTAAAAGCATTATGGCTTTTAACAATCTAATATATAAAGCTCAGTTCTGTATGTAATGCATTTGTATGTCGTTGGAATTGTACGATTTTAAGTGTTAGAAAAATTATCGTGCGCATTTGTCTAAATTTATGAGCTAAAAAATTACTATTGAAAGTGTTGGGAAATAATTTTCATTTTTCAAATTATAGTAATAATTGTCGGCATGTTCATTAAACACAAGTTTTAAAAAAAATATCATCTTTTACAAAAATTCTAATTATGTCTTTATTTAATCCTATAGCACTTACTTCCCTTTGATAAATTAGGAAAAACACAATTACTTCCCTTTATTGCATTTTGTGTGAAAAGTATTTACTTTTTAATTACTTTGTTTTGGTGTTGGGAAAAAAAAATAATTACATAATTAGCGGGGATTGATCAAGTGCAAATGTTGTAGGTATTTTACGGATAAGCTTGGAGTATTAAAATTGTTCATCAAATTGAAACAGGCGCGTTCGTTTAAGTGAGTGCAAAAGACTATGAATAAGTTGGGGTACTATAGTCGTTCATTAAGCTAAAACAGGTGATTCCGCCCCTAGCGTTTATGTTCGCGTTAGTGTTTTCTTTGTGTTTAGGTGGGTTTGCGTTAGTGGTTGCGTTTTGATTTGGTTCGTTTTTGTTCTTTCTTTTTTCGTTTTTGTTTGTGTTTTTTTTTGTGGGTTTGTATTTGTGTTTTTGGTTGGTTTTGCGTTTGAATTTGGTTTGTTTTCGTTTGCTTTTTCGTTGTTTTTTTTTGTTGGTATTGGTGTTTGTGGTTGGGTTTGTTGTTAGGTTTTTGTTTTCGTTTGCTTTTTTGTTTGTTTTTTCTTTGTGTTTGTATTGGTGTTTGTGGTTGTGGTTGGGTTTGTTGTTAGGTTTTTGTTTTCGTTTGTATTTGTAATTGTGTTAGCGTTATGTTTGCGTTTTGTTGTTTTGGTTTTGGTTGGTTGTGGTTTGGGTGGGCAATGCCGGGTTTATGATGATTACTAAACACACAGGTAATGGTCTATAACAGGAAGGTTTTTCACAGAAGCCAGAGCAGGGCCTGGCCGGGACGGCTAGTCTAATATATAAAGCTCAGTTCTGTAACGTGTGGCAAATAAAAAGTTTGTCGTTGACAATTCTACGGATTTAAGTGTTAGATTTTTTATCGTGCTCAAAGTCTAAATTTACGAGTCGAAAAATTACCATTGAAAGTCTTTAAAAACAATTTTCATTCTATTTACTTAGAAGAATAATTTTCAATTATGAACGCGACATAAAATTTTTAAAAAGTGTATCGACGTTTATAAAATTTCTAAAATTGTGTCGGAAATGTATTGACTGCAAAGTTACTTCCCTTTAATGAAAAATAAATCCTTAAGAAGAGAGAATTAACATTTTATTACTTTGTTTTTGGTGGTTAAGAAAAAAAAAATTACATAATTAGCGGGGATTGATTAAGTGCAATGTCGTTAGGTATTTTTAACACGGCCTTTTATTTATTCTATACACTGAACATACTGTTCAATAATTTTTTATTTTTTTTTAAAATCAACAACATTTAATAAGCCAGGTCCTACAAATCCTATATGTTTATTTCTTTCCATTTACGGATAAGCTTGGAGTATTATTATTTTTGTTCACTAAATTGAAACAGGCGCGTCCGCCGGCGCCCCTGCACGGTTCGATTTGGCACCCTGGGCTATCATGTGAGCGCTATGCTGCATAATTTTGTTTTGAACAGTGCGATAGACTATGGATAAGAAAGGTTACTATAGTCTTTAAGTGAATCAAATCCGGGCGTCCTCCGGCACCCCGACAGGGTGCTATTTGGCGCCCCGGGCCTTCCGGTGTACGCTATGGTATCTACGTTCGCGTGAGTTCAAAAGACTATGAATAAGTTATGCACTATAGTCGTTTACTAAGTTCAATCAGGCGGTGACGTCATGGTGCGTCCTCTGGCGCCCAGACAGGGTGCTTTTTGGGGTCCCGGGCCTCCCGTGTTCGGTTTCGCGCCTACGTTCATTAAAGTGAGTGCAAAAGACTATGAATAAGTTGGTGTACTATAGTCGTTTATTAAGTTGAAACAGGCGATTCAGCCCCGTGAGCACTTTGCGTTTATATTCGCGTTAGTGTTTTCTTTTTGTTTAGGGTGGGTTTGCGTTAGTGGTTGCGTTTTGATTTGGTTCGTTTTTGTTCTTTCTTTTTCCGTTTTCGTTTGTGTTTTATTTTCTTTGGGTTTGTGTTTGTATTTGTGTTTGAGGTTGGTTTTGCGTTTGGATTTGGTTTGTTTTTTCTTTTGTGTTTTTTTCTTTGGGTTTGTGGTTGGTTTTGCGTTTTGATTTGGTTTGTTTTCGTTTGCTTTTTCGTTTGTGTTTTTTTCTTTGGGTTTGTGTTTGTGGTTGGTTTTGCGTTTGGATTTGGTTTGTTTTCGTTTGCTTTTTTCTTTGTGTTCGTATTGGTGTTTGTGGTTGTGGTTGGTTTGTTGTAAGTTTTTGTTTTCGTTTGTATTTGTAATTGTGTTAGCGTTATGTTTGCGTTTTGTTGTTTTGGTTTGTTGTGGTTTGGGTGGGCAATGCCGGGTTTATGATGATTACTAAACACACAGGTAATGGTCTTTAACAGAAAGGTTTTTCACAAAAGCCAGAGCAGGGCCTGGCCGGGACGGCTAGTAATAAGCTAAAATACAGTCAGACAATGCACATGCAACCTCAACTTTTGTTAGCTTAATACACGGTGGAAAATTATTTTAAAATAAATTTAGGCTCCTCATTGTGTTTGCATATGTTTTTCCGTATGCCTCATCTTGGTCGGCATCTCCTCAGTCGGCCTTGTCCATCCATATTGTCCATCCATATTGTCCATCCATATTGTCCATCCATATTGTCCATCCATATTGTCCATCCATATTGTCCATCCATATTGTCCATCCATATTGTCCATCCATATTGTCCATCCATATTGTGTGGCGTTTTGCGAAGAGGTGCCTGGAAGAAACTCTGATAATACACAATAGTATCAACAAATTCCATGCAAATGTACATTTGTGACTTTTTTCCTGTGACTTTTTTCCTGTGACTTTTTTCCTTTGACTATTTTTCTGTTGTTTTTTGTTTTGTTTTTTTGTGACTTTTCTTTTTTTGTTTTTTTACTTGTGTTTTTTTTTCCTGTGACTTTTTTTTCTGTTCTTTTTTCCTGTGACTTTTTTTCCTGTGACTTTTTTCTGTGTTTTTTTTCCTGTGACTTTTTTTTTCTGTGTATTTTTCCTGTGACTTTTTGTTCCTACAATCGTCCATATACCCACTGCTTCCTCTCTTTGTTTAGATAATGCATGATGGTTGAACGGGTTCTATAAATAAAACTTGTGTGTTTTGATAATTGCCTTAATTATCGAAACTTCTCCCACACTGAACTTTGATCACACATACGAATTCATATGTCTGCACAGCCACATTTGATGAGAAACTGGGTCCTTCTATAGACAGATGGGAACTGTCCCATACAGAAAATACCCACATTAACATGTGGTATAACCACACAGTAATGAACACACACACAGACAACCCCACACATAATATTTCCACATATCCCTACACCCGTACAACCACAGCCACACAAGCTGACATCCGTACAACCACAGCCACACAAGCTGACATCCGTACAACCACAGCCACACAAGCTGACATCCGTACAACCACAGCCACACAAGCTGACATCCGTACAACCACAGCCACACATCCGTACAACCACAGCCACCCAGGCTGACATCCGTACAACCACAGCCACACATCCATACAACCACAACCACACATCCACACAACCAAATGATTTGGCATCCAAATACCTAACCAAGCGGCCTTGAGGCATGCGGCCGGGCCAGCAGACGACAGAGACCGTTTGATTAGCCCCTGACACGTAACATCGCTAATGCTTGACTGGCTCCATTCGTCGGTCGTGTCCAGCAAGGTCCAGTCGGGGATAAATTATGTCCGAACATGGTGTCCGCGTTACGTGGAGAACAGTGGGAGCTTGGAAACGTCGTGTTGTGGCCTTGCTGGATCATGTGACCACTCCTCGGCCAGTATCAAACGGGGTGGTCTGGTCACCTGACCAGCGTTGGACCAATAGGAAACGTGGTTTGGTTGACCGATATTGATCGCTACGCTGTTGACTACAAGGGGAAGTAACTTGGGCCAAGCGGAGTAACTCTTGAGTAAATTAGGTAATCGCACAGCAGTGATAGCTGGCTCATTAGGGCCGACCCACGGGAGGTAGTGATGGCTGGCAAAGGGTGGGGTGATGGCTGGCCTCAGGGTAGGGGTGGGGTGATGGCAGGTCTCAGGGTAGGGGTGGGGGTGATGGCTGGCCTCAGGGTGGGGGTGATGGCTGGTCTCAGGGTAGGGCTAAGGGTGGGGTGATGGCTGGCCTCAGGGTAGGGCTAAGGGTGAGGTGATGGCTGGCCTCAGGGTAGGGCTAAGGGTGAGGTGATGGCTGGCCTCAGGGTAGGGCTAAGGGTGAGGTGATGGCTGGCCTCAGGGTAGGGCTAAGGGTGGGGTGATGGCTGGCCTCAGGGTAGGGCAAAGGGTGAGGTGATGGCTGGCCTCAGGGTGGGGGTGATGGCTGGTCTCAGGGTAGGGCTAAGGGTGAGGTGATGGCTGGCCTCAGGGTGGGGGTGATGGCTGGCCTCAGGGTAGGGCTAAGGGTGGGGGTGATGGCTGGCCTCAGGGTAGGGGTGGGGTGATGGCTGGCCTCAGGGTAGGGCTAAGGGTGGGGGTGATGGCTGGCCTCAGGGTAGGGCTAAGGGTGGGGGTGATGGCTGGCCTCAGGGTAGGGCTAAGGGTGAGGTGATGGCTGGCCTCAGGGTAGGGCTAAGGGTGAGGTGATGGCTGGCCTCAGGGTAGGGCTAAGGGTGGGGGTGATGGCTGGCCTCAGGGTAGGGCTAAGGGTGGGGGTGATGGCTGGCCTCAGGGTAGGGCTAAGGGTGGGGTGATGGCTGGCCTCAGGGTAGGGGTGGGGTGATGGCTGGCCTCAGGGTAGGGCTAAGGGTGGGGTGATGGCTGGCCTCAGGGTAGGGGTGGGGTGATGGCTGGCCTCAGGGTAGGGCTGAGGGTGGGGGTGATGGCTGGCCTCAGGGTAGGGGTGGGGTGATGGCTGGCCTCAGGGTGGGGGTGGGGGTGATGGCAGGCCTCAGGGTAGGGCTAAGGGTGGGGGTGATGGTTGGCCTCAGGGTGGGGGTGATGGCTGGCCTCAGGGTAGGGCTAAGGGTGGGGTGATGGCTGGCCTCAGGGTAGGGGTGGGGTGATGGCTGGTGTCAGGGTAGGGGTGGGGGTGATGGCAGGCCTCAGGGTAGGGCTAAGGCCGGGTTGGGGTGACGGCCAGTGATGGTTGGTCTGACGAAGTGGCTACACTAGGTCAGTATAGTGGCTACACTAGGTCATAACAGTGGCTACCCTAGGTCTGTATAGTGGCAACACTAGGTCAGTATAGTGGCTATCTTAGGTCAGTATAGTGGCTACACTAGGTCAGTATAGTGGCTACACTAGGTCAGTATAGTGGCTACACTAGGTCAGTATAGTGGCTACATTAGGTAAGTATAGTGGCTACTCTAGAAATGTATTAAAGATACGTCTAAACACTCAGGGCCAATCTGTTTTCCGACCATAATGTCGACTTAAAAAAAAATTATCATACATGTTTTTTAACGACAATCTATTCCACGCCAATCAAATCGCTGAGTGATGTTTATCCGTGGTGGAACATGACCTAATTCGTTACAGCTGTGTGTGGTTAGCCAGTGCTTTTTCTATAGTGAAATAATGCATAAAGCCGTGGTTGCGTCCCATCAGTTCATTAGCACTCTATTTTGTAAGAATTGTCTCCCATCATAACAGTATTGCTGTATTTTGTCAGAGTTGTCTCCCATAATATCTGAGTATCAATGTGTTTTAACCCGTACACTATCATGTATATCCATCATTCTCTACACCGTCCCTCGGTATACATATCTCATCCATCATTCTCTACACCATCCCTCTGTGTCCATATCTCATCCATCATTCTCTACACCATCCCTCTGTGTCCATATCATATCCATCATTCTCTACACCATCCCTCTGTGTCCATATCTCATCCATCATTCTCTACACCATCCCTCGGTATACATATCTCATCCATCATTCTCTACACCATCCCTCGGTATACATATCTCATCCATCATTCTCTACACCATCCCTCGGTATACATATCTCATCCATCATTCTCTACACCATCCCTCGGTATACATATCTCATCCATCATTCCCTACACCATCCCTCGGTATACATATCTCATCCATCATTCTCTACACCATCCCTCTGTGTCCATATCATATCCATCATTCCCTACACCATCCATCATTCCCTACACCTTCTGTGTCCACAGCAGACAGTACATGCCACCAAAGCCAGAAAAGAGTCGACTAGAATGTCCCTGACGCCGACTCTCAATAAAAACCCCAGCCCTGAAAGCCTCCCACAGTGAGACTTGACTCACGACAGTAAGCCTCCCACAGTGAGACTTGACTCACGGCAGTAAGCGCCACATGACGCCACAAATCATTTATTCACATTATCATCTTTTCAACTTTTGTTAAACTGAAATACGATTGTATCTTCCGACTATTTTTAGAAGTCAATAACAAACGTTTTTTATTTCCGGATATTGAGACAATGAAAAAACCCACTGAGTTAACTCGTAAAGACGGAACAATCCCCACAGTCGGTCAGTCTCCCGCGGTTTAATTTCTGTCAACTCAGCGCCGGGCGAGTTGTAATAACACAGTGATGCGCCTCTCGCCGCGGGAAAAAATAGTCCCTCGCTGAAATGAGATCTGAATAATGAAGGGATAACTCGGTCAAAGTAAATAAAAGAAGACATTCAAGTAACAAGGGAACAAACAGACATTCAAGTAACAAGGGAACAAACAGACATTCAAGTAACAAGGGAACAAACAGACATTCAAGTAACAAGGGAACAGGCAGACATTCAAGTAACAAGGGAACAGGCAGACATTCAAGTAACAAGGGAACAAACAGACATTCAAGTATTAAGGGAACTGACAGACATTCAAGTAACAAGGGAACAAACAGACATTCAAGTAACAAACAAGGGAACTGACAGACATTCAAGTAACAAGGGAACAAACAGACATTCAAGTAACAAGGGAACAAACAGACATTCAAGTAACAAGGGAACAAACAGACATTCAAGTAACAAGGGAACAAACAGATATTGGCCCAGAGGCGTAGCGACTCTTCCCGGGGACAAACTTTCAATTTGGCGCCCCCCCCCTATATTTTTCATATTTACAATGCTAAACTGCAGCTAAAATCAGCTTTTAATGTTGTTTTCCAATCCATTTTGGAGCCTCCTACGGTCGGCGCCCGGGGACATATGTACCCCCCCCCCCCCCCCGCTCCACCCCCTCGCTACGCATCTGCATTGGCCTGATTGACACAGAGTCGCGAGTCTCCTGGTAACAAAGTTTGCATGTGGTGTTTGAAAATATCGCGTGCCGGCTGTTAGGTACAGTTTCATGTTTGTATAAAATATTCATTGGATCTTGTAAAGGCGGTTAATCTCGCATTGTTTCGCCATGATAGTCTAGTATAATATATATATATATATATATATATATATATATATATATATATATATATATATATATATATATATATATATATATATATATATATGAAGAGTTTATTTTCAAAACGCGGTAAGCGCCATTTTTGAAAAAAATGAGATAACGTGCCCATATTGTAAAGCTACTCAGTTACTATTAGGAAAACTTAATTTTAATCTTCACGGCGCAAAATTTTTATTTTATTTCTATTTTTGAAAAACAGTTTTAGCATATTGTACAATGGCTTTGTGCAGGAGAAAAGTGCGATTTTCTCAAAACCAAAATTTTGGATATATTGCATTTTGAAAATAAACTCTTCATATATATATACATATATATATATATATATATATATATATATATATATATATATATATATATATATATATATATATATATATATATATATATATATATATATATATATATATATATATATATATATATATACATACATTCTATTTGTCCCCTTTTTCGGAATATTTCGGAAATTAGGTAAGTGTCGTATATAGCTTTGATGCTCAATCAATTACAACTTTTTTCGCAGTGTTTTCTTTTTCTACGTATTGTTAAACCCGCTAATCCGTTTACTTGTATAACAAATTTTACTCGTATGTCAAAGCAAATTTTAGCTGACTCGACAGCTCTTTTCTACAAAATCTCGTATGTCGGGGCACTCGTATGTCGAAATACGACTGTACTTTATAATATACAATAGTGTGAAAATGAAAATCTAAATAGCCGATGTCGAGAAATAATTGTTTCGGTTCTGAGTCTCCCCCCAGCACTTGAGTAATTCCAGTTTTCTAATTGCCCACCAGCATTGATTAGCGGATCTTGAGTCGGTCGTCACGTGATGATGTCGGGGTGAGCACGTGATGATGTCGGGGTGAGGGCTATTCAACGCTCACGGGAGGTGGAGCACTTGTGACGCTGTCGATATGTCAAGGTCACCGCTCCCTGCCCCACGGGGAGTTGAGTAAGGATGGCTGGGCCTGTAGGACGGGTAACGGGCAGCTCGGTATGGGGGGAGGGGGTGGGGGGGGGGTATAAACGGATGAAAGAATTTGATGTAGCCTGTTGAATTGGCCCACTCGGCTAATCAATTTCAGCAATCAATGCTCAAAATGCTATTTTTTTAAATTATTGTATTCGTTTAACGGGTAGGAAAACACATTTCAAATACCCTTCTATTTGAGAAAGTTGAGACACATTTGAGAAAGTAGAGACACATTTGAGGAAGATGAGACCCATTTGAGGAAGATGAGACCCATTTGAGAAAATTGAGACACATTTGAGAAATTAGAGACACATTTGAGAAAGTTGAGACACATTTGAGAAAGATGA
The DNA here is from genome assembly GCF_028476545.2 of Physella acuta. Classification (NCBI taxonomy): domain Eukaryota; kingdom Metazoa; phylum Mollusca; class Gastropoda; family Physidae; genus Physella; species Physella acuta. Next base: position 45,977 of record NW_026732002.1, read on the forward strand.
GACACATTTGAGAAAGTTGAGACACATTTGAGAAAGATGAGACACGTTTGAGAAAGATGAGACACGTTTGAGAAAGATGAGACACGTTTGAGAAAGATGAGACACGTTTGAGAAAGATCTTATGTAAAAGAAAAACAAGAACACATTTGAACTAGGGAGTGTGGCCGGGGTGTAGGTGGATCATTAGGTGGATTATATATGTGGATTATATATGTGGATTATATAGGTGGATCAAATCGGTGGATCATATCGGTGGATCATATATGTGGATCATATAGGTGGATTATATAGGTGGATCATATAGGTGGATTATATAGGTGGATCATATAGGTGGGCCATATTATGTGGATCATATAGGTGGATCATATAGGTGGATTATATCGGTGGATCATATAGGTGGATCATATCGGTGGATCATATAGGTGGATCATATATGTGGATCATATAGGTGGATCATATAGGTGGATCATATAGGTGGATCATAGAGGTGGATCAGATAGGTGGATCTTCTACTTCTTCTTCGTTCTTAATTATTAGTGTTGAAGGGGATCGAGCCTTATCTGCCAGTAGGTTTGAACTCGAGACTTTTTTGAATTTATTAACCATGAGCTTTTTGCCGACTCGACCACGCCTCCAACACAATTAAGCGGTACGTGTCAACTGGTTAGGCCAGTGGGTTCAGTCATATGTCACGTTTAACCATGTCCTAGGTCATGGTTAAAACTAGGCATAGGTAAGATTTTAAAAATTGTTCTTAAAAGTTCTACTCCCATGGTGTAAGAAAAGAAACAATACCTAGGCAGTATCCAACCACTAGGCTAAGTAACAACGACACAAGACGTCACTTACCGTGAGTACTAAAACACGGGATAATCCAACCAATTATGACTGCGCGTGCTCTATGAAGAAATGTCGCTCCCGACTGACCTGCCCACCCACTCAAAACTTCCGCCAGACGTAGAGGTTCAGAAATCTCGCGCAGTTCTCGCGGGCGCTGCGAGACTAGGCTTGTTTCACGTCGCGACTGAGTACCACAGCTTATCCGGGGTTTTTAAACTATCGATTTCTTTAAAAAAACATTTCACACTTTTAAACAAGATGATCGGTGTTAACCCGCAGTAACCAGAAAATTGGCCAGCGATTGTTAGGGGAAAATCAATACGTTCTAGAATAATCTAAAGGTTGGGAGGGGGAAGGGAATTGGTGCGATAAAATATAATATAAGGCAACATACACAAAATGTCAACAGTAGGGGAAACCAATCAACATATTAGGGAACATAGGAAATATATGGGGGAACATAGGCAATAGGCAACATATGGGGAACATATGGGGAAATACAAGCGACATATGGGGGAACATAGGCAATAGGCAACATATGGGGGAACATAGGCAATAGACAACATATGGGGGAACATGGGGAACATAGGAAATATATGGGGAACATAGGCAATAGGCAACATATGGGGAACATATGGGGAAATACAAGCGACATATGGGGGAAACTAGGCAATAGGCAACATATGGGGGAACATAGGCAATAGGCAACATATGGGGGAACATAGGCAATAGGCAACATATGGGGGAACATATGGGGAACACAGGAAATATATGGGGAACATATGGGGAACACAGGCAAAATATGGGGGAACACAAACAACAAATGGTGGAACATATGGGGGACACAGGCGACATAAGGGGAACATATCTAATATATGGTGGAACACAGGCAACATATCGGGAAACATGGGGGAACATATTGGGAAACACATGGCAACATACGGGGGGGGGGGGGGGACGGGAAACATATCTAGCAGAAAATAATCTAGAAAAAAAAATGTATTAAAAGTGTTAGATTCTGGTTCGATACATTCTCTCAACGTTTTAACTATATGAGGTTCTAATGCAACTTTTTTCAAGTTATACGACTTCAATTGAACCACATTTACAATCTATAGTACCATCTATTGACAGTAAAAGCAACCATTTTACCAGAAGTTGTCCTACACTTGTCCTGGTCACTGCAGACCACGATTGTAGGAAAAAAAAAAACACAGGAAAAAAAAACACAGGAAAAAAAACACAGGAAAAAAAACACAGGAAAAAAAAACACAGGAAAAAAAGTCACAGGAAAAAAAAACAGGAAAAAAAAAACACAGAAAAAAAGTCACAGGAAAAAAAGTCACAGGAAAAAAAGTCACAGGAAAAAAAGTCACAAATATATATTTGCATGATATTTGTTAAAACTTTTATGTATTAAATATTTAGAAAGTGCAAATTAACTTAGGATTAATTAAATGTAATGTAATGTGTGTAGGCTGTATACGCATAGGAATTTTTATAATTCATCTAAAAATATTTATTATGAAGTATGTAGATTGTAATTATGTTAAACTTAAGATTAGTAGCATTGAATAGAATGCTCCAATGTCCACGGTTTTCATCGTGTTTCTTTTTTTAAATACCAATATTAAATTACCGTGAAATGGTAAGTTCACCTGACTTGCTGCCCTCAACTCATGGCAACAATAGTTATGTTTAGTTCAACCACCTTTACTGCCCACATTTATCACGCTCATTACATAACAAAACTTAGGATCAAAACAGAAAGCCGACGAGGTTCAAAGGCTGTCATTGACGCGTAACGTCAACAACACAAAATATGTTCGGACAATGCCTACTGAGGAGAGGCCGACCAGGGAATAGCCTACGGCAAAATTTGCCTAAATTTCTTTTATAATTAACTTTTCTACCGCGTATTTAACTAAATACGTAACAAAAGTTGAGATTGTTGTGTAAATTATCTTAGAGTATTTTTACTTACAATTGTTATAAATCATAATGCTTTTAACGTCTATAAATAATTTATGCTATCAAAAAATACAACCCACAACAATAAACATACAAAATTTTACAATTCTTAACAAATTAATAAAAATATTTCTAAAAAGATTTTTGTGACTTTTTTTCTGTGACTTTATTTCTGTGACTTTTTTTCCGATAAAATTTTTCCACTGTGACTTTTTTTCTGTGACTTTTTTTCCTAGCAAAAACTGTGACTTTTTTTCTGTTTTTTTTTTTTCCTGTGACTTTTTTTCCGTTTACCCAGACCACACGTCACTACACGTGACGTCACTACACCTGATAACCTATCACTTGAGTTCATGGTCAAACGGCATCCGGGGATGGTTGGACACAGCAAACCAACAAACGTCATTGGACAAACACGCATTGTATTGGGATCTCCATCGAAAGAGAAATTTAAGTTTGCAAACAGTTTAATTTTACACTACTCATTCAGGCTTAATTGGTTTGTTTACAATTAAACACCGAACCAAAGAACTAAATCAGCTGTTGCATTTAGCCTACTCCGATTGAGACCTAGCTAGGCTAATGGTCGCTGCTAAAGCCTAAGGCCGGTAATTGAAAAAGAAGGATTGAGTGCAATAAAGTTTGTTAGCTCCCTTAGTATTGTTGTATTATTTCACTTTTCAAATAAATCAAATTTCTTTCCCTTTTCTACAAATTCCAACTCATGGACGCCTCCAACGAATCCTCCATTATCTTGTTTACATATTAATTAGGCCTTTGCGTTAGGTTGGTGCGGATTGAATCATACAATGATGAGGGTAGTGAGTGTCTAGCTTGAAGAATAACTAGAGCTTAGAGTCACAATTTTTAATTATTTAGAGGATATTTTTTTTTACATGGCACATAGGTCTAAATAAATTATAAAAATTATTTTTAGAATAAATCAATATTGTTCAGCCTTTCCAATCGCTGTAGGAGTGTAAGCTGTACAAATTTTCGATTTAAAAAATCATCTGAAGTACATAAGCTAATTAAGTAGAAGTACAGTTTCTTTAAAAATTATTATATCGCAGCATTATTCTTAATAAATAGAATATACTAACAAAATACTTCTGTAAAATACGTTTTTTACAAGTTTAGTCGAAATGTTAAGGTTTCTTAAGGCCTATGCCTTTTAGTACTTTTTATTATTTCGTATCTACTATCATATTTTTTTTAAAGTACCGAAATAGCTCTTCAATGAAAATACATTTCCGGTTTTCCTTTTCTTAGTTTATCGCCAAAGCGAAAGGGTATGTATTCCTGAATTAGTTATTAAAATCTACTTCAATCGTCGTTATAGAATATAAATAAGCTGTTGTTTTATTTTTTTAAACGTCAGGTAGATAGTCCAAATTGTTTGGAAGGTCGAAAACTAGTTTTAGTCTTTCTAACCGTTTAGATATTTCTAGTTAACCTCAAACGTATTTCAGTTATTATTTTCAATTTTGTTTGTTTATGCACTGCTCGTTAAAAGTAGATCTAGAGACCTAGAATCTCATGAATAGCTTCTAGATTTAGGCTATAGATCTATATTGCGAGTCAAGTATTATCACCAAACATGTACTTTGAGCGAAATATCCATTTGTTTTTATTTTAAAAACCGTCGTTGGATTAAATTTCATCTCATGTGAGCGAGAAATGCATTCCAAACATTGTCACTCATAGGCCATAGGCTGTGCTCAGTGACGGCTCGCTCGCGTTGTAGAAATTCAGGCAGAGTTTTAATGCTTGATATTTGTGTCTAGAGTGAAGTTCCAAGCGCGGTTAAAACAATGGTGCAACCATTCCCTGTTAATCACTTCGTGGATATTTTATACGAAACTACCGATATCTGCTGTACACATGTCCATTTCTAAATATATCCAGGTTAAATTCTTTTTTCTCCTTCTAGAACAGGGGTCTCCAAACTTTTCAGCCCGAGGGCCGCATTAACTATCAAAATGTAAGTTCGGGGGCCAGAGTTTCTTCCAGGCATCTCATTGGGGTGGCATTTTTCTTCAGCCACCTACAACAAACACTTTTTTTCGGTGGTCAAAAAGATCTCCGAGGGCCGGATGAGAGGACCTCACGGGCCGCATCCGGCCCGAGGGCCGTAGTTTGGAGACCCCTGTTCTAGAAGACTAGTTTTTGAGATACTACGTCGTAGTTCCCCTATGAAAAGCACTCTAGGAGTTTACACTTTTCGGACACACACCAAAAATTACGTAGGAGCGAACACTTCGTCGGTTTTTTGGCTCATAGAAACTTTAATTAGCATGTCTCACGCGAAACCACGGCGCCTGCACGTAAACTGTTCATTTATGAACACTTCCGTGTCAAGTACTTCCGTTTCCTTTCTCAAGAATTATTTTTAGAAATTTTTTAACGTTGCATGGTACGCACATTTCTATTTTTACACCAGCCGGATGAAGTGACCTAGGGTTGGACTTAGGGGCAAAACTTGAACCAATCAATGCTTAGCTAAAAGGTTACACTATAAATAGCTTCTATATATGTATGGAACATCGTAAATGTCAAGGTTAATGGGTTTTTTTGTGCTTGAACAATAAAAAAGGGGTGTTCGCTAACTTATTTGGCCTTACATGGGAGCGGACAGCAACACAAAAATATTACTAAATAAGAATTTAGAGCATAAAAGGGGCTGGTTATTGAAAGGAAAGGGTCAAAATAAGGTCAAGAAGGCTGTGGAATGCGAAAGAGGAGGGGGAATCATGTGACCTGGCTGGCTTAGCAGCGTACTGCGCGAGCCGCAATGGCTGAATGGGATGAACTTTGGGAGTGTGGGAAAAAGGTTTTATACTATTAAAATTACCTCACAAACAATCAATAACACAATATACATGCATATAATATATGTTTTTATTCATTAAATTGACTTTAAATTATTCTAAATGAACAAAAAGTGCCCGATGACGGGTAAAAGTGTCCGAACACATGTAAAACTGTATTACATGTGTTCGAACACACGTTAAGACCCCCCAGTCACTATAACAAGAATAGCTTAAGTTCTATGCGTATGAATACAAAATGACACACACATTATTAAAGTAGAATGGTTGCGGATAGATATGATACTTTTTTTTGTTTTCTATGTTAAGCGGTTACTTAATGAGACCGCATGGAATTTTTACGTTGCGTTTTTTCGCTATGTGTGTCCGAAAAGTGTAAGCTCCTCTAGGTCCCGGATGAGACAAATAAAACCAACCAGTCAATGCTTTTTAAAACTAGATTAACTATAAATACTAGTTTTTCTCACTAAATCTAGAATTTACGCAATTATCAATTTAAACATGTCCACTGAATAATAGACATCCATATTTAATCCATTAGACACTAACTTTGGAGTTTTTAGTTCGTTTTAAACTAAATTACTTAATTTAATATTTATTGTCAATCACTTGCCATGTCCAACACATCTCTCCGTGACAACTCTTCTAACCCTTGAAGGTAAAGAAAACCACAAATCAGGTTAGACTTTTTAAGTGGCCATGCACAAGAGTTCCTCACTAGTGATCTCCAAATAGTGGTCACGTGGTTTATTTTTCAAAAAAAAATTTGGTTGTCATTTTTGTGGCTGGTCTTATAAAAAACGGTTGATGATATTTATTTTTTCATAGACTGATAAAACTAATAATGCTTTACTATGGAAATCAATTTTGTAATATGGAAATCTATATTTAAAAAGTTCTAGTATTTTTGAAGAAACCAACTTTTAAATTTAGCCTTCATTCTCTAACGCAAATATTAAAATGCTTTTCTGGCATATATAGCCCTGCCACCTATAGCTTGTTGTTATAACGTGAAAGTCCCGCCATTTTGCGAGTGGTAAACATTTTAAAAACTAATTAGTAGAAGGTCTCTAGAATTTGGCTGAAAAATCGTCGGAAGTCAAGCGTCCGGTCCGGGCGCCATATTGTTGTTAGCAACCGACCACACCTCCAAGTTAGCGAGAAATACTAATAAATACCTTTTACAATATGTGCGGGACACTGTACATACAATAGATAAGGCTAATAAAGCAACCTGAGAGGTGAATAGGGGTGGCCGCTGCTTGGGTATAATTTTCTGATACTAACCCTAGGCCTACCCATTTAATTTAAGTTGGCTTAAATATTTAAAATCCTAGGTTTTAATCATACAGTTATGTGACGTTTGTGTCTTTTATTTTACAGCATCAAAATGCTTATTCCAAAAAAGAACAAGGTCGCCATCTATGAATACCTCTTCAAAGAAGGTGTTCTTGTTGCAAAGAAAGACCCCTTTGCTGCTAAGCATCCAGAAATTGAAGTTCCAAATTTGCATGTGATGAAAGCACTAACAGTAAGATTTTTATTTCTTGTATAGGTATGTTAATCAAATGTTGAAACTACCAACCCTTCAACAAATTGATCTCTTGATGTGGCCAGTTGCACAAATTTCTCTGTCTTAATATTTATTCATGGAGCTAACAAATGCTAAAGTAGTATGCCTTACTCTGTGTGTGTAACATGACTAATATTTCTGTATTAGGGTCTATATTTTTTTTAATATTACAGAGTCTCAAGTCTAAAGGATTTGTTCGTGAACAGTTCGCATGGCGTCATTACTACTGGTATTTGACAAATGAAGGTATTCAGTACCTAAGGGACTTCTTGCACTTACCTGCTGAAATTGTTCCTGCCACATTAAAGAGACAACAGCGCCCAGAGGCACCTAGGCCCAGACCTAAAGGTTGGTTGATTCTTGTTGTTCACCTGTTGAATTTAAAAGCTCCCCACTCTTTATAACTTAAATCTTAAAGGGTAAGAGTGCCCTGTTTAGTTTTGAGTTTTATTGTTAACAAGTAATTAAAAGCAAAACTTGATACATTTTAGATAGGGTCCTATTGCTTTTTTTTTTTTTATATAGAAAAAAACGTACGTTTTTAAAGTGTTTTAAATTAAAAATGGATTGCAGTATTCGTTCTATGGTGTGATTCATTTGTCTATAACTATTTTACATATGTAGAACCATGGATTTTTTTTTTTTTTTTTTTTTTTTTTTTTTTTTTTTTTTTTTTTTTTTTTTTTTTTTTTTGTGTTTCCCACTCAATAGTCAGAGCTCTTACACAGTCTGGAAAGAGTGGTATTTAGTTGTATATTTAGAAATAAAACTATGTTTTGGTCTGGTCTTAACTAAAGTTCTGGCATTGAATTTAGGAAGTGCAGCTTTTCCGACTGTCTTATTTTTCAACGAACAAAAAGGTGATTTAGTGATTGCGCTGGTGTAACATGGTGAATCGATTGTTTTTCTTTGCGTCCCCAACGCCTTGCTGTGTCAGGTGCTAATTGTTTTGTAAGTGTGGACTTTGGCTATTGTAATAGAAGCACAGACAGTAGGTGACCCCATTCTTAATACAGGAAGGAAACTTCTCTTTTTTCCATTAATCAATGTATAATTCATTTGCATTTTTCATCATGATTTTGGATGCCGCAGCAACACCAAAGGAAGTGGGTTAACTGCGTTTGGTCGGGCATTATGACAGTTCGTGAAATTTGTTCCTAATAATTTTTCAACCGTGCATGTTACAGTTATTTAGAAAATTGAGATGTGTTACACACCTGGTACTGTGAGAAGAAATGTCGCCGTTAGTTTAGGATTTTTCTTAGTAAGGCTGTTATGTCTTTGATTGATGGTAGTTAAGTGTAATTCCGCTTTCTAAAAGTTAACTGACCACTGATTAAGTTAAGCTTGACTTTGGCTTAATATTACTGGTCTCACTGCAGTTCACTTTGATTTATTCTTGCACATTTTCTGCAAGTTCAGGTGGTTAAAATCTTGCTTTTTTTTCTTATGACATTGTTTAACTCTTTAAGACTGAAACTACACTTTTTCTTAGTCCAAGATTTTAATCATAAATCTAGGTCATGATAACGCTAGAGCTGCCATAATTCTTTTTTTTTTTTTTTTTTTTGTTGTTGTAGAACACCTTTCAGGACGTAATTTTTTTTTTTTTATAACACTGCAGAATGCTGTTCAGCTGCCGCGTCTGACCGTTTACGTCACCACATTATAAAATTAACCTGAGAGAGAAAAAACGTGTAAATACTTACAGGCTTAAAGAGTTAATCATTTAGGTCATCTATTCTTTTCGAATGGCTTGTATAAAGGATTACTAGACAAATAACAGCTACTTCAACTTCTCTTAGTTTTTGGCTGGTGCATATTCAACCACCATGTCTTGTTCTTGACATTTGTTTTAGGTTGTTGTTTTTGTTATTTTTCACATCTTTTTGTCATTGTAGCATGAATGTTTTTCCTGTAATTTTAAGATTATTCCTTTCTGGTTTCAGACTTACGACTATACCTTTCTGATTAAACTGTAGCCTTGTGTTATGATCAGATTTGTTATCAGTAGTAAATTAGTTAGGGGTTCTTGTGGTGCTTTTCTGTTCCCGGTCTCAGTTTAAAACTTCAATTTATATTTAGTTGTATTTTCTTGCATTTATTTTCAAACTAATCTTCTGTTACATTTCCTCCCCACCCAATGTCATGACAGGCAGTAGTTAGATTTATGGTGTTCATCTTCATTGAATCCCCCTCGAATGGATTTATGGGTATCATCTTGATTAACCCTAAATCTACTGTGTTTAATGTTTCCTTTAACCTTTTTTCTTATTTCAGCATCCGAAGGCCCACGTGGTGGCGGTGCTACTGATCGTCAGGAATACCGTAAAGCTGGACCAGGTCAGACTTTGTTTTAGTGTATTTATCGATTTTTTTTTTTTTGGTTAGGGCTGTTCATGTTCAGTGTTGGAATTATTTTTTTTCTAGCTGGAACAGATAAGAAGTCAGAAGTTGGCGCTGGATCTGAAAAGTTTGAGTTTGTAAGTATTATCTTTCGCTTTTTTAGCTGTTGGCTGATTTTGTTTCCTAAAACGCAGATATAAGTGGCTGTTTGGCTATGGAGTTTAAATTCTCTCCTTTATTATCTTTTCAGAGAGGAGGATTTGGAAGAGGACGTGGTGGTTTTGGTGGTGCATCTGGTGGGCAGTAGTGTGTTAATATCTTGTATGGCCATTTCATTGAATAAATCAATGTCACTCTACTTCCTTCTTTTTTTCTTTTACTGTGCTTTTGGTTTAAATCTGGCAAGTATAATGATAGAATTTATGGGTGTTCTTGGCTATTAGTTTGTTTTTATTTCAGTATCTTTCTCAGTAAGTGGCCTGCAAATTTCTTAGTCAGGGTTCATACGCAGTCTGGAAAAAGTCTTGAATTTAGTGAATTTCAGACTTTACAAAGTCTGGAAAATCGCTAGTTTTAGAAACAAAACTTCTAAGTCCATATTTGCAAACTTTAAAAAATGATATTTTTAAGGGAATTGACTCCATTTTTATTCCCTTGTGCGGGTCTACTATGTGTTTTTCGCTGGTTCAGAAAAAAAAACATGCTCAGTTATGTCATTGGGGGGGGGGGGATATTTTGTGGCGCCACTGACCGCATGAATCTGTTAAAGAGTATTTAAAATGATCATTTAATGAGAGAATGATAGCCCTCATAATTGTTAGGCTCCCGATTTTAACCGCTATTTTTCATTGTTAAAGTTTAGTTGCAGGCAGTCATAACACAAAATTAGGGGGAGGTGCGTGAGTGGTATACCAGCACAGTTGCCTTAATTTAACTTTCTACAGGCAGGATACGAGTTTAATACTTGTTTTAGAATGTAATCACTTTGATGTTAAGTGTAACTTGTGGACGTCATAAATGGATGCCCCTTTAATTTTAAACCACCTTCCGTTAAACTGTTTTTGAAATCTTTGCAAATGCTGACCATTAAAGCTAGACTACCCCGCCCCTCCTTGTAACTACGGTCACTTGTATGAACTCACCGCGACCCCAAGTACGTAAATGGTACTGCTGGGTAAGGAGGGGGGGTGGGGTATAAGTCAAATCACAATTCATGCTATGGCTTATTAAATAGGCTCACTGAAGTCTAGACTATTATGGCCTCAGTGTCTTGAAGGGGGGGGGATACCGGCAATTTTGTTTTATTGCAGACCCGTTTCTCAGCTATATAATCATAAACAGTGAATGATGTGGTTACAGCCTGCTGAATTCATCTTTTTTTTTTTTTTTTGGCTCCAATTTTTTCTGTACTAGTGGCCTATATTAGTCTACTCAACTAGAGCAGACCTAAATTAGTACATTACATTATTATTCTTTAATAAGTAATTAACTCACTATTATGCACTACCATATTAATAATAGTTTTATTATTTATTGAAAACATAAGCAATTAGATCATGAACAGATTACATAAGTCCAATGTTGGAAACAAAATAGTTACATCATTTTAACCAATTATTTTGATTATGATAATTTTAGGTAGATTGGAGAAGGCAAACTTGAAAAGTGATTTTCTGTCAATTTGGCTAGAGAAAGTTCAATATAAATATAGCTCAATTGCCTAAAATAAATGTCAATTTAATGTTAGTAATTATAATTAACTATATATTTTAATTTTACATGTGTTAACAAATCAGTACTTTTCCTGGGCACTTGTTTTATTGACATTTTATATATACAACTCTGCTCAGAAATTTAACATGCTGGTAATGGCTTTTTGATTAAAATATTGCATAGGTAGTTAAAACATGGCTGCCCTTTAACTGAAGTCATAGTGAGATGTTAAGTTACTAGGTTGACTACTTCAACTCAGTATTAAGCTGAAGTGGGATGTTTATGGTGTGGGGACACAGCAGACAACTGCACATGTTATTGCTGCTCCAGCACAGACTGCCCCTCCAGAAGCCAAGAGACAGGCACAGAGGGCTGGTGGAAAAGCTGCTACTGCGGCACAGGCTCCCCCTGCTGCAATAAGTCCTGTACAAAACTTGGCCGCCCAGGCTACACAAGGTCCGCATGCTATAAACGAGCCTTGGGATTTAGGTATCTGTGTCCAGATCAATAGTAAGATGACCACACCCGCCATGATCTTTGAAACAATACTAACATCACGAAGTGGGCTCATGCAACTTTCGAGTTCTCTCACCTTCCCCCTCCCCTGTCCAGTAGCACCTTTTCTGCTGGTCTGAACCTAGAATATTTCTTAAAAGATCCCCCCATTAAATATTTTCAACAGACTTTCGTGTTTCCATACGTATTGCAGATTGCATAGTAAACAACTCTACTGACATAGATGGAGGTCGTGTCTAAATATAGACCACTAGCTATACTCTGGTTACAGCGGTTCTTCTATTGGGCACAAAGAGCAAGACATTTAAATCGTTTGATTATAACTATAACACTTTATTTCTTTCTTAATCTACCTAGCGTTAAGTTTTTAAGTTGTCATACTCGTAGCCTTTGCTTTGTTCAAACAGTGCTACAAATTAATTGTAAATGCGTGAATAGGTCAAAGAGTCGTATCTCTTCCTTAGGGTTAGCTCACATCTCATTTGTTGTGGGAGTCATTTTTTGTCTTGTAGGTCATCACTCAGTTACTGTGGGGGCATATTTTGATCTTGTAGGTCATCACTCATTTACTGTGGGAGCACATTTTGATCTTGTAGGTTACCACACAATGTGGGTGCATATTTTGATCTTGGTGAGTACGACACATTTATTGTGGGGTACATCAAAAGATCAAAACTAACTTACTAGCACCCCACAGCAACACATTCTACGTCAAACCTCACAATCTTTTATACATGTCATACTTACATTCAATATCTCTTGCACCTACATTATTTAATTTGCACCTAACTATTCTTGAAAATATTATTTATAACGGTAAGATATACATTGGTGTATGCCAATAACGGTACGATATACATTGGTGTATGCCAATAACGGTAAGATATACATTGGTGTATGCCAATAACGGTAAGATATACATTGGTGTATGCCAATAACGGTAAGATATACATTGGTGTATGCCAATAACGGTAAGATATACATTGGTGTATGCCAATAACGCTAAAGAAAACAATCATGTTTAACATTTTTATTTCTACTAGCGTCACAACAACAGCGTGGCTCTATTTAAACATATGATACTAGTTAAAAGTTCTAAGAAACTAAGCACAAATAAAAATATCATCCTAGGCCTACACGATGCTCAGTTTAAAATTTCTTAATTAATTTTATGTGACCGAACGAAAGGATATTTTTGAAAACTTTCTTCGGCAATATTGTTCTAAATTATGGCAGAAATTATGGTAAATGTTTCAAGTCGCTAAGTGGTCTGGTTGCCGAGATATGGGCGAAAAACTGCATTTGTTCGAGGTTTTTTGGCTTTTCCGGGAAATCCAGGAAGGAATTCCAGGAATTTTTTTGGCCCACAATCATCCTTGGAACTGGCTTAACATTTTTGCTTTGGAACTAGTCCTCGATATTGCTTCGATGAGGAGGAGATACCACTTAAAGCTGCAGACAACACATCCATTCATTCATCCGTACATCCAGAAATGACGAGTTAATAATCGCCATTGTCCGTATGGAAATTGCGCTAAAAATGGTACTTTTATAATGATGTCAAATTGTGTATTGTTTATGGTGTAGGAGCAAGGCAGACAACGGCACACGTTGTTGCTGCTCCAACACAGATCCACCCTCCCGCTGCCAAGAGACAGGCACAGAGAGCTGGGGGAACAAATGCTACTGTGGCACACGCTCCCCCTGCTGTTATAAAGCCTGCACACCATTGGGCCGCCCAGGTTACACAAGGTCCACAGGCGATGGCAGAGCCTTGGGCTTTAGGTATCTGTGTCCAGATCAATAGTAAGATGACCACACCCGCCATGACCTTTGCCTTGGAGTTTGGATCTCTGGCAGTCTTCTCAGATTGTTTTCTTACAAACTCCATCCACCGTTCTTTTAATGTGGCCATCTTGGTGATCTGTAAATAAACAGTTGTTAAACTGATTTAACAGTAACACCCTGAAACAATGTTCTAAATAGTTGTTCATTTATTTACGGATCAGCTGTTATAATGTGACAGTTGAGATGTGTATCACACTACAGGCCCTCTCGCAAGCAGCCATCTATAATGCAAGTGCTAGTTTATTTCAACAGATTTGAATTTTGCTAGAGTGCATCAGAGAAAAAAGTCTGATTACAATAGTTGTGGTCAATTTTTTAAAATCCAAGTGAGGAATGTAAATGTTGAACTTAGTTTTAAAACTTGGAGCTGGACATCCTAATAGGGCCTATATAAAAACTCATGTGCGCACTTCTCTCTGTCCGCACCATTTTTGAGGATATGTGATCAGTATGTTCAGCGATATATGGAGAACTTAAAGAAACGGACTTTAGTTGAAAATATGTTAGATGTTTTTAATGTATAAACTAAATTTTATTTAAAGAGGGGAAATGAAAATTGAGGCATATTCGAATGTAGAAACATTTTTATGCCACCAGAAAAGTGTTTATGGTTGTGCCAAGAACGCAATAAACAATTACGTCACATGAAACATGTTTAAACTACGGAAAGTACACAAAACTAATGGGCGTCATCTTCCAATTTTAGAATATGAAAAAATGAACTTTTATATTCAAATTAGATCTATAGATGTACTTATCAAAACTGGACCTGTAGTACTCACCAACTTCTGCTGGCCTGTAGTCTACCACACGTCGTCAGGTGCCTGCCTGTAGTCTGCCACACGTCGTAAGGTGCCTGCCTGTAGTCTGCCACACGTCAGGTGCCTGCCTGTATGATGAGTGCTGGTCTGTAGCCTATTATCACGCGAAAGCTATACAGGTGCTGGACACGGCGAAAATGTATTTGGCTGCTTTTGGATGCTGCGTTGTGTATTTATACACCCACAGTGGCGTGGGCTGGCCACGTTTTCGTCATTTATTGCCGGCTCGGGTTTTCCCGTAAAGCTGGTCATATTTAGGGGAAAGCCCGCTAGATGAGGTGGTCTCATCTTTTGTCTTAGAATAATCTTTACTTTTACCAGAAAATTATGTTGCACTTGTAGTTTATCAGTCTGCGGTGAATAGAAAGTAGGTCAAGGGTAGATCTAAAGAAGCATAGGTAATGTCGACTCACTTCCATGCCATAGCACTGGGAATACTTCTTATACAAGTACTAGTGGCCTCTTTGCATGTATTTATTACAATACCAAAGACTGTACATTTTCTTTGACCTCTCATCGATTTACGGGTTAAGCAACATGGGATTAGTTGGTTAATTTTATATTTAACTCGTAACCCGTTTCCATAGTAATCGTATAAGTTCATCTCAAAATAAGGTAATGATAGTAAGACAAAATAAAGTGATGATAGGTGTGACAAAATAATGTGATGATAAGTGATAAAATAACGTGATGATAGTTGTGATAAAATAATGTGATGACATACAAGTAGCCTGCTGTAACCACCCTACCAACATACATGTAGCCTGATGTAACCACTCTACCAACATACATGTAGCCTGTTGTAACCACTCTACCAACATACATGTAGCCTGCCTGATGTAACCACTCTACCAACATACATGTAGCCTGATGTAACCACCCTACCAACATACATGTAGCCTGATGTAACCACCCTACCAACATACATGTAGCCTGTTGTAACCACCCTACCAACATACAAGTAGCCTGCTGTAACCACCCTACCAACATACATGTAGCCTGATGTAACCACTCTACCAACATACATGTAGCCTGATGTAACCACTCTACCAACATACATGTAGCCTGATGTAACCACCCTACCAACATACATGTAGCCTGATGTAACCACTCTACCAACATACATGTAGCCTGTTGTAACCACTCTACCAACATACATATAGCCTGCCTGCTGTAACCACTCTACCAACATACATGTAGCCTGATGTAACCACTCTACCAACATACAGGTAGCCTGCTGTAACCACTCTACCAACATACATGTAGCCTGATGTAACCACTCTACCAACATACATGTAGCCTGATGTAACCACTCTACCAACATACACGTAGCCTGATGTAACCACTCTACCAACATACATGTAGCCTGATGTAACCACTCTACCAACATACATGTAGCCTGATGTAACCACTCTACCAACATACATGTAGCCTGCCTGATGTAACCACTCTACCAACATACATGTAGCCTGATGTAACCACTCTACCAACATACATGTAGCCTGATGTAACCACCCTACCAACATACATGTAGCCTGATGTAACCACTCTACCAACATACATGTAGCCTGTTGTAACCACTCTACCAACATACATATAGCCTGCCTGCTGTAACCACTCTACCAACATACATGTAGCCTGATGTAACCACTCTACCAACATACAGGTAGCCTGCTGTAACCACTCTACCAACATACATGTAGCCTGATGTAACCACTCTACCAACATACATGTAGCCTGATGTAACCACTCTACCAACATACACGTAGCCTGATGTAACCACCCTACCAACATACATGTAGCCTGATGTAACCACTCTACCAACATACATGTAGCCTGATGTAACCACTCTACCAACATACATGTAGCCTGCCTGATGTAACCACTCTACCAACATACATGTAGCCTGATGTAACCACTCTACCAACATACATGTAGCCTGATGTAACCACTCTACCAACATACATGTAGCCTGCCTGCTGTAACCACCCTACCAACATACATATAGCCTGATGTAACCACTCTACCAACATACATGTAGCCTGATGTAACCACCCTACCAACATACATGTAGCCTGATGTAACCACCCTACCAACATACATGTAGCCTGATGTAACCACTCTACCAACATACACGTAGCCTGATGTAACCACTCTACCAACATACATGTAGCCTGATGTAACCACTCTACCAACATACATGTAGCCTGATGTAACCACTCTACCAACATACATGTAGCCTGATGTAACCACCCTACCAACATACATGTAGCCTGATGTAACCACTCTACCAACATACACATAGCCTGCCTGATGTAACCACCCTACCAACATACATATAGTCTGATGTAACCACCCTACCAACATACATGTAGCCTGATGTAACCACTCTACCAACATACATGTAGCCTGATGTAACCACTCTACCAACATACATGTAGCCTGATGTAACCACTCTACCAACATACATGTAGCCTGATGTAACCACCCTACCAACATACATGTAGCCTGCCTGATGTAACCACCCTACCAACATACATATAGTCTGATGTAACCACCCTACCAACATACATGTAGCCTGATGTAACCACCCTACCAACATACATGTAGCCTGATGTAACCACTCTACCAACATACATGTAGCCTGCCTGATGTAACCACCCTACCAACATACATGTAGCCTGATGTAACCACCCTACCAACATACATGTAGCCTGATGTAACCACTCTACCAACATACACGTAGCCTGCCTGATGTAACCACCCTACCAACATACATGTAGCCTGATGTAACCACTCTACCAACATACACGTAGCCTGCCTGATGTAACCACCCTACCAACATACATGTAGCCTGATGTAACCACTCTACCAACATACACGTAGCCTGTTGTAACCACCCTACCAACATACATGTAGCCTGATGTAACCACTCTACCAACATACACGTAGCCTGCTGTAACCACTCTACCAACATACATGTAGCCTGATGTAACCACTCTACCAACATACATATAGCCTGCCTGCTGTAACCACCCTACCAACATACATGTAGCCTGATGTAACCACCCTACCAACATACATATAGTCTGATGTAACCACTCTACCAACATACATGTAGCCTGATGTAACCACTCTACCAACATACATGTAGCCTGATGTAACCACCCTACCAACATACATATAGTCTGATGTAACCACTCTACCAACATACATGTAGCCTGATGTAACCACTCTACCAACATACATGTAGCCTGATGTAACCACCCTACCAACATACATATAGCCTGCCTGCTGTAACCACCCTACCAACATACATGTAGCCTGATGTAACCACCCTACCAACATACATGTAGCCTGATGTAACCACTCTACCAACATACATGTAGCCTACTGTAACCACTCTACCAACATACATGTAGCCTACTGTAACCACCCTACCAACATACATGTAGTCTGATGTAACCACTCTACCAACATACATGTAGCCTGTTGTAACCACTCTACCAACATACATGTAGCCTGCTGTAACCACCCTACCAACATACATGTAGCCTGATGTAACCACCCTACCAACATACATGTAGCCTGATGTAACCACCCTACCAACATACATGTAGCCTGATGTAACCACCCTACCAACATACATGTAGCCTGATGTAACCACCCTACCAACATACATGTAGCCTGATGTAAACACTCTACCAACATACATGTAGCCTGCCTGATGTAACCACTCTACCAACATACACGTAGCCAGCCTTCTGTAACCACCCTACCAACATACATGTAGCCTGATGTAACCACTCTACCAACATACACGTAGCCTGCCTGATGTAACCACCCTACCAACATACATGTAGCCTGATGTAACCACTCTACCAACATACACGTAGCCTGCCTGATGTAACCACCCTACCAACATACATGTAGCCTGATGTAACCACTCTACCAACATACATGTAGCCTGATGTAACCACCCTACCAACATACATGTAGCCTGATGTTGATGTAACCACCCTACCAACATACATGTAGCCTGATGTAACCACTCTACCAACATACACGTAGCCTGCCTGATGTAACCACCCTACCAACATACATGTAGCCTGATGTAACCACTCTACCAACATACATGTAGCCTGATGTAACCACTCTACCAACATACATGTAGCCTGATGTAACCACTCTACCAACATACACGTAGCCTGATGTAACCACCCTACCAACATACATGTAGCCTGATGTAACCACCCTACCAACATACATGTAGCCTGATGTAACCACTCTACCAACATACATGTAGCCTGCCTGATGTAACCACCCTACCAACATACACGTAGCCTGATGTAACCACCCTACCAACATACATGTAGCCTGATGTAACCACCCTACCAACATACATGTAGCCTGATGTAACCACCCTACCAACATACATGTAGCCTGATGTAACCACCCTACCAACATACATGTAGCCTGATGTAACCACTCTACCAACATACATGTAGCCTGATGTAACCACTCTACCAACATACACGTAGCCTGCCTGATGTAACCACCCTACCAACATACATGTAGCCTGATGTAACCACTCTACCAACATACACGTAGCCTGCCTGATGTAACCACCCTACCAACATACATGTAGCCTGATGTAACCACTCTACCAACATACACGTAGCCTGCCTGATGTAACCACCCTACCAACATACATGTAGCCTGATGTAACCACTCTACCAACATACATGTAGCCTGATGTAACCACCCTACCAACATACATGTAGCCTGATGTTGATGTAACCACCCTACCAACATACATGTAGCCTGATGTAACCACTCTACCAACATACACGTAGCCTGCCTGATGTAACCACCCTACCAACATACATGTAGCCTGATGTAACCACTCTACCAACATACATGTAGCCTGATGTAACCACCCTACCAACATACATGTAGCCTGATGTAACCACTCTACCAACATACATGTAGCCTGATGTAACCACTCTACCAACATACATGTAGCCTGATGTAACCACCCTACCAACATACATGTAGCCTGATGTAACCACTCTACCAACATACATGTAGCCTGTTGTAACCACTCTACCAACATACATATAGCCTGCCTGCTGTAACCACTCTACCAACATACATGTAGCCTGATGTAACCACTCTACCAACATACAGGTAGCCTGCTGTAACCACTCTACCAACATACATGTAGCCTGATGTAACCACTCTACCAACATACATGTAGCCTGATGTAACCACTCTACCAACATACACGTAGCCTGATGTAACCACTCTACCAACATACATGTAGCCTGATGTAACCACTCTACCAACATACATGTAGCCTGATGTAACCACTCTACCAACATACATGTAGCCTGCCTGATGTAACCACTCTACCAACATACATGTAGCCTGATGTAACCACTCTACCAACATACATGTAGCCTGATGTAACCACTCTACCAACATACATGTAGCCTGCCTGCTGTAACCACCCTACCAACATACATATAGCCTGATGTAACCACTCTACCAACATACATGTAGCCTGATGTAACCACCCTACCAACATACATGTAGCCTGATGTAACCACCCTACCAACATACATGTAGCCTGATGTAACCACTCTACCAACATACACGTAGCCTGATGTAACCACTCTACCAACATACATGTAGCCTGATGTAACCACTCTACCAACATACATGTAGCCTGATGTAACCACTCTACCAACATACATGTAGCCTGATGTAACCACCCTACCAACATACATGTAGCCTGATGTAACCACTCTACCAACATACACATAGCCTGCCTGATGTAACCACCCTACCAACATACATATAGTCTGATGTAACCACCCTACCAACATACATGTAGCCTGATGTAACCACTCTACCAACATACATGTAGCCTGATGTAACCACTCTACCAACATACATGTAGCCTGATGTAACCACTCTACCAACATACATGTAGCCTGATGTAACCACCCTACCAACATACATGTAGCCTGCCTGATGTAACCACCCTACCAACATACATATAGTCTGATGTAACCACCCTACCAACATACATGTAGCCTGATGTAACCACCCTACCAACATACATGTAGCCTGATGTAACCACTCTACCAACATACATGTAGCCTGCCTGATGTAACCACCCTACCAACATACATGTAGCCTGATGTAACCACCCTACCAACATACATGTAGCCTGATGTAACCACTCTACCAACATACACGTAGCCTGCCTGATGTAACCACCCTACCAACATACATGTAGCCTGATGTAACCACTCTACCAACATACACGTAGCCTGCCTGATGTAACCACCCTACCAACATACATGTAGCCTGATGTAACCACTCTACCAACATACACGTAGCCTGTTGTAACCACCCTACCAACATACATGTAGCCTGATGTAACCACTCTACCAACATACACGTAGCCTGCTGTAACCACTCTACCAACATACATGTAGCCTGATGTAACCACTCTACCAACATACATATAGCCTGCCTGCTGTAACCACCCTACCAACATACATGTAGCCTGATGTAACCACCCTACCAACATACATATAGTCTGATGTAACCACTCTACCAACATACATGTAGCCTGATGTAACCACTCTACCAACATACATGTAGCCTGATGTAACCACCCTACCAACATACATATAGTCTGATGTAACCACTCTACCAACATACATGTAGCCTGATGTAACCACTCTACCAACATACATGTAGCCTGATGTAACCACCCTACCAACATACATATAGCCTGCCTGCTGTAACCACCCTACCAACATACATGTAGCCTGATGTAACCACCCTACCAACATACATGTAGCCTGATGTAACCACTCTACCAACATACATGTAGCCTACTGTAACCACTCTACCAACATACATGTAGCCTACTGTAACCACCCTACCAACATACATGTAGTCTGATGTAACCACTCTACCAACATACATGTAGCCTGTTGTAACCACTCTACCAACATACATGTAGCCTGCTGTAACCACCCTACCAACATACATGTAGCCTGATGTAACCACCCTACCAACATACATGTAGCCTGATGTAACCACCCTACCAACATACATGTAGCCTGATGTAACCACCCTACCAACATACATGTAGCCTGATGTAACCACCCTACCAACATACATGTAGCCTGATGTAAACACTCTACCAACATACATGTAGCCTGCCTGATGTAACCACTCTACCAACATACACGTAGCCAGCCTTCTGTAACCACCCTACCAACATACATGTAGCCTGATGTAACCACTCTACCAACATACACGTAGCCTGCCTGATGTAACCACCCTACCAACATACATGTAGCCTGATGTAACCACTCTACCAACATACACGTAGCCTGCCTGATGTAACCACCCTACCAACATACATGTAGCCTGATGTAACCACTCTACCAACATACATGTAGCCTGATGTAACCACCCTACCAACATACATGTAGCCTGATGTTGATGTAACCACCCTACCAACATACATGTAGCCTGATGTAACCACTCTACCAACATACACGTAGCCTGCCTGATGTAACCACCCTACCAACATACATGTAGCCTGATGTAACCACTCTACCAACATACATGTAGCCTGATGTAACCACTCTACCAACATACATGTAGCCTGATGTAACCACTCTACCAACATACACGTAGCCTGATGTAACCACCCTACCAACATACATGTAGCCTGATGTAACCACCCTACCAACATACATGTAGCCTGATGTAACCACTCTACCAACATACATGTAGCCTGCCTGATGTAACCACCCTACCAACATACACGTAGCCTGATGTAACCACCCTACCAACATACATGTAGCCTGATGTAACCACCCTACCAACATACATGTAGCCTGATGTAACCACCCTACCAACATACATGTAGCCTGATGTAACCACCCTACCAACATACATGTAGCCTGATGTAACCACTCTACCAACATACATGTAGCCTGATGTAACCACTCTACCAACATACACGTAGCCTGCCTGATGTAACCACCCTACCAACATACATGTAGCCTGATGTAACCACTCTACCAACATACACGTAGCCTGCCTGATGTAACCACCCTACCAACATACATGTAGCCTGATGTAACCACTCTACCAACATACACGTAGCCTGCCTGATGTAACCACCCTACCAACATACATGTAGCCTGATGTAACCACTCTACCAACATACATGTAGCCTGATGTAACCACCCTACCAACATACATGTAGCCTGATGTTGATGTAACCACCCTACCAACATACATGTAGCCTGATGTAACCACTCTACCAACATACACGTAGCCTGCCTGATGTAACCACCCTACCAACATACATGTAGCCTGATGTAACCACTCTACCAACATACATGTAGCCTGATGTAACCACCCTACCAACATACATGTAGCCTGATGTAACCACTCTACCAACATACATGTAGCCTGATGTAACCACTCTACCAACATACATGTAGCCTGATGTAACCACCCTACCAACATACATGTAGCCTGATGTTGATGTAACCACCCTACCAACATACACGTAGCCTGCCTGATGTAACCACCCTACCAACATACATGTAGCCTGATGTAACCACTCTACCAACATACATGTAGCCTGATGTAACCACTCTACCAACATACACGTAGCCTGCTGTAACCACTCTACCAACATACATGTAGCCTGATGTAACCACTCTACCAACATACATGTAGCCTGCCTGATGTAACCACCCTACCAACATACATGTAGCCTGATGTAACCACTCTACCAACATACATGTAGCCTGCCTGATGTAACCACTCTACCAACATACATGTAGCCTGATGTAACCACCCTACCAACATACATGTAGCCTGATGTAACCACCCTACCAACATACATGTAGCCTGATGTAACCACTCTACCAACATACACGTAGCCTGCCTGATGTAACCACCCTACCAACATACATGTAGCCTGATGTAACCACTCTACCAACATACATGTAGCCTGATGTAACCACTCTACCAACATACATACAGCCTACTGTAACCACTCTACCAACATACATGTAGCCTGATGTAACCACCCTACCAACATACATGTAGCCTGATGTAACCACTCTACCAACATACATGTAGCCTGATGTAACCACTCTACCAACATACATGTAGCCTGCTGTAACCACCCTACCAACATACATGTAGCCTGCCTGATGTAACCACTCTACCAACATACGTGTAGCCTGATGTAACCACTCTACCAACATACATATAGCCTGCCTACTGTAACCACTCTACCAACATACACGTAGCCTGTTGTAACCACCCTACCAACATACATGTAGCCTGATGTAACCACCCTACCAACATACATGTAGCCTGATGTAACCACTCTACCAACATACACGTAGCCTGCCTGATGTAACCACCCTACCAACATACATGTAGCCTGATGTAACCACTCTACCAACATACACGTAGCCTGCCTGATGTAACCACCCTACCAACATACATGTAGCCTGATGTAACCACTCTACCAACATACACGTAGCCTGCCTGATGTAACCACCCTACCAACATACATGTAGCCTGATGTAACCACTCTACCAACATACATGTAGCCTGATGTAACCACCCTACCAACATACATGTAGCCTGATGTTGATGTAACCACCCTACCAACATACATGTAGCCTGATGTAACCACTCTACCAACATACACGTAGCCTGCCTGATGTAACCACCCTACCAACATACATGTAGCCTGATGTAACCACTCTACCAACATACATGTA
The DNA here is from genome assembly GCF_028476545.2 of Physella acuta. Taxonomy (NCBI): domain Eukaryota; kingdom Metazoa; phylum Mollusca; class Gastropoda; family Physidae; genus Physella; species Physella acuta. The sequence continues at coordinate 70,290 of NW_026732002.1, forward strand.
GCCTGATGTAACCACCCTACCAACATACATGTAGCCTGATGTAACCACTCTACCAACATACATGTAGCCTGATGTAACCACTCTACCAACATACATGTAGCCTGATGTAACCACCCTACCAACATACATGTAGCCTGATGTTGATGTAACCACCCTACCAACATACACGTAGCCTGCCTGATGTAACCACCCTACCAACATACATGTAGCCTGATGTAACCACTCTACCAACATACATGTAGCCTGATGTAACCACTCTACCAACATACACGTAGCCTGCTGTAACCACTCTACCAACATACATGTAGCCTGATGTAACCACTCTACCAACATACATGTAGCCTGCCTGATGTAACCACCCTACCAACATACATGTAGCCTGATGTAACCACTCTACTAACATACATGTAGCCTGCCTGATGTAACCACTCTACCAACATACATGTAGCCTGATGTAACCACCCTACCAACATACATGTAGCCTGATGTAACCACCCTACCAACATACATGTAGCCTGATGTAACCACTCTACCAACATACACGTAGCCTGCCTGATGTAACCACCCTACCAACATACATGTAGCCTGATGTAACCACTCTACCAACATACATGTAACCTGATGTAACCACTCTACCAACATACATACAGCCTACTGTAACCACTCTACCAACATACATGTAGCCTGATGTAACCACCCTACCAACATACATGTAGCCTGATGTAACCACTCTACCAACATACATGTAGCCTGATGTAACCACTCTACCAACATACATGTAGCCTGCTGTAACCACCCTACCAACATACATGTAGCCTGCCTGATGTAACCACTCTACCAACATACGTGTAGCCTGATGTAACCACTCTACCAACATACATATAGCCTGCCTACTGTAACCACTCTACCAACATACACGTAGCCTGTTGTAACCACCCTACCAACATACATGTAGCCTGATGTAACCACCCTACCAACATACATGTAGCCTGATGTAACCACCCTACCAACATACATGTAGCCTGTTGTAACCACTCTACCAACATACATGTAGCCTGATGTAACCACCCTACCAACATACATGTAGCCTGATGTAACCACCCTACCAACATACATGTAGCCTGCTGTAACCACCCTACCAACATACATGTAGCCTGATGTAACCACCCTACCAACATACATGTAGCCTGATGTAACCACCCTACCAACATACATGTAGCCTGCCTGATGTAACCACTCTACCAACATACATGTAGCCTGATGTAACCACTCTACCAACATACATGTAGCCTGATGTAACCACCCTACCAACATACATGTAGCCTGATGTAACCACCCTACCAACATACATGTAGCCTGCCTGATGTAACCACTCTACCAACATACATGTAGCCTGATGTAACCACTCTACCAACATACATGTAGCCTGATGTAACCACCCTACCAACATACATGTAGCCTACTGTAACCACCCTACCAACATACATGTAGCCTGATGTAACCACCCTACCAACATACATGTAGCCTGATGTAACCACTCTACCAACATACATGTAGCCTGATGTAACCACCCTACCAACATACACGTAGCCTGATGTAACCACCCTACCAACATACATGTAGCCTGCCTGATGTAACCACCCTACCAACATACATGTAGCCTGATGTAACCACCCTACCAACATACATGTAGCCTGCTGTAACCACTCTACCAACATACATGTAGCCTGCCTGATGTAACCTCTCTACCAACATACATGTAGCCTGCCTGATGTAACCACCCTACCAACATACATGTAGCCTGATGTAACCACTCTACCAACATACATGTAGCCTGATGTAACCACCCTACCAACATACATGTAGCCTGCCTGCTGTAACCACCCTACCAACATACATGTAGCCTGATGTAACCACCCTACCAACATACATGTAGCCTGCCTGCTGTAACCACCCTACCAACATACATGTAGCCTGATGTAACCACTCTACCAACATACATGTAGCCTGTTGTAACCACCCTACCAACATACATATAGCCTGCCTGCTGTAACCACTCTACCAACATACATGTAGCCTGATGTAACCACCCTACCAACATACATGTAGCCTGATGTAACCACTCTACCAACATACACGTAGCCTGCCTGATGTAACCACCCTACCAACATACATGTAGCCTGATGTAACCACTCTACCAACATACATGTAGCCTGATGTAACCACTCTACCAACATACATACAGCCTACTGTAACCACTCTACCAACATACATGTAGCCTGATGTAACCACCCTACCAACATACATGTAGCCTGATGTAACCACTCTACCAACATACATGTAGCCTGATGTAACCACTCTACCAACATACATGTAGCCTGCTGTAACCACCCTACCAACATACATGTAGCCTGCCTGATGTAACCACTCTACCAACATACGTGTAGCCTGATGTAACCACTCTACCAACATACATATAGCCTGCCTACTGTAACCACTCTACCAACATACACGTAGCCTGTTGTAACCACCCTACCAACATACATGTAGCCTGATGTAACCACCCTACCAACATACATGTAGCCTGATGTAACCACTCTACCAACATACACGTAGCCTGCCTGATGTAACCACCCTACCAACATACATGTAGCCTGATGTAACCACTCTACCAACATACACGTAGCCTGCCTGATGTAACCACCCTACCAACATACATGTAGCCTGATGTAACCACTCTACCAACATACACGTAGCCTGCCTGATGTAACCACCCTACCAACATACATGTAGCCTGATGTAACCACTCTACCAACATACATGTAGCCTGATGTAACCACCCTACCAACATACATGTAGCCTGATGTTGATGTAACCACCCTACCAACATACATGTAGCCTGATGTAACCACTCTACCAACATACACGTAGCCTGCCTGATGTAACCACCCTACCAACATACATGTAGCCTGATGTAACCACTCTACCAACATACATGTAGCCTGATGTAACCACCCTACCAACATACATGTAGCCTGATGTAACCACTCTACCAACATACATGTAGCCTGATGTAACCACTCTACCAACATACATGTAGCCTGATGTAACCACCCTACCAACATACATGTAGCCTGATGTTGATGTAACCACCCTACCAACATACACGTAGCCTGCCTGATGTAACCACCCTACCAACATACATGTAGCCTGATGTAACCACTCTACCAACATACATGTAGCCTGATGTAACCACTCTACCAACATACACGTAGCCTGCTGTAACCACTCTACCAACATACATGTAGCCTGATGTAACCACTCTACCAACATACATGTAGCCTGCCTGATGTAACCACCCTACCAACATACATGTAGCCTGATGTAACCACTCTACCAACATACATGTAGCCTGCCTGATGTAACCACTCTACCAACATACATGTAGCCTGATGTAACCACCCTACCAACATACATGTAGCCTGATGTAACCACCCTACCAACATACATGTAGCCTGATGTAACCACCCTACCAACATACATGTAGCCTGCCTGATGTAACCACTCTACCAACATACATGTAGCCTGTTGTAACCACCCTACCAACATACATGTAGCCTGATGTAACCACTCTACCAACATACACGTAGCCTGCCTGATGTAACCACCCTACCAACATACATGTAGCCTGATGTAACCACCCTACCAACATACATGTAGCCTGATGTAACCACCCTACCAACATACATGTAGCCTGATGTAACCACCCTACCAACATACATGTAGCCTGATGTAACCACTCTACCAACATACACGTAGCCTGCCTGATGTAACCACCCTACCAACATACATGTAGCCTGATGTAACCACTCTACCAACATACATGTAGCCTGATGTAACCACTCTACCAACATACATACAGCCTACTGTAACCACTCTACCAACATACATGTAGCCTGATGTAACCACCCTACCAACATACATGTAGCCTGATGTAACCACTCTACCAACATACATGTAGCCTGATGTAACCACTCTACCAACATACATGTAGCCTGCTGTAACCACCCTACCAACATACATGTAGCCTGCCTGATGTAACCACTCTACCAACATACGTGTAGCCTGATGTAACCACTCTACCAACATACATATAGCCTGCCTACTGTAACCACTCTACCAACATACACGTAGCCTGTTGTAACCACCCTACCAACATACATGTAGCCTGATGTAACCACCCTACCAACATACATGTAGCCTGATGTAACCACCCTACCAACATACATGTAGCCTGTTGTAACCACTCTACCAACATACATGTAGCCTGATGTAACCACCCTACCAACATACATGTAGCCTGATGTAACCACCCTACCAACATACATGTAGCCTGCTGTAACCACCCTACCAACATACATGTAGCCTGATGTAACCACCCTACCAACATACATGTAGCCTGATGTAACCACCCTACCAACATACATGTAGCCTGCCTGATGTAACCACTCTACCAACATACATGTAGCCTGATGTAACCACTCTACCAACATACATGTAGCCTGATGTAACCACCCTACCAACATACATGTAGCCTGATGTAACCACCCTACCAACATACATGTAGCCTGCCTGATGTAACCACTCTACCAACATACATGTAGCCTGATGTAACCACTCTACCAACATACATGTAGCCTGATGTAACCACCCTACCAACATACATGTAGCCTACTGTAACCACCCTACCAACATACATGTAGCCTGATGTAACCACCCTACCAACATACATGTAGCCTGATGTAACCACTCTACCAACATACATGTAGCCTGATGTAACCACCCTACCAACATACATGTAGCCTGCTGTAACCACCCTACCAACATACATGTAGCCTGCCTGATGTAACCTCTCTACCAACATACATGTAGCCTGCCTGATGTAACCACCCTACCAACATACATGTAGCCTGATGTAACCACTCTACCAACATACATGTAGCCTGATGTAACCACCCTACCAACATACATGTAGCCTGCCTGATGTAACCACCCTACCAACATACATGTAGCCTGATGTAACCACCCTACCAACATACATGTAGCCTGCTGTAACCACTCTACCAACATACATGTAGCCTGCCTGATGTAACCTCTCTACCAACATACATGTAGCCTGCCTGATGTAACCACCCTACCAACATACATGTAGCCTGATGTAACCACTCTACCAACATACATGTAGCCTGATGTAACCACCCTACCAACATACATGTAGCCTGCCTGCTGTAACCACCCTACCAACATACATGTAGCCTGATGTAACCACCCTACCAACATACATGTAGCCTGCCTGCTGTAACCACCCTACCAACATACATGTAGCCTGATGTAACCACTCTACCAACATACATGTAGCCTGTTGTAACCACCCTACCAACATACATATAGCCTGCCTGCTGTAACCACTCTACCAACATACATGTAGCCTGATGTAACCACTCTACCAACATACATGTAGCCTGATGTAACCACCCTACCAACATACATATAGCCTGCCTGCTGTAACCACTCTACCAGCATACATGTAGCCTGATGTAACCACTCTACCAACATACATGTAGCCTGTTGTAACCACTCTACCAACATACATGTAGCCTGATGTAACCACCCTACCAACATACATATAGTCTGATGTAACCACTCTACCAACATACATGTAGCCTGATGTAACCACTCTACCAACATACACGTAGCCTGATGTAACCACCCTACCAACATACATGTAGCCTGCCTGATGTAACCACCCTACCAACATACACGTAGCCTGATGTAACCACCCTACCAACATACATGTAGCCTGATGTAACCACTCTACCAACATACATGTAGCCTGATGTAACCACTCTACCAACATACATATAGCCTGATGTAACCACTTTACCAACATACATGTAGCCTGATGTAACCACCCTACCAACATACATGTAGCCTGCCTGATGTAACCACCCTACCAACATACATGTAGCCTGATGTAACCACTCTACCAACATACATGTAGCCTGCCTGATGTAACCACCCTACCAACATACATGTAGCCTGATGTAACCACTCTACCAACATACATGTAGCCTGCCTGATGTAACCACCCTACCAACATACATGTAGCCTGATGTAACCACTCTACCAACATACATGTAGCCTGATGTAACCACCCTACCAACATACATGTAGCCTGATGTAACCACTCTACCAACATACATGTAGCCTGATGTAACCACTCTACCAACATACATGTAGCCTGATGTAACCACCCTACCAACATACATATAGCCTGATGTAACCACTCTACCAACATACATGTAGCCTGATGTAACCACCCTACCAACATACATGTAGCCTGATGTAATCACTCTACCAACTTACATATAGCCTGCCTGATGTAACCACTCTACCAACATACATGTAGCCTGATGTAATCACTCTACCAACATACATATAGCCTGCCTGATGTAACCACCCTACCAACATACACGTAGCCTGCCTGATGTAACCACTCTACCAACATACATATAGCCTGATGTAACCACCCTACCAACATACATGTAGCCTGATGTAACCACCCTACCAACATACATGTAGCCTGCCTGCTGTAACCACCCTACCAACATACATGTAGCCTGATGTAACCACCCTACCAACATACATGTAGCCTGATGTAACCACTCTACCAACATACATGTAGCCTGATGTAACCACCCTACCAACATACATATAGCCTGCCTGCTGTAACCACCCTACCAACATACATGTAGCCTGATGTAACCACCCTACCAACATACATGTAGCCTGATGTAACCACTCTACCAACATACACGTAGCCTGATGTAACCACCCTACCAACATACATGTAGCCTGCCTGATGTAACCACCCTACCAACATACATGTAGCCTGATGTAACCACTCTACCAACATACATGTAGCCTGATGTAACCACTCTACCAACATACATGTAGCCTGTTGTAACCACTCTACCAACATACATGTAGCCTGATGTAACCACTCTACCAACATACACGTAGCCTGATGTAACCACCCTACCAACATACATGTAGCCTGATGTAACCACTCTACCAACATACATGTAGCCTGATGTAACCACTCTACCAACATACATGTAGCCTGCCTGATGTAACCACTCTACCAACATACACGTAGCCTGCCTGATGTAACCACCCTACCAACATACATGTAGCCTGATGTAACCACCCTACCAACATACATATAGCCTGCTGTAACCACTCTACCAACATACATGTAGCCTGATGTAACCACCCTACCAACATACATGTAGCCTGATGTAACCACTCTACCAACATACATGTAGCCCGATGTAACCACCCTACCAACATACATGTAGCCTGCTGTAACCACCCTACCAACATACATGTAGCCTGATGTAACCACCCTACCAACATACATGTAGCCTGCTGTAACCACCCTACCAACATACATGTAGCCTGATGTAACCACCCTACCAACATACACGTAGCCTGATGTAACCACTCTACCAACATACATATAGCCTGCCTGCTGTAACCACCCTACCAACATACATATAGCCTGCCTGCTGTAACCACCCTACCAACATACATATAGCCTGCCTGCTGTAACCACCCTACCAACATACATGTAGCCTGATGTAACCACTCTACCAACATACATGTAGCCTGCCTGATGTAACCACTCTACCAACATACATGTAGCCTGATGTAACCACTCTACCAACATACACGTAGCCTGTTGTAACCACCCTACCAACATACATGTAGCCTGATGTAACCACTCTACCAACATACACGTAGCCTGATGTAACCACTCTACCAACATACATGTAGCCTGATGTAACCACCCTACCAACATACATGTAGCCTGATGTAACCACTCTACCAACATACACGTAGCCTGATGTAACCACCCTACCAACATACATGTAGCCTGATGTAACCACTCTACCAACATACACGTAGCCTGTTGTAACCCCCCTACCAACATACATGTAGCCTGATGTAACCACTCTACCAACATACACGTAGCCTGATGTAACCACCCTACCAACATACACGTAGCCTGTTGTAACCACCCTACCAACATACATGTAGCCTGATGTAACCACCCTACCAACATACACGTAGCCTGTTGTAACCACCCTACCAACATACATGTAGCCTGTTGTAACCACCCTACCAACATACATGTAGCCTGATGTAACCACCCTACCAACATACATGTAGCCTGCCTGATGTAACCATCCTACCAACATACATGTAGCCTGATGTAACCACCCTACCAACATACATATAGCCTGATGTAACCACCCTACCAACATACATGTAGCCTGCTGTAACCACTCTACCAACATACATGTAGCCTGCTGTAACCACTCTACCAACATACATGTAGCCTGATGTAACCACTCTACAACATACATGTAGCCTGCTGTAACCACTCTACAACATACATGTAGCCTATTGTAACCACCCTACCAAGCTGGTTGATTTACGAACGTGTAACCACACCTTTGTTAAGTAAGGGAGCCTACTTGAGCTGAAATAATTTATTATGTTATGTCTCTTGTAACCAAATATAGGAAGCGTTGACTGTGCTATGAACTGATAGATTCAACACGATACAAAATAATGCGCAGATTGTAAATCTTGAGAAATTTTTATATCCCCCACATTTGATAAATTTGTGTTTATTTTGTTTTTAACCCTTCTTTGGTTGTATGACCCAAATTAAGTAGATATTTTAAAAATATAATAGGGATTAAATCTAGTGGGTAACACATGTCAAGAACGACACGCAGATATTGTCACTTTGTGACCAAGTAAGCGCTTACAAAAATATTATTTCACCCGAAGAGAGCGTAAAAAAAGTTTTGCTTTCTTCCAAATCTAATTTTTCTCATGAATGTTAAACCATAATTTCTGATCGCCACAATATAGATTCTAAATGCGGGTTGATTGGATTTACGTATGAAGTGAAACTTGGAACAGTACGAACTACGCCTTGTACTAGCCATAGCTACAAGGATTATTTCTTGGTATGTATTGATAGAAATGCTAACTGGGAACACCCCCCCCCCTGTAATATTTTTTCTGTGTTTGCCGTTGTGATAGATTTATTCGGCCATTGTTTATTTGGGGGGGGGGGGGCAAATAAGCATACAATGCCACGTAAACTTGTCACAATTAGTTTTAGTTTCACTTTTGGTTTCCATGAAGAAACTCTAGGCCTAGGCCCTACTCACCAGAGGCGTAACCAGGTGTTAGGAGAAAGTGTGTGTAATATAGTGAGACTTGTGAAGTCAAGGGAACTCACTCTTCTTGTATTAGTATTATATTTATACTGTTATCTTGAGTGATGTCCCTTATATGTTTGTCTCTCGTCACTTCCGCCCTCTCTCGTTCCATCATGTAGTTAAGGCCAATAAACGTTTTATATACAATCACATGCTTCTATCGTCAATCTATTACATCTGGCGACGAGGATAAATAATCCACTAGAAAGAGCATATGCTTACTTAAAAAGGAGCTTGCTAGAGCATATTGGCTAAGTATTTCTAGAATAATGGCGCTGTATGGCCAAATAAAAGAATTTGATTCGAATGATGAAACCATTCATGATTATCTAGATAGGTTAAGCTTTTACCTTGAAGCTAACGACGTGATGATAGAAGCCAAAAAGAGAGCTGTTTTGTTAACAGTCATAGGGCCTCAACAATTTAGGCTATTAAAGGACTTATGCGCACCAGCTAGTCTAACTACCAAGAGCTTTAACGAGCTGAGGAAACTGCTAACAGACCACCATGCGCCTGTACCATCAAAGTTTCTATGTAGAGCTAGATTTGACGGTAGGACTCGTCAACCAAACGAGTAAATATCAGAATATGTTGCTGCTTTACGTCATTTAAGTGAATTTTGTGAATTCGGAGACACGCTGTCTGACAGACTATGTGAAAATTTGTGACAGGTGTAAACAGCCCTGATGTTCAAAGAAAGTTGCTGCTCGAGTCAGATCTAACATTAGAAAAAGCAATACAACTAGCAACTTCATTCCAGCAGTCATCCGATGCGGCGAGATCTCTAACACCTTCAGAGATCCATGCAGTAAACAGCAGGTTAGTCAACAAACACCAACCCCATCAGAGCATTCCAACTTATGCTAAACAGCCTGCACGTTCAAATCCTAGATCTAAATCTAGTAATAATTATCAAAAATGTCATCGATGCAAAGGTCCCCATGCATCTCATCGATGCAAGTTCAAGTCTGCAACTTGTTATAAGTGCAGTAAGCAAGGTCACATTGCTAAGGCCTGCTTTGCAAAGTCTTCGTCTGTTGCTAAATCTAGCCAGTCAAGACAGTACCGCAACCAAAGGCAGCACTATGTTAACTCTCACCAAGACTACCTAACCCAACCAATGAACCACTCTACCCGTGAAAATGCTCAAACTGATTCGCAGCCGGATTTCAACCTGTTCTCTGTGAAATCAATAAGTCATGCTCCCATCAATGTACTAGTTAATATCAACGGCAAGAGCATCAGCTTCCAACTTGACACTGGAGCATCTCTAACAGTCATAACAAAGAAAGATTTTGACGCTGTCACAGGAGGATCAGTGCCTCTACAGCCATGTCACAAGTGTCTAACAACATACACTGGTGACAATGTTCCGGTGATAGGAGAGTGTATGGTTCATGTAAGTTATAATGGTCAAAGTGTTAAACTTCCTCTTCTTGTGGTTGAAGGAAATGGACCACCATTACTAGGTAGGAACTGGTTAGTTGATCTTAAGTTAAATTGGGAAAGTATATTTTCAGTGATCAAAGCAAGAGAATCTAGTTTTACTTCAATAGATAAAGTTATATCTGAAAATGAAAGTGTTTTTGGTAATTCAGGATTACTAAATGATAGGACAGTGAAGATAAGCATTAAAGACACAAATCCAAGATACTGCAAAGCTAGAGTTCCACCTTATGCAATGAAGGATAAAATTGAAAATGAGCTAAGTAGATTGGAATCTAATGGCATCATAAAGAAGGTAGACTATTCCAATTGGGCAACGCCCATTGTGCCAGTGTTAAAGAAGGATGGTTCTGTAAGAATTTGTGGAGACTATAAAGCCACACTGAATAAGCAAATAGAGCTAAATAGGTACCCTATTCCTAACATTGAGGAAATTTCTTTGAATTTGGCAGGAGGAGACAAATTCACTGAATTAGACTTTAGTCATGCTTACACTCAACTAGAACTGCATCCAGATTCAAAAGTCTATACGACAATAAACACCCATAAAGGACTCTACCAATATGAAAGACTATGTTTTGGCATATCATCCAGCCCTGGAATTTTCCAAGCTGTCATGGACAGTATTTTTAAGGATATTCCAAATGTTTGTGTTTACTTTGACAATGTGTACATAACTGGTAAGAATGACACTGAACATCTTAAAACACTTGATAAAGTCTTGAAAATAGTTGGTGAAAAAGGTTTAAAGATAAACAAAGATAAATGTCAATTCATGCTGACAGAAATTAGTTTTCTTGGTTATATATTAAGCAAGCAAGGTCTCAGACCTCAACCTGAGAAAACAAAAGCCATTAAAGAAGCACCCAAACCTGAAAATACCCAACAACTAAGAGCTTTTTTGGGCTTGATAAATTACTATGCAAAGTTCATAGGGAATCTGTCTGGTAAATTATCACCACTGTACAGGCTGCTGCAGAAAAATGCAACTTGGCACTGGGGTAAACAACAAGATGCTGCTTTTAATACAGCAAAAGAAGCTTTGTCTTCTGACACCTTACTAACTCACTATGACCCAGGGAAAAGACTTATTTTGACATGTGATGCTTCACCAGATGGTGTAGGAGCAGTCTTGTCCCACATGGATGAAAAGGGTGACAGACCCATTGCTTTTGCCAGTAGATCTTTGAACCAGGCTGAGAAAAATTATTCTCAGTTAGATAGGGAAGGCTTAGGCATCATTTTTGGTGTTAAGAAATTTCACAAGTTTCTGTTTGGTAAAGAGTTCACCATCTTTACAGATCATAAGCCATTGCTGGGCTTGTTTGGAGAAAACAAACCCCTACCTGAGCATGCCTCACCAAGAATTCAAAGATGGGCTATCACACTAACTGCATACAATTATGAATTGAAATACAAACCTGGATCTGAGAATAGTGCAGATAGTCTTAGTCGATTACTTTAAAAAAACCAAAGCCTTAGTTATGTACCAGAAGAAGTATTTGTTCTTTTCACTATCATGGATAACTCCAATATAAATGTGAATGATATTAAAAGAGAAACACAAAAAGATGAGTGCTTAATAAAAGTATATGAGTACTGTAAGAATGGTTGGCCTGAAGAGTCAGTGAATGAGGACTTAAAGCCATATAAAATAAGAAAAACAGAGTTCTTCCAAAATGAAGAGTCTTGCACGCTCGTGGTTCTGGTGGCCACATATGGATGCTGATATTGAAAAATATGTAAAGCTTTGTTCAAGCTGTGCACAACATTCAAAGCAACCAGCTACAGCACCTTTGCAAAACTGGGATTGGCCAATCGAACCATGGAAACGTATACATATAGATTTCGCAGGACCCTTCATGAACAAAATGTTCTTAATTGTTATTGATTCACATTCTAAGTGGTTAGAAGTTAAAATCATGAACACAATCACTGCAAATGATACCATTATAGAACTTAAGGAAATATTTTCAACCCATGGATTACCTGATCAAATTGTTTCAGATAATGGGCCTAGTTTCACTGCTCATGAGTTTAAACTGTTTTGTGTAGCAAATGGTATTGAGCATATAACCACATCACCCTATCATCCTGCTGGGAATGGTTTGGCTGAAAGAGCAGTAGGAATATTCAAAACCGCTATGGTAAAAATGAGTACCGGTAACAAATGTTCTCTCAGAGAAAGAGTAAACAGGTTCTTAGCCAAATACCGCACAACTCCTCATATAACAACAGGTGTTGCACCATGCGAATTGCTATGTGGTAGGAAAATTAAAACTCATCTTGACCTACTACATCCAACTGTTCAAAGGTCTGTTTCCCAACATCAACATACACAAAAAGTAAATCATGACAAATCATCCATTGAAAGAGAATTTGCAGTTAATGATAATGTGTATCTGAGAAATTATGGGAGAAGGGAAAAATTGATACCAGGTCAAATTGTTCAATGTACAGGACCTGTGTCTTATAAAGTAAAAACAAATGATGGGCTTATTGTCCGTAGACATGCAGACCAGTTAAAAATAACTTGTGCAGATAATAAGTGTGAATCTATCAATCCCACCAAATCTGATCAGTTCACACCAACTCAGTTTGTTCCACAACCAAGTTCTGTTGATATGAGTGAACCAAGTTGTCTAGAGTCAGAAAATGTAAATTATGGAATTAATGATTTAGATCCTAGACCTCCTGAGATAGAGAATCCATATGGTCAGAATCTTGAGTCACCAAATCAAAAGCCACTGAGAAGGTCAAGCAGGACAATCAAAGTCCCAAATAAGTTAGACCTATGATCTTAAAGGTCAAAAGGACTTTGACATCATTGTTTTGTATTTTAATTATGTTGTGGCATATTGTGCATTGTTTGTAAGGATGTAATCTACCATAATGTTCATGTTACAATATATTTGGTGATTTTAGGATACTGTCAATTGTTCTATTGAGAGATGTGTTGTGTTTACTAAGGGTAAAGGGATGTAATATAGTGAGACGTGTGAAGTCAAGGGAACTCACTCTTCTTGTATTAGTATTATATTTATACTGTTATCTTGAGTGATGTCCCTTATATGTTTGTCTCTCGTCACTTCCGCCCTCTCTCGTTCCATCATGTAGTTAAGGCCAATAAACGTTTTATATACAATCACATGCTTCTATCGTCAATCTATTACAGTGTGATAGGATTCTCACACTATTATTTGCCGTACACACACTCACTCAAACACACGCACACTATAATTAAACCTAGAGTTTCGTTGATAGCCTAGTCCGAAAACAGTCAGCGAGATCATTATTCACCTATGCATAAATGAGCACGAAGTGGGCTCATGCAAATTTCCATTCCGCACCAGTAGCACCTTTACTGCTGGTTTTAACCAAAAATATTTCTTAAAATATCCCATTAAATATTTTCAACAGACTTTCGGTTTTTCCATACGTATTGCAGATTGCATAGTAAACAACTCTACTGACATAGATGGAGGTCGTGTCTAAATATAGACCACTAGCAATACTCTGGTTTCAGCGGTTCTTATATTGGGCACAAAGAGCAAGACATTTAAATCATTTGATTATAACACTTTATTTCTTTCTTAATCAGCCGAGCGTTTAGTTTTATGTTGTCATACTCGTAGCCTTTGCATTGTTCAAACAGTGCTACAAATAAATTGTAAATGCGTGAATAGTTCAAAGAGTCGTATCTCTTCCTTTGGGTTAGCTCACATCACATTTGTTGCGGGAGTCATTTTTTTGTCTTGTAGGTCATCACTCAGTTACTGTGGGGGCATATTTTGATCTTGTAGGCACCACACACTGTGGGGGCATATTTTGATCTTGTAGGTCATCACACAATTACTGTGGGGGCATATTTTGATCTTGTAGGTCATCACATAATTACTGTGGGGGCATATTTTGATCTTGTAGGTCATCATACACTATGGGGTATATTTTGATCTTGTAGGTCATCACATAATTACTGTGGTGGCATATTTTGATCTTGTAGGTCATCACACAATTACTGTGGGGGCATATTTTGATCTTGTAGGTCATCATACACTATGGGGTATATTTTGATCTTGTAGGTCATCACATAATTACTGTGGGGGCATATTTTGATCTTGTAGGTCACCACACAATTACTGTGGGGGGGCATATTTTGATCTTGTAGGTCATCACACACTGTGGGGGCATATTTTGATCTTGTAGGTCATCACACAATTACTGTGGGGGCATATTTTGATCTTGTAGGTCATCATACACTATGGGGTATATTTTGATCTTGTAGGTCATCACATAATTACTGTGGGGGCATATTTTGATCTTGTCGGTCATCACTTAATTACTGTGGGGGCATATTTTGATCTTGTAGGTCATTACACAATTACTGTGGGGCATATTTTGATCTTGTAGGTCATTACACAATTACTGTGGGGCATATTTTGATCTTGTAGGTCATCACACAATTACTGTAAGGCATATTTTGATCTTGTAGGTCATCACACACTATGGGGGCATATTTTGATCTTGTAGGTCATCACACAATTACTGTGGGGCATATTTTGATCTTGTAGGTCATCACACAATTATTGTGGGGGCATATTTTGATCTTGTAGGTCATCACATAATTACTGTGGGGGCATATTTTGATCTTGTAGGCACCACACACTGTGGGGGCATATTTTGATCTTGTAGGTCATCACACAATTACTGTGGGGGCATATTTTGATCTTGTAGGTCATCACACACTGTGGGGGCATATTTTGATCTTGTAGGTCATCACATAATTACTGTGGGGGCATATTTTGATCTTGTAGATCATCACACAATTACTGTGGGGGCATTTTTTGTTCTTGTGGGCCATCACACATTTATTGTGGGGGCATATTTTGATCTTGTAGGTCATCACACAATTACTGTGGGGGCATATTTTGATCTTGTAGGTCATCACACAATTACTGTGGGGGCATATTTTGATCTTGTAGGTCATCACATAATTACTGTGGGGGCATATTTTGATCTTGTAGGCACCACACACTGTGGGGGCATATTTTGATCTTGTAGGTCATCACACAATTACTGTGGGGGCATATTTTGATCTTGTAGGTCATCACACACTGTGGGGGCATATTTTGATCTTGTAGGTCATCACATAATTACTTTGGGGGCATATTTTGATCTTGTAGATCATCACACAATTACTGTGGGGGCATTTTTTGTTCTTGTGGGTCATCACACATTTATTGTGGGGGCATATTTTGATCTTGTAGGTCATCACATAATTACTGTGGGGGCATATTTTGATCTTGTAGGCACCACACACTGTGGGGGCATATTTTGATCTTGTAGGTCATCACATAATTACTGTGGGGGCATATTTTGATCTTGTAGCACCACACACTGTGGGGGCATATTTTGATATAGTAGGTCATCACACATTTATTGTGGGGGCATATTTTGATCTCGTAGGTCATCACACACTGTGGGGGCATATTTTGATCTTGTAGGTCATCACATAATTACTGTGAGGGCATATTTTGATCTTGTAGATCATCACACAATTACTGTGGGGGCATTTTTTGTTCTTGTGGGTCATCACACATTTATTGTGGGGGCATATTTTGATCATGAAGGTCATCACACAATTACTGTGGGGGCATATTTTGATCTTGTAGGTCATCACACAATTACTGTGGGGCATATTTTGATCTGGTAGGTCATTATACACTATGGGGTATATTTTGATCTTGTAGGTCATTACACAATTACTGTGGGGCATATTTTGATCTTGTAGGTCATTACACAATTACCGTGGGGCATATTTTGATCTTGTAGGTCATCACACACTATGGGGGCATATTTTGATCTTGTAGGTCATCACACAATTACTGTGGGGCATATTTTGATCTTGTAGGTCATCACATAATTACTGTGGGGGCATATTTTGATCTTGTAGGTCATCACATAATTACTGTGGGGGCATATTTTGATCTTATAGGTCATCATACACTATGGGGTATATTTCGATCTTGTAGGTCATCACATAATTACTGTGGGGGCATATGTTGATCTTGTAGGTCATCACTCAATTACTGTGGGGGCATATTTTGATCTTGTAGGTCATCACATAATTACTGTGGGGGCATATTTTGATCTTGTAGGTCATCATACACTATGGGGTATATTTTGATCTTGTAGGTCATCACATAATTACTGTGGGGGCATATTTTGATCTTGTAGGTCATCACACAATTACTGTGGGGGCATATTTTGATCTTGTAGGTCATCACATAATTACTGTGGCGGCATATTTTGATCTAGTAGGTCATCATACACTATGGGGTATATTTTGATCTTGTAGGTCATCACATAATTACTGTGGGGGCATATTTTGAGATTGTAGGTCACCACACAATTACTGTGGGGGCATATTTTGATCTTGTAGGTCATCACATAATTACTGTGGCGGCATATTTTGATCTAGTAGGTCATCATACACTATGGGGTATATTTTGATCTTGTAGGTCATCACATAATTACTGTGGGGGCATATTTTGAGATTGTAGGTCACCACACAATTACTGTGGGGGCATATTTTGATCTTGTAGGTCATCACACTCTGTGGGGGCATATTTTGATCTTGTAGGTCATCACACAATTACTGTGGGGGCATATTTTGATCTTGTAGGTCATCACATAATTACTGTGGGGGCATATTTTGATCTTGTAGGTCATCACTTAATTGCTGTGGGGGCATATTTTGATCTTGTAGGTCATTACACAATTACTGTGGGGCATATTTTGATCTTGTAGGTCATCACACAATTACTGTGGGGCTTATTTTGATCTTGTAGGTCATCACACAATTACTGTGGGGCACATTTTGATCTTGTAGGTCATCACACACAGTGGGAGCATATTTTGATCTTGGTGAGTACGCCATATTTACTGTGGGGAACATCAAAAGATCAAAAGTAACTTACTAGCACCCCACAGCAACACATTCTACGTCAAACCTCACAATCTTTTATACATGTCATACTTACATTCAATATCTCTTGCACCTACATTATTTAATTTGCACCTAACTATTCTTGAAAATATTATTTAAACGGTAAGATATACATTGGTGTATGCCAATAACGGTAAGATATACATTGGTGTATGCCAATAACGGCAAGATATACATTGGTGTATGCCAATAACGGCAAGATATACATTGGTGTATGCCAATAACGGTAAGATATACATTGGTGTATGCCAATAACGGCAAGATATACATTTGTGTATGCCAATAAAGGTAAGATATACATTGGTGTATGCCAATAACGGCAAGATATACATTGGTGTATGCCAATAACGGCAAGATATACATTGGTGTATGCCAATAACGGTAAGATATACATTGGTGTATGCCAATAACGGTAAGATATACATTGGTGTATGCCAATAACGGTAAGATATACATTGGTGTATGCCAATAACGGTAAGATATACATTGGTGTATGCCAATAACGGCAAGATATACATTGGTGTATGCCAATAACGGTAAGATATACATTGGTGTATGCCAATAACGTTAAAGAAAACAATCATGTTTAACATTTTTATTTCTACTAGCCTCACAACAACAGCGTGGCTCTCTTTAAACATATGTTACTAGCTTATGAAAAGAAGTAAAAATTCAAGATAATGGTCAGTGCAACATTTGGTGCAGAGCCATAAAAAATGGTACTTTTATAATGATTTCAAAATGTGTATTGTTTATGGTGTAGGAATAAGGCAGACAACTGCGCAAGTTGTTGCTGCTCCAGCACATATCAGTCCTCCAGAAGCCAAGAGACAGGCACAGAGAGCTGGGGGAATAAATGCTACTGGGGCACAGGCTCCCCCTGCTGCAATAAGTCCTGTACACCATTGGGCCGCCCAGGTTACACAAGGTCCACATGCGATGGCAGAGCCTTGGGCTTTAGGTATCTGTGTCCAGATCAATAGTAAGATGACCACACCCGCCATGACCTTTGCCTTGGAGTTTGGATCTCTGGCAGTCTTCTCAGATTGTTTTCTTACAAACTCCATCCACCGTTCTTTTAATGTGGCCATCTTGGTTATCTGTAAATAATAGGTTACCAACACTTTGTCGTTATTTAATATTATTTAGAAGGTGCTGATATTAAGGTGCATTGAAAATCTCTTTAGTATAAAAGTGACTCGCCTTGTCAACTTCATTATTGTTATTGTGTTATTAAACTTTAGAGTTTTTAAATTATTTCTATCAGGCGTTTTAAGAGTTATTAGGCCTGTCGGACCGGTATATTGAGTTCAGTACGGTCAGTTCTATATAATAGGCTACGGTTATACCGTGCAGACAATAACTTATGTCACTAAGGTATGACTGCTATTTACTTACCTCAACTTGAAGGCTGCAACCTGCAAACGATAGTTTATTAAAGTTCTAACAAGAAATAGTTTAAAAACCGACACTACGTTGTGCTTATATAGTCTATGCCTACATCATTTATTACGTGGGCAGTCCACGTGAATAAAAATAAGCTTAGGCTACTTTTAAACGAATAATATTATTTATCGAATCCTGGTTTTCCCGAAAAAGCTCGTAATGTTTCTGGGAAAATCCGCTTGGTTGTTGTTTTGCTGATTATTTGTGAAAAACATTTACAGTCTATCAGTATCACTATCATCATCTTTTCGCATTCGTTCCCAAGACAAATGGGGCAGGTGAAGTAGAGTTCATCTGTTCCAGTGATCTCGGCATATGAAGGGATAGTGTAGTCAGCACTATGCCCAGGCGACTTCGTAGGGGAACTAACCTTGTCTCTCTTCACTAGGGGAACTAACCTTGTCTCTCTTCACTAGGGGAACTAACCTTGTCTCTCTTCACTAGGGGAACTAACCTTGTCTCTCTTCACTAGGGGAACTAACCTTGTCTCTCTTCACTAGGGAACTAACTTTGTCTCTCTTCACTAGGGGAACTAACCTTGTCTCTCTTCACTAGGGAACTAACCTTGTCTCTCTTCACTAGGGGAACTAACCTTGTCTCTCTTCACTAGGGGAACTAACCTTGTCTCTCTTCACTAGGGGAACTAACCTTGTCTCTCTTCACTAGGGGAACTAACCTTGTCTCTCTTCACTAGGGGAACTAACCTTGTCTCTCTTCACTAGGGGAACTAACCTTGCCTCTCTTCACTAGGAGAACTAACCTTGTCTCTCTTCACTAGGGAACTAATCTTGTCTCTCTTCACTAGGGGAACTAACCTTGTCTCTCTTCACTAGGGGAACTAACCTTGTCTCTATTCACTAGGTGAACTAACCTTGTCTCTCTTCACTAGGGGAACTAACCTTGTCTCTATTCACTAGGGAACTAACCTTGTCTCTCTTCACTAGGGAACTAACCTTGTCTCTCTTCACTAGGGGAACTAACCTTGTCTCTCTAGGGGAACTTACCATGTTTCTCTTCACTAGGGAACTAACCTTGTCTCTCTTCACTAGGGGAACTAACCTTGTCTCTCTTCACTAGGGAACTAACCTTGTCTCTCTTCACTAGGGGAACTAACCTTGTCTCTCTTCACTAGGGGAACTAACCTTGTCTCTCTTCACTAGGGGAACTAACCTTGTCTCTCTTCACTAGGGGAACTAACCTTGTCTCTCTTCACTAGGGGAACTAACCTTGTCTCTCTTCACTAGGGGAACTAACCTTGTCTCTCTTCACTAGGAGAACTAACCTTGTCTCTCTTCACTAGGGAACTTATCTTGTCTCTCTTCACTAGGGGAACTAACCTTGTCTCTCTTCACTAGGGGAACTAACCTTGTCTCTATTCACTAGGTGAACTAACCTTGTCTCTCTTGACTAGGGGAACTAACCTTGTCTCTCTTCACTAGGGGAACTAACCTTGTCTCTCTTCACTAGGGAACTAACCTTGTCTCTATTCACTAGGGGAACTAACCTTGTCTCTATTCACTAGGGGAACTAACCTTGTCTTTCTTCGCTAGGGAACTAACCTTGTCTTTCTTCACTAGGGAACTAACCTTGTCTCTCTTCACTAGGGAACTAACCTTGTCTCTCTTCACTAGGGGAACTAACCTTGTCTCTCTTCACTAGGGAACTAACCTTGTCTCTATTCACTAGGGGAACTAACCTTGTCTCTCTTCACTAGGGGAACTAACCTTGTCTCTCTTCACTAGGGGAACTAACCTTGTCTCTCTTCACTAGGGAACTAACTTTGTCTCTCTTCACTAGGGGAACTAACCTTGTCTCTCTTCACTAGGGAACTAACCTTGTCTTTCTTCACTAGGGAACTAACCTTGTCTTTCTTCACTAGGGAACTAACCTTGTCTCTATTCACTAGGGGAACTAACCTTGTCTCTCTTCACTAGGGAACTAACCTTGTCTTTCTTCACTAGGGAACTAACCTTGTCTTTATTCACTAGGGGAACTAACCTTGTCTCTCTTCACTAGGGGAACTAATCTTGTCTCTCTTCACTAGGGGAACTAACCTTGTCTTTCTTCACTAGGGAACTAACCTTGTCTTTCTTCACTAGGGAACTAACCTTGTCTTTCTTCACTAGGGAACTAACCTTGTCTCTCTTCACTAGGGGAACTAACCTTGTCTCTCTTCACTAGGGAACTAACCTTGTCTCTCTTCACTAGGGGAACTAACCTTGTCTCTCTTCACTAGGGAACTAACCTTGTCTCTCTTCACTAGGGGAACTAACCTTGTCTCTCTTCACTAGGGGAACTAACCTTGTCTCTCTTCACTAGGGGAACTAACCTTGTCTCTCTTCACTAGGGGAACTAACCTTGTCTTTCTTCACTAGGGAACTAACCTTGTCTCTCTTCACTAGGGGAACTAACCTTGTCTCTCTTCACTAGGGAACTAACCTTGTCTCTCTTCACTAGGGGAACTAACCTTGTCTCTCTTCACTAGGGGAACTAACCTTGTCTCTCTTCACTAGGGGAACTAACCTTGTCTCTCTTCACTAGGGGAACTAACCTTGTCTCTCTTCACTAGGGGAACTAACCTTGTCTCTCTAGGGGAACTAACCTTGTCTCTCTAGGGGAACTAACCTTGTCTCTCTAGGGGAACTAACCTTGTCTCTCTAGGGGAACTAACCTTGTCTCTCTAGGGGAACTAACCTTGTCTCTCTTCACTAGGGGAACTAACCTTGTCTCTCTAGGGGAACTAACCTTGTCTGTCTAGGGGAACTAACCTTGTCTCTCTTCACTGAAGTGTCCAACCACAGGTTGGTAGGTGATTGTAGGAAAAAAAGTCACAGGAAAAAAAAACAGAAAAAAAGTCACAGGAAAAAAAGTCACAGGAAAAAAAGTCACAGGAAAAAAAGTCACAGGAAAAAAAACAGAAAAAAAGTCACAGGAAAAAAAGTCACAGGAAAAAAAGTCACAGGAAAAAAAGTCACAAATATATATTTGCTTGTGATTTGGTAATACTTTTATGTATTAAATATTTAGAGAGTGCAAATTAACTTAGGATTAATTAAATTTAATGTAATGTGTGTAGGCTGTATACGCATAGTAATTTTTATAATTCATCTAAAAATATTTAGTAAGAAGTATGTAGATTGTAATTATTTTAAACTTAAGATTAGTAGCATTT
The DNA here is from genome assembly GCF_028476545.2 of Physella acuta. Classification (NCBI taxonomy): domain Eukaryota; kingdom Metazoa; phylum Mollusca; class Gastropoda; family Physidae; genus Physella; species Physella acuta. The sequence goes on from NW_026732002.1 coordinate 92,728, forward strand.
AATAGAATGCTCCAATGTCCACGGTTTTCATGGTGTTTTTTTTAAATACCAATATTAAATTACCGTGAAATGGTAAGTTCATCTGACTTGCTGTCCTCAACTCATGGCAACAATAGTTACGCTCAGTTCAACCACCTTTACCGCCCACATTTATCACGCTCATTTCATAACAAACCTTAGGATCAAAACAGAAAGCCGACAAGGTTCAAAGGCTTTCATTGACGCATAACGTCAACAACACAACATATGTTCGGACAATGCCTACGGAGGTGAGGCCGACCAGAGAACAGCCTACGACAAAATGTGCCTAAATTTCTTTTATAAACTTTTCTACCGCGTATTCAACTAAATACGTAGCAAAGGTTGAGATTGTTGTGTAAATTATCTTAGAGTATTTTTTACTTACAATTGTTATAAACCATAATGCTTTTAACGTCTATAAATAATTTATGCTATCAAAAATACAACCCACAACAATAAACATACAAAATTTTACAATTCCTAACAAATAAATCAAAATATTTCTAAAAAGATTTTTGTGACTTTTTTTCTGTGACTTTTTTTCTGTGACTTTTTTTCCTAGCAAAAACTGTGACTTTTTTCTGTGTTTTTTTTTCCTGTGACTTTTTTCCGTTTACCTGGTAGGTTAGAGATTGTAAGTGTCCAACCACAGGTTGGTTACCAACCCGTGGTTGGACACTTACAATCTCTAACATAAGTGGTTGGACACTTACAATCCCCAACCTACGAATGTTTTTGCATGTTGATGTCCACGTGCCGAATTTCAGAGAAATTGATCTGTTAGAAGTGCCCGTAAAGCATGGGTCGCTATACTATGACGTATTGGATACTTTTACTAATATTTAGGAAGCGACCCACGCTTTTCTTTACAGTTAAAATGTTCAATATTTTCAAGCATTTCTCTTTTAGACATAGACCTGCTTCGTGTACTTTTTCTCTTGTCATTTTCTTAATCTCTTCTCCGCGGGAACTTCATATTGATCTGATTTATGATTTATGTAGTGCGTGACCAATTGACTGCTCCACTCAGCGGCTACAATATTTGATCATTTCCACCTTCAAACTTTCTATAACTGATATATTCCACCAAGAAACATTATTTAAAATGCTGTTACTTGTCTCTTTAATTTCACATCCTAAGTCGTACACTTTCATTTGAGGTTGATTTGTTTCTTTCTCCTTTACATTTGGCAGTAGTGGTTGCTGTTAGTAGTAGCTATTTCTATTTCAGCTATATGACTAGAAGCTAATTTATTTTTGGTTCGGGAAATTCCGTTAAGCTTGGGTTGTTTTCTTGGCTATAAATAGCTTCTTCGTTGATGCTGTGTGGAGTTTATTACTGCCATGTTTAGACATGTAAACAGTTTGGCTTGCCACAACTGCCCGAGGGAATAACACATCAGTAACAACACGGTGGCGTGTGTAGGTACACGCTACTCGCGTGTCAACGTGTGCAGTATTTCTTCCAGACTTTTTTCTCCGGGGGGAAGGGGGCGATCTACATTTTCCGGGGGGGGGGGGGGGACACTAGTAAAAGTATTTGTTTACTATATTAATTACATATCGTTCGGGGGGGGGGGGGTTGGCGGTAGATTTTCTGCGGGGGAGCAGAGAGTCCCCCCCCCCAAGAGATGCCTGGAAGAAACTCTGAACGTGTGCTGTCAACTCGAGGAAAAGTTGTGTACACAGACATCTGGCCCTGTGGAAACGACACGTGTCGGTGATAACAAATTCTTAGAAACGATGTGTTGGTCGGGAAATTAACAGGCTCTTTACATTTCTCACAATCATACAAAGTAATGTGATTTTCTCGTAAACCGCACAGCTGTTTTCTTAGTAGAATGCTTAGGGTTTATACACCAGACACCTTCCATACATATTTCAGAACTTCACTACAGAGAGAAATAGCTTGGTTAGATCATAGATGACACCATATTATGTTGCTGTCTCTGTTAGCATTTGTGTCAATGTTATATCAACACTTGTTATTTGTCTCTGTAAACATTTGTGTTAATGTTATATCAACACTTGTTATTTGTCTCTGTAAACATTTGTGTCAATGTTATATCAACACTTGTTATTTGTCTGTGTAAACATTTGTGTTAATGTTATATCAACACTTGTTATTTGTCTGTGGTATTAAACATTTGTGTCAATGTTATATCAACACTTGTTATTTGTCTGTGTAAACATTTGTGTCAATGTTATATGAACACTTATTTGTCTCTGTAAACATTTGTGTCAATGTTATATCAACACTTGTTATTTGTCTCTGTTAACATTTGTGTCAATTTTATATCAACACTTGTTATTTATCTCTGTTAACATTTGTGTCAATGTTATATCAACACTTGTTATTTGTCTCTGTAAACATTTGTGTCAATGTTATATCAACACTTGTTATTTGTCTGTGGTATTAAACATTTGTGTCAATGTTATATCAACACTTGTTATTTGTCTGTGTAAACATTTGTGTCAATGTTATATGAACACTTATTTGTCTCTGTAAACATTTGTGTCAATGTTATATCAACACTTGTTATTTGTCTCTGTTAACATTTGTGTCAATTTTATATCAACACTTGTTATTTATCTCTGTTAACATTTGTGTCAATGTTATATCAACACTTGTTATTTGTCTGTGTAAACATTTGTGTCAATGTTATATCAACACTTGTTATTTGTCTGTGGTATTAAACATTTGTGTCAATGTTATATCAACACTTGTTATTTGTCTCTGTAAACATTTGTGTCAATGTTATATCAACACTTCTTATTTGTCTGTGGTATTAAACATTTGTGTCAATGTTATATCAACACTTGTTATTTGTCTGTGTAAACATTTGTGTCAATGTTATATCAACACTTGTTATTTGTCTCTGTAAACATTTGTGTCAATGTTATATCAACACTTGTTATTTGTCTGTGGTATTAAACATTTGTGTCAATGTTATATCAACACTTGTTATTTGTCTGTGTAAACATTTGTGTCAATGTTATATCAACACTTGTTATTTGTCTGTGGTATTAAACATTTGTGTCAATGTTATATCAACACTTGTTATTTGTCTCTGTAAACATTTGTGTCAATGTTATATCAACACTTGTTATTTGTCTGTGTAAACATTTGTGTCAATGTTATATCAACACTTGTTATTTGTCTGTGGTATTAAACATTTGTGTCAATGTTATATCAACACTTGTTATTTGTCTCTGTAAACATTTGTGTCAACGTTATATCAACACTTGTTATTTGTCTGTGTAAACATTTGTGTCAATGTTATATCAACGCTTGTTATTTGTCTGTGTAAACATTTGTGTCAATGTTATATAAACATTTGTTATTTGTCTGTGGTATTAAACATTTGTGTCAATGTTATATGAACATTTGTTATTTGTCTGTGGTATTAAACATTTGTGTCAATGTTATATCAACACTTGTTATTTGTCTCTGTTAACATTTGTGTCAATGTTATATCAACACTTGTTATTTGTTTCTGTAAACATTTGTGTCAATGTTATATCAACACTTGTTATTTGTCTGTGTAAACATTTGTGTCAATGTTATATCAACACTTGTTATTTGTCTCTGTTAACATTTGTGTCAATGTTATATCAACACTTGTTATTTGTCTGTGGTATTAAACATTTGTGTCAATGTTATATCAACACTTGTTATTTGTCTGTGTAAACATTTGTGTCAATGTTATATCAACACTTGTTATTTGTCTGTGGTATTAAACATTTGTGTCAACGTTATATCAACACTTGTTATTTGTCTCTGTAAACATTTGTGTCAATGTTATATCAACACTTGTTATTTGTCTGTGGTATTAAACATTTGTGTCAATGTTATATCAACACTTGTTATTTGTCTCTGTAAACATTTGTGTCAATGTTATATCAATACTTGTTATTTGTCTCTGTAAACATTTGTGTCAATGTTATATCAACACTTGTTATTTGTCTGTGTAAACATTTGTGTCAATGTTATATCAACACTTGTTATTTGTCTGTGTAAACATTTGTGTCAATGTTATATCAACACTTGTTATTTGTCTGTGTAAACATTTGTGTCAATGTTATATCAACACTTGTTATTTGTCTTTGTAAACATTTGTGTCAATGTTATATCAACACTTGTTATTTGTCTGTGTAAACATTTGTGTCAATGTTATATCAACACTTGTTATTTGTCTGTGTAAACATTTGTGTCAATGTTATATCAACACTTGTTATTTGTCTGTGTAAACATTTGTGTCAATGTTATATCAACACTTGTTATTTGTCTGTGGTATTAAACATTTGTGTCAACGTTATATCAACACTTGTTATTTGTCTCTGTAAACATTTGTGTCAATGTTATATCAACACTTGTTATTTGTCTGTGGTATTAAACATTTGTGTCAATGTTATATCAACACTTGTTATTTGTCTCTGTAAACATTTGTGTCAATGTTATATCAATACTTGTTATTTGTCTCTGTAAACATTTGTGTCAATGTTATATCAACACTTGTTATTTGTCTGTGTAAACATTTGTGTCAATGTTATATCAACACTTGTTATTTGTCTGTGTAAACATTTGTGTCAATGTTATATCAACACTTGTTATTTGTCTGTGTAAACATTTGTGTCAATGTTATATCAACACTTGTTATTTGTCTTTGTAAACATTTGTGTCAATGTTATATCAACACTTGTTATTTGTCTGTGTAAACATTTGTGTCAATGTTATATCAACACTTGTTATTTGTCTGTGTAAACATTTGTGTCAATGTTATATCAACACTTGTTATTTGTCTGTGTAAACATTTGTGTCAATGTTATATCAACACTTGTTATTTGTCTGTGATATTAACAGTAAACAATAGCAAGTGAAAAAAAAATTATTACATTAAAATTGTTAAAAAAACAAATTGTAATACAAGTGCATGTATTTATTGGTCCCAGATATTTACAAATTTTAGTCATCGAGCTACGGTTCAAATCCTTGTCAATATCTGCCCTACCATTCGATCAGCATAACTTGAGAATCGCAACAAATTTGCCTACAGTTGCCATACAATCATTTTATTACCTAATGGTCTACCATAATCTAAATTAGACAAGTAAATTGTGTCGACAAGATAGTTGCGTTCGGCTTGCAAGAGAAACCTGACAAGTTTTATACATCATGCAAAGGACTCAATAAATTTAAAAAAAAACTTGTACACGTTATAATTTGACTAAAATACAATTACAGTAAAGTGTGCAAAAAAAAACAACAACAAAAAAAACAACAAAATTTTGATCAGATATACAGTAAATAACACATTTGTAAAGATGAAAACTTGTTTATCATACTCAGTATATCATCAATATCATCAAATAAAAGAGGTTGTAAACATTAAAACAGTAGACTAATCAAGTCGGTGTCGTAATAAAAGTTTACATTTTAATGAACCAGACGCGATTTCATATATGTTCGCCTCTGCTATAAGATTAAATAAGTTCATAAAGCACTATTATTTTTAACTAACCATACTCTATACTCTGTATTCTACATAGTTGAAGCTTTAAAAAAAAAAAAACCCTAAAAAAAGTCTTCATCATAAAGTAAAAATAAATTGCGAATATGGAGTTCAAGGGGACGGAGCAAGGCAAACAACTGCGCAGGTTCCAGCAGCTAAAGCACAAAATGCACCTCCAGAACCTATCAGACATGCGCAGAGAAGTGGCGGAATTGCTGCGACTGCGGCGCAGGCTCCTCCAGCGGCAATAACAGGCGAGCAGCTACTGAACACCCACTGCATACAAACTGCACAACTACCCGGACCTGCCTCAGCTTTAGGCATCTGTGTCCAGACCAACATGAGGATCACAACGCCGGCCATGACCTTGGCTTTAGAGTTAGGGTTCCTGGCAGTCTTCTGGGTTTGATTTCTTACAAACTCCAGCCAGCGAGATTTTAAAGTTGACATTCTGGACAAGCAATCTGTAACGAAATTAAAATTTAAAATATCCACGAACTTCTTTTAATGAAAGAAATGATTTATCAAAATTTGTCACAAAACTAGTTTACATCTTATATTAATATTATTGCCAACTTTTGTGATATCCTACATAAAATTGTACAGAGACACGTTCCACTTGGTAATTTTCTGAGTGCTTATTTGCTGATGTGTCAGTCTCGTAATCTTCGTCTCTGCCGAAAAATGTGAAACATCTGTAAATCTCAGCCGTAGCTTCAAGCTGACAAGCTAGTCGCCAAATGTTGTCACGTCAGCCTGACACAACTTTTCACATGTTGGTGTGTACTTTGACTGGACACACCATGTATGAGACATATTATACGACATTACGTGTCGCATACCTACTTCACACACACCCACGTACTGTCTCGCGTTTTCTGGCATCCACACATTCTATCACTCTCTCACACACACACACTCACACACACATACTGAATTACTCTCTCATACACATCCTCTCTCAATCTCACAATGTCATAGTGTCTTACCTTACACAGGTCTCATACAAATGTGTCTTGAGTCTTTGGCACTCTCAGCTCCACGCCTGGAATTAAACGTCAACTGTGCCTAGACCGGTGATTGCTCTGGTGGATGACGACCACTAGCAGACTGCATCTTTTATACACAACTTTGTGTTGACTATCCTTGAATGAGACAAAGGACTTTCAAATAAATCTCATGGTTCACTGCTTAGAGATTCCTGTAAAAAAAATTCTTTAAAAGACCATTTTTAAAGACATATTGTGTGGGCTCTGGCAAACATTTTATTTACTCGCTTCTTTATGAGGCTGTGGTGCCTTTAGCGCCATAGTGTTTTGGTTTCAGGAATATTTCTTTCTCGGGAAACCCAGGTGTTTATACCTCCATCCATTGTATGTTTCTCCAGTGCCAGCGTAAACAAAATATTATTGTTGTTCGATCGAGTTCAGTGAGTTGTGTTTACCTCAATAGTAAATTAATAATTTAGTTCTTAGGTTGAATTTCAAACTACAAATCGTTTGCAAACAAACCTAAAAATAATTTTTACAAACGATTGAATTTAGGCCCATTTGTTTAACAAAAAAAAAATCCGTTTAAGTATTTCTTATACATTGCACAAAATCTAATTTTATTTTAGCAAAATAATCGGTAGTTCACTCAGGTATTCAGGTTTCTATCAATCATCCTTGCAGTACAACCGGTACATTTATCGATGTTTTGTTTACAGTAGGCTTCACGGTTCGATAGGTCAATGTTGGTTTACTCGAAAATAAAACTAAAAATAACTTTCATTCAATTTTATTTCAAGTTGGTGCGTCAGTAGACGGATCGCACCGGGTAACATCCAAGGGGAGAGCACCACAAAAAAAGTGCTCTATAGTTTTATTGAGAACGTCTGCTTCCTCCACTCAATAGCTCATTATGTTTTATTAGTATGTAAGCATAGGGTGACATTGGAACAGTGGCGTAGCGAGGTCGGGTGGCACCCGGTGCAGTACTTAATGGTGTTACCAGAGCCGGCGTTAGGAATACGCGGGGCCTAGGGCCAACCATCCGCGCGGGGCCTTTCCATTATATATATATATATATATATATATATATATATATATATATATATATATATATATATATATATATATATATATATATATGTGTATAAAGGCCTATATAATGTGATGTACACATAATAACACAAATGTTTTGGAGTTTATAAGCTAATGTCAAACTTTCCACTATAATAACAGAATTTTATCTCTCCCATGTATTAACCCAATGTTCTTAGTTTTTTTTTTCCTTTGCTAAGATATTAAATCACTTTTAACAGTTATGTAATTCATATCAAATCACTTAAGAAAATTTAATCACGTGCCGAATAATTAGGAAAATAAAGTTTACAATACAGCGAACTCGGCCTGATGTATCAAACCAGTATAGACTTCACAATTTGTTTAGAATTCATACAATATTTTAAAACCAAAATCATTATTGTCTTAATTATTGAAGGGGTGAATCCTTAAGGTGACACAACATAACAAGAGTTTTAACTTTCTTCCAAAAAATAATAATAAATCACTCTGTTTAATGCCGCCTGATATAGATCCTAAGGCCCCCCCCCTCCTCGTCGCCCTCCTCCCACCCCTCTGCACGCAACTGAATGTTAATTTTGTTATACCAAGACAAGTAGGCCTACATATAGAGTAGCCCCCCCCCCCCCCGAAAACGAAATGAAATTTATATAATTTATAGAGAAAATATATACTTTTAACAGTGTCCGCACCACCACCCCACCCCCCCCCCCCCGAAGAAAGTCTACCGCCCCCCCCCCCCCCGAAAATTTCAAGTGCCCCTCCCCCCCCCCCCCCCGGAGAAAAAATTCTGGAAGAAACACTGTACATATACGACATTATACGACATCTACAACAAGAAAGTCAGGACTAGAGTTCATCAGGTCACTAACTGTCTACTATAGACATCCCGTCTGCTCACTAAAAGGACGTCTTCATCGGTCCGCATACAATAGGATATCTCTTTACGTCGTGGGCTAATTCTCGACCGCCATCTCCAGTCAGCTCAGGTCAAATGCCAGGCGACCGTACCCTACACAAAGGGTAGGTGTGACACTATTTTTGTATCGAATTACGGCCTGTCCCAGTTCAGGTGGGACTCACCAACATCAACCGTGGCCTCAATTATAACAATCAACAACGTCGGCATTCGACCATTTAGTTTTTCCCAATTGAATTCAGCAACAATTTTTTTTTAAGTTTACGAACTAATTCAGATAACAATGACATTGCTGAAGCGCGGGGCCCCTTCAAGCGCGGGGCCTATGGCGACCGCCCCGTTCGCCACCCCCTAACGCCGGCTCTGGGTGTTACCCCCCCCCCCCCCCCCCAGAGGCGTAGCGACCCTTCCCGGCGCCCCGGGACAAACTTTCAATTTGGCGCGCTCTCTGGGTCAACCTTTCAATTTTCGATTTGCACCACCCCTCTCCACCCTTGTCGGGATGTGTCAAATTTGTTCTTTAAACACTATTTAACACTCGAATTAATCACTTAATTAAGTGGAATTATCATTTTTCTCTATATATTCTGCTATTTTTTGCCTTGGTGTCACCCGGTGCGGTCCGTGCCCCCCCCCCCCCCCTCGCCAAGCCACTGCATAGGTATACACCTGCTTACAACCTATATCGTTTAAAAGTCCAGATACAAAATCTGTACACACACACATATAGGCACACACACACAAACGCGCGCTCGCCACTGCTTTTTTATGTCCACATTCATTGTTAGAATCTAGAAATTTAGGTGTCAAGAAATATGTGTATTAGGAGTGTTACTGAGTAGACCATTCGATATCTTACAAATTTTGTAAAAATCGAAATTTTATTGTAGATTTGAAAATGAAAAATAAAATGTCTGATAAACGCGGTAGTCCTCCTATCTTACGTCCACTTTGAGATTAAAATAAATTAGTAGGATGATATTCAGTTTTTAAAAATAGATCTCTAGATCTAGATGTCTAGCTCTAAATTGACATTCTGATGAAAAATACATATACTTTTGGATGTTTAGAGCTAGACTATACCAGACTAAATAAATAGATGTGAACACACTAGATTTAGACATAGACAACATTCTTTATTAGCCCAGCCATAAATTAGTAAATACGATTGGCCGATTTTTGAAAGTTTGATCAGCCATCCTGGCATGTAACCATTAGGCAACTTAAATTACTATTTTTATTTAAAGTAAATAGATCTAGATCTAGATCTAGGCCCTATTAATTATCTAGATCTAGATCTAACTAATATTTACTTATTACTTTACAAAGTATTTAATTTCTTAATCTCAATCTAGATAAATCTAGGTCTAAAATTAGATTCTAGACAAGATCTACTAATTCTACTTGAACTTGTCTGCTTTCCAAAAAAATATTATAGTTATAGGCCTCTAGCTAGGCCCTGCCCTGGGCCTATTGATCTATTCTAGCTAGATTTATATAGATCGCTCTAGATTCTATATACTAATCAGAGTTTCATCCAGGCATCTCTTCGCACCCCCGAAAAAATTTTACCGCCCCCCCCCCCCGAACTAAATGAAATTTATATAATCTAGGCCTATATAGTATATAATATAGAAAATATATACTTTTAACAGTGTCCCCCCCCCCCCCGAAGAAAGTCTACTGCCCCCCCCCCCCCGAAAATTTCAAGTGCCCCCCCCCTGGAGAAAAAAGTCTGGAAGAAACACTGATACTAATACTATATAGTGGGCCAGTGGCGTAGCGAGGTAGGGTGTCACCCGGTGCGGCACTTAATGGTGTCACCGCCCCAAAGGCGTAGCGACCCTTCCTGGGGACAAACTTTCAATTTTTTATTTGCCCCCCCCCCCCCCTCACTCAAACTTTCGATTTGCAACTCTTAAAACTTTGATTTAACCCTCGAATTAATCACTTATGACTTAATTAAGTGGAATTATCATTTTTCTCTATATATTTTGCTATTTTTTGCCTTGGTGTCACCCCCCCCCCCCCCAAAGGATCCGCACCCCGCCCCCCCCCCCTCGCTATGCCTCTGCCTAGGCCTAATCCTAATAATTTATTTAAGTTATTAGTTAGACTAAATAGTAGGTCTAACTAGTCTAAGTTAGTAAGTAGGGGTCTAATATTAAAATATTAATTTATTTGACAAATAGAATCTACACATCAAATCTCAAAGCCAAAAGCTTTTGCAAAAGTTACAAGATCTTGTAAACCCCACCACAGCCATATACATGTCCAGTTCAGAAAATTTGTAAGTAAAAAAATGAAAATATAAATTAATTAATAGTATAGGCTATAGGCCTACGGATTAGATCTATATTATATTTAGATCCATAGATTTTAATCTTTTTATGTACCTGGTTTGTACTCCTATATCTAGATCTAGGCCTGGCAATAATTTATGACAGAGGGCCCACACTTTGTCACTTAGGCCTGTGCTAATGAATTTTGCAAACTAATAATATAATATTATTAATTAGCCAAAGATATGATGTAGATCTAGATCTAGGCCAGTAGAAATAATATTTTAGCATATAATTATAAAAATAGGCCTACATCAATATTGCATTCTCTGCCATTATAGATTGCCGCTATACTAAAAACTTTCATTTATTTTCAGTTTGCGGCACAGCCATGAGTTTGGTGATATTGTTGTTTCATGTCCAGTCCATATCTCTAAGGGAATACGACAGAAAGAAAATGCACTTGTTCTCCAATACAGCTGTGCTTTGCTCAACTCAGGAGGTGGAGTTTTAGAGATGAAAAACATTGACTACCAACACACACAGTCCAAATCATTAGATGCATGGTGGAGTGGTATGGAGAACAACCTGGCTGGGATTTTATCTAGTGATGACATTTGCAATTATTTTGATTTTGTTGGCAACTTTGATGACGAGTTCTTGTACCTGTTCGTCAAATCCTCCGAACATCTTTGCACTGTGGACTACAACTGTCGTCTCCCTACAGACACTGCCACGCATTGTGTCACTTATAAGTCAGCTGTTAAACTCTGCTCAACTACAGGGGGAAGCAGACCCTTGTCAGCCCTCCCCACAATTCCATCTTCCTTTGTGTATGGTCAGACAGATGAGACATTGAAGCAAGAAGGCAAACAGATCCAGTTTAAATTCCTCACTTCTGAATCAGATTACACAAAAAAGGCATTGGCTGACAAAGTCAGTTTTTATTGTACTAGATATATTTCAGCATTTGCTAACCATGAGGGAGGGCACATTTACTTCGGTATTGAAGACACAACATCAGCAGTTTTAGGGGAGGAGATGACAGAAATTGATGAGCTCAAATGCAGTTAGTTGCTTTATTTTTAATTTGTCTCAACATTTTGTACATTTACACGATTAATTGCATTCTATTAATGCTTTTGTCATAGTTTTAAAGTGAACTAAAATTTATGAGTTAAAATTCTAGAAAAAAAAATTCATTGTGAACAGTGGATTTTAACATTTATTTATTTGAAAATTATCAGCCAAAGCTGTTGAGTCCAAGATGAAGGTGATAATCTGGGGGGATGAGAGGTTTGCTGCTCTAAAGGGAGTTCACTGGGATATCAAGTTTGTACCAGTTACCTCATGCCCCAACCAGGTAGTCTCTCTTTCATTTACTTTGATTTGATAGAATTGTTATTACATTCATGTAGCAGTTACTCCCTAGCTTACATTGTTTCCACCTTATTGACACCTGTTTTTAAAATCAGCACCAGCGGAAGGTGGTAGTGGTATCTGTGTGTAAAATGTTCGGTGGTGTCTTCACAAGCTGTCCTGAATCTTACTTCATCACACAAACTCCGACAACAACAGCCAATGAGCCACACTATGGACTTAGGAGACTAAGCTTTGATGAATGGAAGACGGAGTTATTAAATCAAAACAGAGGTTAACACATTTTTATAGTAGACATTATAAACAGTTTTTAATCTTTTAATTTCCCATGATCAAAGCAGACATGATTTTTACTTTCAGATGTGAAATCTCTACATTCAAGATATATTAAAATACCCCTGCGAACACCGCAGTCTCGACTAGTGTTTTCTCTACCCCATACACTGCAGGCAGCTAGGGAGAAGGTCATCAAATGTAAGTTGGTGTTGCTGCAGTTTTTTGAAGTTCTGGAGTTGAGGGCTTTTGATTTTTAAATGGTTTAATATTTTCAGTATTACATATTTTCTCTGTTTCTCTCTACATACCTGTACTCCAGATTTTTCTTTTATGAATGCCATTAGTTTTTACCTAAAATATGCACTCAGTCAGTACAGGTTGTAATCAAAGAAATTTGAGGAGTTTTTGCAACCTGATTGAACTGTAAGATTGTTCTATTCCTTTCCAGTATCCACAGGGTTGAGCCTACATCCTAAGAACATCCTCCAGTCGTTCAGTGAAGAAAATGTTAAGAAAGCCATAACTAAACTAGTGGGGACATTTAGTGAAGAGCCACACTTGATCATTTCACTTGAATCCTGGGGATTAGAACTAGAGTTGCCAGAAAAACCTTTAAATGTGAAAGCTTGTCTGGCAATCTTTAGTTCCCTGTATGGCTTGCATGTTGTCTCCCTTGTCTCAGACACCAGCAATGAACAAGAGTTATGGTCCTTCACATCTCAACTGGCTATAAGGCTCAAAAAGGTGGGAACAAATAATTATAAAATAATGTAACCCAGTCACTTACAATTTTTTACTGATTTACTATTCTTATTTAATACTAATTCTATACATTTGTGCTTTAAGCATCACAACTGAAATATTGAATGTTATATAACCTACAATTTTATTCTCTTTAAATCATTATAACAAACGAGCCGACCCGCGGCATATCATACGCCGCTATTTAGTTGTTGTTTTTTCTACTTTTCAGTTATTCATAATTTATGAATTCAACACTACCAACGCTGCCACTGAAAATATTTCTTTAAAACACTATAAGTAGCTCGTTAAGGACGATAACCCCCCCCCCCCCTCCGTTAAAGTTAACTCCACTTAGTTAACCCCCTCCCCCCCCTACGTTTAAAATCGTTTCAAACTAAATTATCTGCCCCTAAAAGTCGTCACTAAACCCGGCTCTGTTTGTAAACATTTAGAGTGAACCACAGCTCACCAGACCATGTAGGGGTGGGGGTGGTAGGGAGCGCGTTTACAGCTTGTTTTCTAGCATCTCCCAGAAGAGAATTATATATATAGATATTTGGATAGGGACCACAAAGTAGAAATTAAATTTTTTTGTTAACTTGTTGAATAATTTGTATAAATACTGTAATTTTAAAAGCATGAGTTTATGAGTAAAGTACAAATTTCTCCTTCCTCCCCCAGGTATTAGTACAGCATGGAGGGTGTACCAGCCACTTGGGGTTCAAAGTTCACATTATTGACATCAATGCTCCACTAATGCTGGAACACTTTCAAGGCTCCATTGACATCGACATATACCCACAAACCTACAAACTTACAGAAGACAGCCTGAGTGAAATTGTAACAGCGCTAACCATCGCAGTAGCATCATACAAAAATTTTGGGTAAGCTCCATCTAGTTATTTGATAAGATAAATTATTTTATAAGATACCAAATAAATTAAGTCTGGTGCATTTGAATATCTGTTTACCTGCCAACGTGAAAAGGTCAGAAGTCGCACATTATTCCTTTTCTCATCAATCTACTTACAAGTATTTACTGGCCAGCACTTGATATAAAAATTATATAAAAAGAAGTTTCCTAATTAGACTTAATTTTAATGCCCAGTGCATATCTTTTCTATTAATGATTAATGTTTATAGAAAATTAACTTGGTTTATTATTGTTGGCTATTTGTCCATGTTATTAGAGTAGACGATAAAGCTGACAGTGACCACTACTTTTTGCTGACCTGCGACCAGCTAGAGTTGTTGTGGTGCCATCAGTTTACCAGAGAGCTCTGGATACATGGCCCGCCTGGCTCAGGAAAAACAGTTGCAGCATTAGAAATGATTAAAGAGTTCCGTCGCAGGGGCTGTCAGAAGGATGAGGTCTTGTATGTTGCTGAGAACTCACTTCTGTGCTCTTTGGTCAGGTAAGCCAGAACAATTTTGTTTTAAAAGCCAGATCTAATTTAGAATTGTATGTGATTTAAATTAAACTACAAAGTTGAAAACTTTTTAAAGATCCTTTAACAATAGTCTAGTGATATAAATTATAAAAACTTTCATAAAATATTTTACAGTTCCTTTGACAAATGTCTAGTGATATAAATTTTGAAAACTTTCATAAAATATTTTACAGTTCCTTTGACAAATGTCTAGTGATATAAATTTTGAAAACTTTCATAAAATATTTTACAGTTCCTTTGACAAATGTCTAGTGGTGAGCAGACGGGAGCTGATGACAGACTCCCAGCATGGCACGGTCATGACTTCCAGGTATGGCAGAGTGAGAAATGTGGTAGTAGATGAGGCTCAAAACTTCAAGGACAGAGATGGAGACTGGTACTCACTGTTGGAGAAACTCTCACAACAAAACCTGCCTGACACCAAGTGTATCACTGCTGGCTATTTCTGGCTTTTCATGGATTATGCTCAAAAGGTTCACAAGTTTGAAGCTGGGCTGCCTGGTTTGATTGGGAAGAACAATTTCATGCTGAGAGAAATATCCAGGAACTCAAAGGAAATTTACGAATATGCAACAAAATTTATGGAAGATTCAAATGAGTCTCCTTCCAAAAATGGCGTGGCTGTTTCTCCTCAGCTAGGCCATGAGTTTAGTTCAGGTAATGATGTCAGCGTGGTGAAGTGTGAGAAGTCTTCCATGCAGGACATGCTGTACAAGGTCCTGAAGCAGTTCACTGACCAGGGCATTGACCTGAGCAACATGGCCATCTTGGTCAGCAAGAAGAGTGAAGCAGACGAGGTCATGCAGTCAGTCAGTGAAAGCTGCATGTTGCGCCCTGTGCCAAACCTCAATGCACCCAACACTGTAGCTGGTCGAGGCGGCCTCCCCCAGGGTGGAGAGTCTGGTAGCCTGACCCAGGGGGAAAGCCCTGTACAGTCCAGGCTGACAGTGTCCACAGTTAGAGAGTTCAGTGGTCTGGACAAGCCAGTGGTGATTGGCCTTGACCCTCACACCAATGAAGATCACGCTGACCTGAATAAGTTTCTCTTAAACCTGGTTACCAGAGCCAAAGATTCTCTGGTTATTTTAACCACCTCTGACCAGCTCTTGCAAAAATTGAAAGCCTAACCTTTACTGGGTTTTACAATCTGTCATATATATACTATAAAATATTTTTACATATTTAATAATTATACTCATTGATGTATACTTTAGACAAGCTGGTGGTCATTAGCCTGACCCTCACAACAATTATATTTATGTTCATTGATGTATACTATACTGTTCCTTGAACTTAATATTGTTTATGTAATAATGTATTCCACAGTTTATTTTTTATCTACGTGAAAATATTTTTGAAGTGTACATAATGTAAAGGAGCATTAAATGAAACCATTTAAGATGTATAACTGGTTTTTCTGAACAGAAAAATAATTTAGTATGTAATATGAATTTATATTGCTCAATGTAATGATCTAATTACTTATTATACATATCATTTTTCTGTGATCTCCTTATGTTTATCCTTTACAATTTTACATTTAAAGAACTGCTTGGCCTATTCAGCAGTGTTTAACAGTTCAATGATGCTATTGGCTTAAACACGTGGTAGTTATTTTATGGCAGCTATGTGAAGGAAAGTGGGTTACACAATGCCAAACTAGACATTTTGTTTAAGGCTGGTCTGAATCAGGTTGCTAGATGACCACAGTAGCCTGACCGCCACCTCCCTAGCTACCAAGTAGAAGCAAAATTGTTAGTGTGGTTTTTAAAAAAAAATCTTTTGACTGGTACAAATATGCTGTAGCTCATTTGTTTTGTTACATCAGATGGTAAAAGTTTTGTACATGTACACCAAATGGTTGATATATAAATCTACCATTGATATGCATTTTTTATTATACTATACACATCTTCCAATATACTTTACAATAAAAAATCTCTTTAAAATGACTTGAAAGAATTGTTTTATCACAAAATAGGGCAATAGTTGTGAAATACAGTTATAACTGTTCAAGTTTTAAGATGTATGTATTTTTAGTTACATAACAACATGCTTTGTGATCTGTGACAATTATTTAAAAAAAAAAAAGACGAAGTCTATCTTTTTGCATTAACAGCTCAATTGCACACTTAATACAAAATTACTGGTATACTTTTTAACATCAGCTTAAGAATACTCATCTTCATAAAGTATGCATATTAAAACAGTAAAGTAAATAAATAATCTTTAAATAAATATCTAGAATGCATTCTGGTCTGGGAACTAACAAACATGGTGTCACAGTGAGACAAGCTTAACCTTTGTAAGTAACTGGATGTCAGGCCTACACCCCCCCCCCCCCCCCCCGTTTTGAAGTGCACAATTTACACTAGTTTAGTGTGTGCCCTGAGCTCACCCTTATGTATAACAAAACTGCACCACTGCAGGAAATCTGAACTTATTTTTTTACTGCTGGGCTTGAGATATGTGACAACACAAAGTTGTAATTTACTGTATCAGTGAGAAAACAAATTGTAAGTTGTAGAGATTATACTAGACGTATCAAGAGATCCCTTCAAAATATATACATGTCAACACCAACAACAGGGGAGACTACTCCCTAAAATAACAGTCAAATCACAAGTGCCATTGTCATGTGTTAGTAACTGAAATGTAGTCCTATGGTAACAAAAAAAAAAAAACTTAAATCATGAGAAAATCAGAAAACATTCCTAAATTTGTTTGTTTTGCGAAGAAACAAATTACAATACTAATTCAACACTGGTAATTTCAAAAGTTTTCTCAAACTATGAAAACATTAACTTGGGCAAATTGTGAAATGACTGTCCAACAAAGAACAGTATAAGATATGGGATGCTAGGACAGAGCAGCCGGGTCAAACATCTTGTGAAGGTCAAGCAGTGAGCTCAGGACTTGGCCGTTCAGTTTGCTCAGCTGTGTGAAAAGGTTTTTCTCCTGGTTTAGATCACCTTCTTCTACATGAACTTTCACCTTTTTACGACCCAGTCTTGTTTCCGCCAATGGCCATGGGAGATTCAAATGATGCCGGTGCAGCTGTCAACAAAGAACAACAGGAGTCGTAACAACAAAAACTAACATTGGAGAGTTGAGTCAACACGTTTTTTTTTTATCTACAACCATGCAATTTCTCTCTCCACCATTTGAAAACATTTTTTTTGCACACACCTTTCGTTTTGTTTAAAAGAAGAAGATGATGAAGTACCTTGTACAATGCTCCATTTGAACAGTGCCAAACTATGCCTTCTACCTGGGCATCTGCCCCTTCACTGTTAAACCAGTCAACCATGGTGCTGTAATCAGCAGGTGATGGACAGGACAACAAGAAACTGCCATGTGGTACCAGCAGGTGGACGGGGAACTTTTTGGAGCCTAGACCTGGAATGACATAACCCATTCTGTTTCCTATAACAAAACTGAAAGTCTATCAAACTCTGACAGCCATATTACTAAAAGTTTATGTAACAATTAGATATGTAACAGGCACAAAGAAAAAGATAATGTTCAGCAAAACTTTACTTACTGTAAGGATTCCCATTTATATTAGTGCCAATGAGCTCACAAGTTAAGCCACACAAGGCTGATAGAGGTTGGGATTCTATCACTAGATACTCAGGGTTTTCTTTGTCCTCTCTAGGAAAACAAGTTAAATAATTTTTTTTTGAGATTCTATCACTAGATACTCAGGGTTATCTTTGTCCTCTCTAGGAAATAAAGTTAACATTTTTTTTTTTGGGATTCTATAAAAAATAGTTATCTTTGTCCTCTCTATGAAATAAAGTAAAAATTTTTTTTCTTCTTCTTCATGAAAAACAAATGCTTAGTTTTCCTAGTTACCTCAGGACAAGTGCTAATCCTTTGTTGAGATCTATGGCAGATAGGTGCCAACAATGCTGCCTGGAGTTGTGCTGAACTGGAATCCATCCTGGCACAAATCAAGTTTAGACAATTTTAAATTCTTTTGAATCCATTAATTTATATTATGTTTTACATCTTGTTAAAATCTAAGGCTATAAAAAATGGATCTCTTGTTAAAATCTAAGGCTATAAAAAATGGATCTCTTGTTAAAATCTAAGGCTATAAAAAATGGATCTCTTGTTAAAATCTAAGGCTATAAAAAATGGATCTCTTGTTAAAATCTAAGGCTATAAAAAATGGACCTCTTGTTAAAATCTAAGGCTATAAAAAATGGATCTCTTGTTAAAATCTAAGGCTATAAAAAATGGATCTCTTGTTAAAATCTAAGGCTATAAAAAATGGACCTCTTGTATTAGTGTGAACCCACCTGGGGTGTGTCCTATGCTGTCTGGCATTATGACCCCATCTTTAACCTCCAGCTGGCTAGCAGGAATCCAGTCAACTGGGGGATCCTGGGAATTGAGACACTCACTGAATCAAAATGTATTTCATTTAATTTTTTTATCACAGCTGTTTAGGTATAAATGTGTATGTATGTGTTTTGTGCATGTATAATAAATTAAAAAAAAAAAAAAAAAAAAATATATATATATATATATATATATATATATATATATATATATATATATATATATATATATATATATATATATATATACACATATATATATATATATATGTATATATATATATATATGTATATATATATATGTATATATGTATATATATATATGTATATATATATATATATATATATATATATATATATATATATATATATATATATATATATATATATATATATATGTATATATATATATATATATATATATATATATATATATATATATATATATATATATATATGTATGTATATATATATATATGTATATATATATATATATGTATATATATATATATATATATATATATATATATATATATATATATATATATATATATATATATGACATAAGTATGCAGTTAGCTGTAAAGTTATGACAACAGACTTCTTATGTTACACAGCAGTGAAAGTTAGCTTTAAAAAACTGTCTAACTGAAATAACCTTGAAATCTTTATTCATATTCCAATTAAAAACAGAGTTTATGTGTTCCCCATTTTTCTTGGCAATCTGTTTTAATTTCTGAAACTGTGCAAATCTTCGCTCCCCTGCCTTGCACGGCTTACGATCATGTCGAGCCCACAGCCATGGCACACCTGTAATTAATATATTGAATTATAGTCAAATTGGTGTAAAGCAAATATTATTTAAACTATTAACATGAACTATAAATTGCTTTAAACATAAAGCTTATATAATTGTTGATATTTAACCTAAAGCCTAATCCTCTCGGTTATAGGATTTATTTACAAATTACTGACAGCTGCTATAAATAGAGCTAATCAAGAAAAACCAAAAAACCTAAAGCTTGTAAACAACTTAAAACTAAACTTACCCTGGACCTCTTGTATTATATATGTGACATCCACTAAACTTACCCTGGAACAATTGTATTATACATGTGCCATCCACTAAACTAAACCTGGAACAATTGTATTATACATGCGCCATCTACTAAACTTACCCTGTACCTCTTGTATTATACATGTGCCATCCACTAAACTTACCCTGGAACTCTTGTATAATAAAACATGTTACATCCACTAAACGTACCCTGTACCTCTTGTATTATACATGTGACATCCACTAAACTTACACTGGAACTTGTATTATACATGTGACATCCACTAAACTTACCCTGTACCTCTTGTATTATACATGTGCCATCCACTAAACTTACACTGGAACTTGTATTATACATGTGACATCCACTAGACTTACCCTGGAACTCTTGTATTAAACAGCATGTTCCATCAAGTTTCTCTGTGGACAAAGCAGTTTCAACTCTGTCAATGAGAGCTTGAGGGTTGAGCTCATTGGTTGCAGTGACTTTATAAGTCTGGTTGTTTCTTTTAGTTGAAGTTTCATCAGTTACACCAATTACATAGGTGCAGGAAACTTTTCGCTGTACTGGATTCATGCTCATTTTTGCTCATACCTAAAAAAATTATTGGCCCTAATTATTTTTTAAAGACTAATGATGGTACTTGTACATTAGGTTTAGGCCTAGATCTAGGTTTCTTTCTTTTAAAACCTGGAATCAGTGTTAGTGAATTAAATAAAAATGGTAGCTCAATCATTCATTACTCATTACTATTAATTTAAATTAAGTTAGTATTACTATTACAGTTGATCCAATATAAATTAAATAAATTATTATATCAATCATTTTAAAGTTTAGATTGTATGCCTAGGCTTACATCATATTAAGTTCTAGACATATACTTATGATATTAAACTAAATGAGCCGACCCGCGGCATATCATACGCCGCTATTTAGTTGTTTTATTTTCTACTTTTCAGTAATTCATAATTTGTGAATTTGACAGTACCAGTGCTGCCATTGAAAATATTTGCTTTAAAACACTATCATCAGTAGGTCGTTAAGGATGATACTAAACTACCCCCACCCTCTTTCCCCCCAACCCCTACTACACCCCCCCCCCCCTCGTGAAAGCAGCCTCCTCTTAGTTACCTCACCATACTTTAAAATCGTTTCAAACTAAATTATCTGCCCCTAATAGTCACTAAACCCGGCTCTACGATTAATGTAAACATTTATTTAGTTAGCGTGAACACAGCTCACCAGACCATGTAGTCTAGTATGTAGGGGTGGGGAGGTAGGGAGCGCGCTTACAACTTGTTTTCTGGCGTCTCCCAGAAGAGAATTATATACATAGATTATTTCTACATACATTTAGTTTTAATCTAGATTATTTAGATCTAGATTCTAGATCTAGAATAGATCAACAAATTTTTCGCAAAACCACATGAAATTCTCACAATATTGTTATTTTCTGCCAGATAAATATCATAAAATGAAAGTTTAATTTGAGATAGATCTTCGCTAGGTTTAGAAATAAAATTGGCCTAGAAAAAGTTTGTAATTTTAGAAATTCATTTATCTTTAGCTAAAATTTCTTATGGCGATATGGTCATTATCTGTTTTAGATATATTACGGTTCAATCTGATCTGTTAAACGATGATAAATCTGACCTGAGTCGTTTATTTATGATGCGTCAATGTGGCATTCTTGCTAACCAAATTTGCCGAAATGGTAACTAAAATAGTCTGGTCATTTGATTGCAAATTTTAATAACAAGAAAAGTAACTTGTTTTCTGATCAGCGTAAAGAATAAGTTTACTCTCATTACTGTTGTATAAGTTGTATTGATTGATCGTTGAGATCTAGAATTCTAGGTCTAGATCTAGATCTAATCTAAAAATCTAGTCAGTTGTTTTAATTTTTAGGCTTTTTCTCAGTAACTTAGATCTAGAATCTCTAGGTCTAGATCTAGATCTAGATCTAGATCTAGATCTAGAAACTAGAAAAGTATCTTAACTGAGTTTTTAACTCTTAACTTAAAGTTTATTATTACATTATTAGTATTAGGCCTAATTAACTAATTATTTAATTATACTTTATATAATATATATAGAATCTCTAGTAAGTTTATAGGCCTAGGCCTAATTATTATAAATTTAGATATAAATCTTTCTTCTAAATCTACTCTAGTCTTAGTCTAGGATCATCTAGACTTAGACTAGTAGATTCTAGATTCTAGAATCTACTAGTCTAGATCTATCTTTCTAATACTTAACTTTAAAAACTTACTTTACCAGTCTTTACTAAATTTAGATACTAGATCTAGAATCTAGATCTAGAGTTAGACTAGATCTAATCTAGCTTCTTCTAGAAGAGTAGTCTCTGAGTGAGTGAGTAGTAATCAGATCTAATCTAGATTTTTTTCTAGGACACTAAGGACAGTCTTGAATTTATGGAGTTTGCCATTTCGTAATAATAGTAGTTAGTAGTTAGTTAAGTAATAAGTTAGTAGTTAGTTACTAGATCTAGGTCTAGTTACTAGTTAGGACTAGCTAGTCCATAGTCATAAGTCATAGGCCTAATCAAAGAGCACTTATTATACTTTAGGGCAAGGCCTAAATCTTTAAATTTAATTATCCAATACAAATTTTAACGAAGTGACTACTCCGAAAAAGATTTTTGCGCAGTGACCTATGGCTAGGGTTAGGGTTAGGGATAGGGTTAGAGCTAGGGTTAGGGATAGGATTAGAGATAGGATGAGGGATAGGGTTAGGGTTCTGCGGTTGTAAACACACATGCGCAGTACCATCGAAAACATCGCTGTGATGGAAAGTCGTAGTTGCTCTCCATTGCGCATGCATATCTTTTTCCGGCTAGCATCTGCCAAATTTTAAAGCATCAGCATCTTTATCTTATGTATATTTTCCCCAGCTGGCAAGTGTTTGAATCTTGTCCAGCAAAGATGAGTAGCAGTTCTGACAGAGTAGAAGAAAAGTTAACTAGGGACAGCTGGATGAAACAGTTAATGAGTCAACATGTTGGACGAGCAGACATGAATAAGCTGATAATGAATTATCTGGTTACAGGTTGGTTGATGCATAAACATTATTTATATTGCCTCATCTACCTGAGAACAAATATGTTGTCTTTATTTCTGTGACCATTTCAAATGAAATTTAGTTCTTTGCCCAAGAGCCTTTATTTTCCCTAATTGTATCATTGTCAAGAACTATCAGAGCTGCATGTGCCATATCAACTTCTTAAAATTGATTTAAACTTGACCTCTACAGCTCTATTGGCTGTCCCCAAAATTCATCAGCTTAATCCATCATTATGTTATAAAAAACAGGGAAAAAGATTGGAGCCTGTCACCTATAAAAAAAATATACCCCACTCTTTAGATATCCTTTTGTACTCGATTGGGGAGGTAGAGTTGACCTGTTTCATATTCATGAAGGGATAGTGTTGTCAGTTCCATGTCTAACCACCTCAACTTTCCCTATTGATGCTGGCCCATCCCACTAGCATCCCCAATCCTTATCACCACAATGCTGCCCCTCTGATGTTGACATTCCATATACTGCCAACACACCTCTTTAACTCATACACACACCCTGTATGTAGTTAAAATAATTTTGTTTAAATTTAATTTGTTTATGACATTGTGAATTCCTGAATGCTAATTAATTATATGCTTTACTGTAAGAACTGCATTAAAACTTTTTTGTCCCACCATCAATAAACTGTGAAGACCTTAGAAAAGCCTCATATTTCTCAATGATCTCAATACATTTTTATTTTAATCTTAAAACTTTTAGATCCCTGTAATTTATAAAATTCTTTGATTACAAAGATTAAAAGTATCTACAATATACTCCTCCACAACTTCCAATATTTTAACTGTACATAGACTGATCAACTTGATTCTCTATTCCTCCACAACTTCCAATATTTTAACTGTACATAGACTGATCAACTTGCTTCTCTATTCCTCCACAACTTCCAATATTTTAACTGTACATAGACTGATCAACTTGCTTCTCTATTCCTCCACAACTTCCAATATTTTAACTGTACATAGACTGATCAACTTGCTTCTCTATTCCTCCACAACTTCCAATATTTTAACTGTACATAGACTGATCAACTTCTCTATTCCTCCGCAACTTCCAATATTTTAACTGTACATAGACTCATCAACTTGCTTCTCTATTCCTCCACAACTTCCAATATTTTAACTGTACATAGACTGATCAACTTGCTTCTCTATTCCTCCACAACTTCCAATATTTTAACTGTACATAGACTGATCAACTTGCTTCTGTATTCCTCCACAACTTCCAATATTTTAACTGTACATAGACTGATCAACTTGCTTCTCTATTCCTCCTACAGAGGGCTTCAAAGAGGCAGCTGAAAAATTCAGTGCTGAGTCTGGAGTAACACCTACTGTTAACCTGGATAGCTTGGATGACAGAATCCGCATCCGTCAAGCTATTCTTGAGGGCAGGGTTATGGAAGCCATTGCTATCATAAACTCCTTGTACCCAGAACTTCTGGACAACGACAGATATTTATTTTTCAGACTCCAGGTAGCCTATAGATGCATAGTTTTCATCATAACTGAAAAAAATTTATGTTATAATATGATAATGTGAACTATTACAAAAACCCCATTATATATTCATATTTTGTTAGTTTCTAGAGTTTGGTTTAATTTTTTTTTTTTAGTCCTTAGATGTGTGTGAGTGTTTTTAGACCTAAATTTCTGTAACTGATGTTGTTTCCCACTTTAACAGCAGCAGCAGTTGATAGAGCTGATCAAGAAGAAAGACCTGGAGAAGGCCTTGAACTACGCCCAGAGCAGGCTGTCTGAGAGGGTGGAGGAGAACCCAAATGTTTTGCCTGAGCTAGAAAAAACATTAGCACTACTGGCATTTGACAACCCAGAACATTCCCCATTTGGTGAACTGCTGCACCCCTCACAAAGGCAAAAGGTCAATAATATTATTTTAATAGAAAGGGACATAACTGGAGAAATATATTTTCATCATAGAAGTGATGGTCCTAAATGTCCACAGTTTTGTAGTATTTTCATTAAAACTAATTGAGATGTCAAAGTAATTAAGGGCTTTTTAGTACTTGTATGACAGAACTGATTTATGTTAAAGGATAAATCAATAAAGTATACACTATCTACAGGTAGATAAATGACAATTAACTAATTAGCTAGGCCAAGTACTGTAATAAATGAGAGAAAACTATTACAACAAAAAAAAAACATAAATAGGCCATCACTAAATGAAGTCCAGTGTATAAAGGTTGTTGTATATCATGAGAATATAAGCTAGCTGTGTATTACATCTAGGCATGGCTGTTTGTGCTCAATTTTACAGCCATTGTTTTAACTATAATGAACACCTTAGGTGGCCAGTGAAGTGAATGCTGCCATCTTGGAAACTGATGCAACTCCACGTCTTGCTAATCTCCTTAAACTGCTGTTGTGGGCTCAGGAAGAACTGGACAAAAGGAAGGTTAGACTTGGTTTCAGAACACCTAAATAGTTAATAGTTACATTGGCAGTTATAGTTTTATAGCACTTCAACATTTAACCATCATTTCATTGGCAGTTACACTGTTGTAGAATACATTAACAATCAATACAGTCCAGTATTTTAACTGAGATTATAATGTTGGTTGTAGTGAAGTTGCCATTTATTTTAGTAATATATAACTTGTATATAAATAAATTGTGTCTAATGTCTGTCTGGTACAATTCGTCCACATAATTTATTGTGTCTAATGTCTGTCTCAGGTACCACATAATTTATTGTTGCTAATGTCTGTCTCAGGTACCACATAATTTATTGTTGCCAATGTCTGTCTCAGGTACCACATAATTTATTGTTGCCAATGTCTGTCTCAGGTACCACATAATTTATTGTTGCCAATGTCTGTCTCAGGTACCACATAATTTATTGTGTCTAATGTCTGTCTCAGGTACCACATAATTTATTGTTGCCAATGTCTGTCTCAGGTACCACATAATTTATTGTTGCCAATGTCTGTCTCAGGTACCACATAATTTATTGTTGCCAATGTCTGTCTCAGGTACCACATAATTTATTGTGTAATGTCTGTCTCAGGTACCACATAATTTATTGTGTCTAATGTCTGTCTCAGGTACCACATAATTTATTGTTGCCAATGTCTGTCTCAGGTACCACATAATTTATTGTGTCTAATGTCTGTCTCAGGTACCACATAATTTATTGTGTCTAATGTCTGTCTCAGGTACCACATAATTTATTGTGTCTATTGTCTGTCTCAGGTACCACATAATTTATTGTTGCTAATGTCTGTCTCAGGTACCACATAATTTATTGTTGCTAATGTCTGTCTCAGGTACCACATAATTTATTGTTGCTAATGTCTGTCTCAGGTACCACATAATTTATTGTTGCTAATGTCTGTCTCAGGTACCACATAATTTATTGTTGCTAATGTCTGTCTCAGGTACCACATAATTTATTGTTGCTAATGTCTGTCTCAGGTACCACATAATTTATTGTTGCTAATGTCTGTCTCAGGTACCACATAATTTATTGTTGCTAATGTCTGTCTCAGGTACCACATAATTTATTGTTGCTAATGTCTGTCTCAGGTACCACATAATTTATTGTTGCTAATGTCTGTCTCAGGTACCACATAATTTATTGTTGCTAATGTCTGTCTCAGGTACCACATAATTTATTGTTGCTAATGTCTGTCTCAGGTACCACATAATTTATTGTTGCTAATGTCTGTCTCAGGTACCATTTGCCCACATAATTTATTGTTGCTAATGTCTGTCTCAGATACCACATAATTTATTGTTGCTAATGTCTGTCTCAGGTACCACATAATTTATTGTTGCTAATGTCTGTCTCAGGTACCACATAATTTATTGTTGCTAATGTCTGTCTCAGGTACCACATAATTTATTGTTGCTAATGTCTGTCTCAGGTACCACATAATTTATTGTTGCTAATGTCTGTCTCAGGTACCACATAATTTATTGTTGCTAATGTCTGTCTCAGGTACCACATAATTTATTGTTGCTAATGTCTGTCTCAGGTACCACATAATTTATTGTTGCTAATGTCTGTCTCAGGTACCACATAATTTATTGTTGCTAATGTCTGTCTCAGGTACCACATAATTTATTGTTGCTAATGTCTGTCTCAGGTACCACATAATTTATTGTTGCTAATGTCTGTCTCAGGTACCACATAATTTATTGTTGCTAATGTCTGTCTCAGGTACCATTTCCTCACATGATCAACATCTCTGAAGGGACCATAGAGGACATTTAGACACAGGATAGCCAGAAGTGCTGTAAACCATCCATTTCTATGGCCACCACTACTGTAAACCTTCACTTGTACATAAAATATTTATTTTGTAACAGTTGTTTATTTTTACCTCTAACTGAAAGTCATTTATTTGTGACTAGTGCAGCCTCCCTGTACTGTGCACCTCACAACATGTCAGTTCAATCAACAGATTAATTTATGAATGGTCCAACAAGTTCCTTTAAATTAAATCCAGCTAAATAGTCTTACCAGAATGAGTGTATAGTGC
Organism: Physella acuta; assembly: GCF_028476545.2. Taxonomy (NCBI): domain Eukaryota; kingdom Metazoa; phylum Mollusca; class Gastropoda; family Physidae; genus Physella; species Physella acuta. The sequence goes on from NW_026732002.1 coordinate 120,393, forward strand.
ACTTTGAATTACACCATAACTGACGCACTAATATTAATGTGTGTAGTTCAGACACACTATAATTAATGTGTGTAGTTGACGTTTTTTCTGTTTTGCTGGATCTCTTAGGCAGTATTTAGATTGGTTGAAGGTTGGCTAATGTAGGCATTTTTGGTTAAATTACAGCTAGTGTTGGCATTTGTGTACTTGCCATCCTGAAGAATTATGTGTGTTTTTAAAGTTTTTGATTCAAAAGTTGGACCCTCTGCTAATACAATGGTCAACTTTTGGTCGAGCAGGCTCTAATACTTGGCCCTCTTGAGGGTAATTGTTTCAGTCACTGTCACACTAGGTGGGCTAAACCTGACTTGATGACTGAGATATAATAACAAAGTCATATTTTATATTGGTTTTTATCAAGAATACAAAGTGGAAAAACAGAGCTAGAAATGTACTTTACAATCACAACACTGAGTTCCTGCTCTGTAAAGTGAAATAAGATTAGCCTACCATTATTTTTCTCTATTAACAAACCAAACACTTAACACCACCTGTACATTTTTATGCCTAGAATAAAGGTTGCCTTTCTGGCTACCGAAGTTCTGGCTGCAAAAAGTCAATAATTCTTTGACTGAAGTCTCTTCAAGAGAATGAAAGTAGAAAATTTTACATTTAAAATTTTTGTATCACTTAGGATATGTTCTGTAAATACATTGAGGTGTTGTATTTAACATTTCTCCATTTCAGTGTGTATGTTTGCATTTTTCTGAAGGTCTGCTTGTGTTTGCTGGTGTATTGGATGTGTGAGTGGGAATGCAATTTGATTCTTATGTTGAAGGATTTTCTTATTTGCAAATTACAATAAATTGATTTCTCCATTTCTTGAAATATTTGTTTGTTTTGAAGGTAGCCCTTACCTAGTGTGTACCAATTGTACCTGTAGTAGTTAGGATAGAAGGGACAGTAAGGTTATTACCAGTGGCGTAGCGAGGTCGGGTGTCACCCGGTGCGGTCCGCATCCCCGCCCCCTCCCCTCGCTACACCCCTGGTTATCACTATGCCCAGGCACAAATAATCTAGAACTTTAGAACTTTTTTCTGTTGTAGGTGTTTGCTAAAAATTTTTTTTGTAAGTCTGATAATAAATGTATGGTTTTTAATATTAATAACAATTCATTAAATAATAATTAAGGTATGTAATTAGGACTAATAAGATCTAGTCTGGTGTTAAATGTCCAATGAGAATAGTCTTGCGTTCATTGAATATTTTTAAATTGTGTGCGTTCTTATTAAAAACAATGTAATTATAAAAACTTACTGTGAGGTTTTGTCAGACTTTACTAAAGATTTTGGATGTTTTTCTAATTTTTAGTAACAGAACAAAATTTAAAAAAAAAAACTCTGAAACAATTTTGTTTTTTGGCAAAGTTTTGTATATAAATTACACAAAGTGAAGTTTAGAGAAGATCATGGCATTTCTGTACAGCCAATCAGTGCTTGTCTTACAAAAGTGAAACTACTGGTTATAATTTAGGCTTCGTGAAAATAAATCCATAATCATATCTCAGACATCGTTAAAAGTTAATTTCATTACATTTTTATTGATTTAGCCCTTATGGTTTTTTTAATTATTAAATTATCTTGATTTTATAAAAATATACGAAAATATACTAATATCAAAGCCATTGTAGATTCATATTACTAGTTTCTGCCAAATTTATGGTTCTATTGATTAAAAAAAATAAAAAATTAGCAGCTTTAAAATAATCAACTACTAGATTTAGTTGTAGATCTACAATCAGTTTCCTTGCTTCTGGGGGGGGGGGGGGGCGGTTTCCCGAACATAGTGGAATTTATATAGGAAATATATATTTTTTACAGTGCCCACCCCCTCCCCGGCGAAGTCTGACAGAAACGCTGACGACAATCTAAATAAATAATGCTAAACGGAATATTGGATAAGGGGTCATCCATAAATGACATCACGCTTTTTTTGACGTTTTTTACCTCCCCTCCGTCACACGTCGTCACAAAAAGCCAGACCCCCCCCCCTAAAATGACGTCACACCTCAGCCTACAACCTCCCCCCCCCCCCTCAAAATTGCAGTTGAATTTTTTTTTTAAACATCGATATTTTTCCAAAATCTTGACTGAAATATGTCAAAATAGAGTATTTTAATCAATTCCTATTATAATTTATTAAAACTGTTTTCTAAAACGCTAAATAACGTCTAAAATTCGTTTTCTAGCATTTCTTATCTATAAAGCAAAAGTGTGACGTCGCACCATCTGAACCCCCCTCCCCCTCATCACACATCGTCACAAAATTAGCGACCCCCCTCCCCCCTACGAGTGTTACGTCATTTATGGACGACCCCTAAGCAAAACAGAACTTAACATAACACATGGATATAGGTCTAATTAAAATTTTAATAATTAAAATTTAATAAATCGAATGATTTCGACTAGATGCTAGCTGTAGTAAAAATAATTACGAAATAAAAACGTGCATTTAGATCAGGGGTCTCCAAACTACGGCCCGCGGGCCGGATGCGGCCCGCGATATTCTCTCATCCGGCCCGCGGAGATCTTTTTGTCCAAGGAAAAAACGTTTGTTCGTGATGGCTGAGGAACTTTGCCCAGAAAAATCAAAGACATGCCTGGAAGAAACTGGCCCCCGAACTGAAATTTAATAGTCAATGCGGCCCTCGGACTGAAAAGTTTTGAGACCCCTGATTTAGATTTTACTGTGGAATTTACATTAAATTTTAACGAAAATTAGTTTGTGGTTTTAAATTTTTTTAAAAGTAGCGGTAGTGACTTCCCTTGACACAGCCGATGAGTTCGTTCCCTCAACTTTTCTGAAGAGAAGATCGAAGACACGCCCATTGAGCACGAAGGCCAAAAACAAGAAAGAGCCTTGCAGTAAACAAAACACCACGAAGATATATTTCAGGACTGCTTCGTGAATAAAAGAGTTGAGGAGATTCAAGAGCCAGAAGAAGCCCATGGCTGTAGACAGCTTGACCGCTATGACGTAGGTAGGCAGCCCAGATTTTTTCTTGCCCAGAGTTTTTGCTCGCTGCGCAGATCTGTGTATGCCGGCGACCGTCGCGAAGAAGCAGACGATATTGATGACGTAGGAGACGGCGAAGGGTGTGATAGAGAAGACGATGACCGACCAGGGTGGGCCGGCAAACCAGATGCAGTCTTTCTGACCGTAGCGGGGGTAGCTCGGGTCCTTGGAAGTTGCTGCAGAAATGTGCACGTCTTGGGTACTGACGTCACCCTGCGCGTCGTCTGCTTCCGTGTGAGTTAGGTCAAGGACGAGTGCCGTGCTGACTATGAAGGTCGAGCTGCCCCACACAACACAGCTGTATCTTAAATAGGTCACGTGATCAGACATAATTACAAACAGTTTACTGGACCCGAAGGTCAAGGCCATGTTCAAAGCAAACGCCGACGTCCAACCGAACTGCGCCAGAACTATCACGTGGTCCAGGACAGCCAACACGCGACACAGCATCTCCCCGTGGATACCAGTAGTGCTGAGCATCTGGAAGAGAAAGGTCAAGGCCATGGTCGCCGCCAGGCTTGCCGTCAGCTTACCTGGCAGGTTACGTAACTGTGGGAACCTGCAGTAGACCAGCAGGAGGGAGACGAGCAGCAGAGTGGACACGCCCCCTACGGCTAGATGGATGGTCATCAGCGGGTCATCGTCCGACTCCCATCCGGCGAACCGGAAGTCTGTGCACACCAAAACACGGTCTTTGAGAAGCTTGTAGAACTGTCGCGAGTAGGATTTGTCTGAGAGCACGTGGTACAGCTCCGTGCCGTTGAGTTTTGTTTCGTTCAGCGGGTAGGCCACGACGGAGCAGTTTTTATCGAACAGTTCCTCGGGCTGTTGGCAGACGTGGATGACGAAGCTAAAGATGGCGGAGGCTGAGTTGATCATTATTTCCAGACCAACATGACGCAGGGGGTACAGCAGGGTGTGTGTCGATGTGTTGACCATCGTGTACACGACGCCGTCCTTGTCCAGCAGCTTCACGTCTGTGTAGCTCATCAGCACACCGCCATCTTGGCACTCGCCATGTTTGTCGTCCGCCATGTTGGTTAGGAAGAGTCGCGAGGAGAAAGCATTTAAGTTTAACTTCAGAAACTGGTTGACGTATTTCCGTATCTCCCTAAAAAAGTCTACGGTCAGCTTACACTGGCCGACACACACGACTGACCCGGTTAGCGTGGGTTTCTCCGCGGAGTCCTCGGTGCACGGGAATTTAGTCTGGTTGGCCACCACAGGTGTCGCTGTGCCCGTGTTTGGGTTGGCCACCGCAGGTGTCGCTGTGCCCGTGTTTGGGTTGGCCACCACAGGTGTCGCTGTGCCCGTGTTTGGGTTGGCCAACACAGGTGTCGCTGTGCCAGCTGTCCCCGTGGTCGTGTGGTTGGCCACCACAGGTGTCGCTGTGCCAGCTGTCCCCGTGGTCGTGTGGTTGGTGTGGACGTTTATGGTGACATTGGACAAGATCCAGCCAGACTCACTAGGACCTAACTCATATTCCAGGTCCTCACACAACTGGGGGCGAGAAAGATTCATGAAAAGGTGGAGCGTTTGCCAGGTACTGGGGAAGAGCTGAGTCGTGCCGGCGATGACGACAGGTGCTGTATGCAGCAAACAGACGCCGTGACGTGGCTGCTCCCCGTAGCTGCAGACTAGATCCTGGCACCGGCCTGATGCTGGGTCTAACACCTGGGAGTCTCTACACCCAAGTGTCTTCGACGGGTCGTTGGAGTCGGTGCCGAACATGTTGAGAATCCCACCCCACAGCTGGACGGGTATGTTGGAAGACAAGCACTCGTCTCGCAAGACACCGGACCGGCGATAGATGTCCGGGGACAGGCAGTTCTGGCAGTGGTGGTTTTTAAAGCCGAGGGTGGGGAAGAAGTAGCTCTGGCACAGGAGTTTCTCCTCCCTGCTGCAAGAACTGGTCTCAAGCTGGGTCAGCTCGACCTCAGTCAGCTGGGTGTCCGGGAGGCAGGCCCGGGGAGGGGGGAGGTGTTTGGGGGGCTTGAAGGTGATGTAGCACTGACTGGAATCGCCGAGTTGTGCTACCAACAGCCGGCACCCCGCCACGCCCATGTCTACCGTCCACGTGACTGTCTCGCCCACACCGTGACACGAGGCGCAGTGAACGTTGAGAAACACGACCGTCATCTCACCCACGTGACCACTCACGGGCAAAATGGCCGGTTGTTCGCAGAGGTGTTTGGTGCTGAGATCTCGGACAGTCTCGGGACATCGCGAGACTACCCAGAGACTCTGGGGCTCCTGCGGCACCAGGCGCACACACTCGACGTACCTGGCCATGAAACCCACACCGTCCTTCACATTGGCCACCTGACCGAGCTTGTCCTCTATCAGCGCGACAGTCTCCCAGGTGTGAGTCATGTTAAAACACTTGCCAAACGTGTCGGCGCAGCAGTCGCCATAAGCTATACAGTCCATGTCGCAGGAACAAACCCTCCCCTGCGCGCGGTCAGCCGTGCAGACCCATGGCTCAGGGCTGTTGGTGCTGAACTCATCTGAGCAGAACAGCTGTCTGCTGCACCTGTCTGGTGTGTCTGGTGTGTCTGGTGTGTCCGACTGACCCTCGCTGGATCGCACCGATAGCATACTTAGAGTGAGTACCAACGCAGGAGCCACAGGGAGAAGACATTTGAAAAGACACATCTTCACACGCATAATCCAAGACTTGAACGGGAGACTGAACTGTAGACAGAGTAAGATTAATCACGTGATTTTAGTATGTAACGTTTGAAATTTCCGTGGAATAAAATTCTGTTCTTTGACTTACAATAAATTTTAAACCCTAGTTCTTCACATGCCTCTACATTCTACCCAGGCACCACCCATACAGAATCCAACCTTGTGGGTGAAGTGTTATAGAGTTGACACGTCAAGGGGAGATCACTCACATTGTTTAGTTACCCCGTCAACCAATAGAAACCAATGTTGTATAGCAACCGCTGCTTTGTACCGTGTTATCTCCCTTCTCTAGCCCGCCCAAACATTGGGCAATCAGCGCCATCACAATGGAATCAAAGTTGCCAGATAAAAGTTAGCCCACGTGGATGATGCACAAAGCCAAACATGAACTCTAGCGCTGTGTTTACATTGTGTTGAACTAATATCATCCACTTATATCAAAGATTCTCGTATTGGAGCTTATTACAAACATTTACCTCAGAGCTTTGGCAGTCTGGTGGGTCATTGAGTTAAATTCTTTGAACTTTAAATCACCCAAACAACAGCGTGATGGAACTTAATGGCACTGACCGCCATTTTACCTCGGCACGCAAAGGGTGGACGTGTGCAAATAAAGATGAAACTTAACACAAAAATTGAAATGTTAGCAGAATATAAACCAGAGGCGTAGCGACACCTTCATGTTCAACGGTCCAACGCCCCCCCCCCTTCCCAGCTACACCGATGGAATTAATTTACATTGCATCTGATTAAATGAAACAGCGAACCCAATGAAACAGGGGTCCCAATGAATTAGGGGTCCAATAAAAGGGCTCTATACAACAGCGGGCCTAATGAAACAGGGGCCCAATACAAAAGGGCTCAATGAAACATGGGCCCAATACAAAAGGGCTCAATGAAACATGGGTCCAATACAAAAGGGCTCAATGAAACATGGGCCCAATACAAAAGGGCTCAATGAAACATGGGCCCAATACAAAAGGGCTCAATGAAACATGGGTCCAATACAAAAGGGCTCAATGAAACAGTGCACCCATTGAAACAGGGGTCCAATGGCTCAATGAAAGAGTGCACCCATTGAAACAGGGGTCCAATGGTTCAATGAAACAGTGCACCCATTGAAACAGGGGTCCAATGGTTCAATGAAACAGTGCACCCATTGAAACAGGGGTCCAATGCTTCAATGAAAGAGTGCACCCATTGAAACAGGGGTCCAATGGTTCAATGAAACAGTGCACCCATTGAAACAGGGGTCCAATGGTTCAATGAAACAGTGCACCCATTGAAACAGGGGTCCAATGGTTCAATGAAACAGTGCACCCATTGAAACATGGGTCCAATGGTTCAATGAAAGAGTGCACCCATTGAAACAGGGGTCCAATGGTTCAATCAATGAAACAGTGCACCCATTGAAACAGGGTCCAATGGTTCAATGAAACAGTGCACCCATTGAAACAGGGTCCAATGGTTCAATGAAACAGTGCACCCATTGAAACAGGGGTCCAATGGTTCAATGAAACACACGTCCTACTGAAGTAGTGTTCCAATAAAAAAGGCTCTATGAATTAGACGTTTCACCCCGTTTAGTTCCGCCTTTGATGTTGTCGAATTTGACTGGATATTATCCTAAACGTTTCCAAATAACGGTATTGATGTCGACCAAAGAATGAAATATCGACCTATGGACCTTGTTTAAGTTTCACTGAGGTCTGCTAATTACTTTTCAAACATATTTTTTTGCCCTGGATCTCAATTTCTCCGATTTTGATTTAAAACATGTTTGATATTTAACGACAATGTATTTATTCGATAAACAGAAAGCTGTTAGCACTTATAAGTACACAGTCAGTGGTTAGTAGTGACTTTCCAGGGTTTCGTAGTGACTTTACAGGGTTTCGTAGTGACTTTACAGGGTTTCGTAGTGACTTTACAGGGGCTCGTAATGACATTCTAGGGGTTCTTACTGACATTCCAGGGTTTCGTAGTGACTTTACAGGGTTTCGTAGTGACTTTACAGGGTTTCGTAGTGACTTTACAGGGGCTCGTAATGACATTCTAGGGGTTCTTAGTGACATTCCAGGGTTTCGTAGTGACTTTACAGGGTTTCGTAGTGACTTTACAGGGGTTTGTAGTGACTTTACAGGGGTTTGTAGTGACTTTACAGGGGTTTGTAGTGACTTTACAGGGGTTTGTAGTGACATTCCAGTTTCCATCACAATAAACCCTTCTCTAAGATATACTTGGTCAGAGTTAGCTGAGCTCACAGCTCCAAGTTTATAACGGACATCTGATAGATCGTGGTCTGGCACCGCTACAGTTGAGCCTAGTGCACACCAAGATGTGAAACATGCCATTCTAGCACCAAGACAGACGACTGTTGAACGCTCCCGCCAAAGACAACATAAATAAATACCGCCTTGGTTAAATACAAGTTAGTACCAGCCCTTTTGTTAGGCTTAAGATTAATTGCAGATTGATGTACATTTAATTAGCAGCTTTTAAACTCATTAAGTCCTCTCTTAATAAACAAAGTACTAAGTGGGAGCGTGTGTCTAACCTACGGGTCTGTTGTCTCTAGAATAAGGTCGATGACCTCAAAGGGTTCCTATCATCAATAATGGTCTAGAATAAATTACATGGACTTGAAGTCTGTGATTTGGTGTGTCTGTAACTTCGGATGGCAGTGACCTTTGTTGGATCAGTCATGATATGTATATATATATATATATATATATATATATATATATATATATATATATATATATATATATATATATATATATATATATATATATATATATATATATATATATATATATATATCACAGTTAATAATGAACAATAAATATTATAAAACATGCGTTACTTTACTTTTGGGTCCCTTCGTACGGGGTCCCTAGTACTGTAGCATACACGCGGGGCCCCAGTACTGTAGCATACATGCGGGGGGCCCTAGTAAAGTAGCCTACTTGCGGGTTCCACAGTAATGTAGCCTACTTGCAGATGGCCCCTAGTAATGCAGCCTACTCGATGGGGCCCCTAGTAATGTAGCCTACTCGAGGTGGCCCCTAGTAATGTAGCCTACTCGAGGCGCCCCTAGTAATGTAGCCTACTCGAGGTGGCCCCTAGTAATGTAGCCTACTCGAGGCGCCCCTAGTAATGTAGCCTACTCGAGGGGGCCCATTAGTAATGTAGCGTACTCGAGGGGGGCCCTAGTAATGTAGCCTACTCGAGGGGGCCCCTAGTAATGTAGCCTACTCGAGGGGGCCCCTAGTAATGTAGCCTACTCGAGGGGGCCCCTAGTAATGTAGCCTACTCGAGGTGGCCCCTAGTAATGTAGCCTACTCGAGGTGGCCCCTAGTAATGCAGCCTACTCGAGGGGGGCCCTAGTAATGTAGCCTACTCGAGGGGGGCCCCTAGTAATGTAGCCTACTCGAGGTGGCCCCTAGTAATGTAGCCTACTTGAGAGGGCCCCTAGTAATGTAGCCTACTCGAGGGGGGGCCCTAGTAATGTAGCCTACTTGCGGGGCCCCTAGTAATGTAGCCTACTCGAGGGGGCCCCTAGTAATGTAGCTTACTTGCGGGGCCCCCTAGTAATGTAGCGTACCTTTGTACAGAAATGTCGAGCAAGATCCTGAAGGTCGTGGTGACTGGTGCCAGCAGTGAGATCGGCTTGACCATCTGCTACCTGCTGGCCAAAGGTGACGTGTACGGCCTGACACAGATGATGGACCTCGTGCTCGTGGAGAACAGGTCAAGGATGAAGCAGCTTCGGGGCGCGCTCAGCGAGGTAGGTTGTCTCAGGGAGGTTGTCTCAGGTAGGTTGTCTCAGGGAGGTTGTCTCAGGTAGGTTGTCTCAGGGAGGTTGTCTCAGGTAGGTTTTCTCAGTACTAAGGTAGGTTTTCTCAGTACTAAGGTAGGTTGTCTCAGGGAGGTTGTCTCAGGGAGGTTTTCTCAGGGAGGTTTTCTAAGGGAGGTTGTCTCAGGTAGGTTTTCTTAGTACTAAGGTAGGTTCTTAGTAATAAGAGGTTGTCGGGTATTGTGGTACTGCTTCGCAAGCTTGAGTTACCTTGACCAGACTAATGACCCTGGGTTACATTGACCCTACTACTGACCCGTGGCTTACCTTGACCCTACCCTGGATTTAACTTGACCCAATTATTGCCCCTGAATTTACCTTGACCCTACTATTGACGCTGAATTACTTTGACCCTACTACTGACCCTGGGTTACATTGACCCTATTATTGCCCCTGGATTTACCTTGACCCTACAATTGACCCTGAATTACCTTGACCCTACTATTGACCCTGAATTACCTTGACACTACTAATGACCCATGAGTTACCTTGACCCTACAATTGACCCCTCCCTTGATGTCCTACAGCTAGGGATGAGCGACCTGAGGCTGGTGAGGAACTTCGTATCCACAGACAATCTCCACCAGGCTTTTACAGACGCTGACGTCATCATCTTGTCGGGCGGGCTGTACGCGGCGCCTGGCTACACGCGCAATGACGTCATCGGTGTGAACGCGTTAGAGTTCAAGGTGAAGGACGGTAACATTTCTATTTAGTATTGTGTAGTCTGATGTACAGCGTTTACTTTTTACTTTCTTGTATACAGAGTATAGAGGAAGTATTATAATCGTGTATACAAATCACATGCAATTTTGACAGTTTTCATCGTTTTACTTATCATTACTTCATAATGTATGGAGTATAGGGGACTTATTTTAATCGGGCAAAAATTATAAATCAAGATTTATCAAAATTTCAGCGTTCTATGAGTAATTGAGTCGGAAAAACTGGGCGTTGCAATTCTGTCCGTGTGTGTGTATGCGTGTCTGTGAACACGATAACTTGAGTACCGTTACAGCTAGGTTAATGAAATTTCATATACGTATCATATCAAATTTGTAGTTCTGTGTCAACTTTTCAGCAATTTCCGATAACCGGAAGTGAAACTTAATCTACTTTCAATTTTTCCAAAAGCATATAACTTGAGTAGTGTTTCAGATGGATCAACAAAATTTCACATATAAATAAAAGATCTAACTATCTGCCTTCTGTTAAATTTTAAGTTGACCGTTGACCGGATATCCGGAGTTGCCATCCCCCATAATGTTATATAAGCATATTCACGAAAGTTTAGGGGAGATCACTCCCGCATTATTAGATTAAACTTAAATTTCAAATATTGACATTATCAGAAATTCAAAAGAACATACCGTGTGACCATATTGAAGAAAATCTGTGTTTATATTGACATGATTTTTTAGGAGGTTGGTCTGGTCCTGTCAAAAGTGGCCAAGGACAGCGTAAAGATCTTAATGGTGGTGGAGCCGCAGAATATCAACTTGATGGTGCTGAGGTAATGTGGTGTTGTGGTGAGCTAATGTGGTGTTGTGGTGAGCTAATGTGGTGTTGTGGTGAGGTAATGTGGTGTTGTGCTGAGCTAATGTGGTGTTGTGGTGAGGTAATGTGGTGTTGTGCTGAGCTAATGTGGTGTTGTGGTGAGGTAATGTGGTGTTGTGCTGAGCTAATGTGGTGTTGTGGTGAGGTAATGTGGTGTTGTGCTGAGCTAATGTGGTGTTGTGGTGAGGTAATGTTGTGGTGGTGAGGTAAGCTATAGTTACAGGACAGCAGGGTAGAGGTGTAAACCCACATCCCTACACTAACATTTTCCTTCCAACCCACATCCCCACACTAACATTTTCCTGCCAACCCACATCCCCACACTAACATTTTCCTGCCAACCCACATCCCCACACTAACATTTTTCTGCCAACCCACATCCCCACACTAACATTTCTCTGCCAACCCACATCCCCACACTAATATTTTCCTGCCAACCCACATCCCCACACTAACATTTCCCTGCCAACCCACATCCCCACACTAACATTTTTCTGCCAACCCACATCCCCACACTAACATTTCTCTGCCAACCCACATCCCCACACTAATATTTTCCTGCCAACCCACATCCCCACACTAACATTTCCCTGCCAACCCACATCCCCACACTAACATTTCCCTGCCAACCCACATCCCCACACTAACATTTTCCTGCCAACCCACATCCCCACACTAACATTTTCCTGCCAACCCACATCCCCACACTAACATTTTCCTGCCAACCCACATCCCCACACTAACATTTTCCTGCCAACCCACATCCCCACACTAACATTTTCCTGCCAACCCACATCCCCACACTAACATTTTCCTGCCAACCCACATCCCCACACTAACATTTTCCTGCCAACCCACATCCCCACACTAACATTTCCCTGCCAACCCACATCCCCACACTAACATTTCCCTGCCAACCCACATCCCCACACTAACATTTTCCTGCCAACCCACATCCCCACACTAACATTTTCCTGCCAACCCACATCCCCACACTAACATTTCCCTGCCAACCCACATCCCCACACTAACATTTTCCTGCCAACCCACATCCCCACACTAACATTTTCCTGCCAACCCACATCCCCACACTAACATTTTCCTGTCAACCCACATCCCCACACTAACATTTTCCTGCCAACCCACATCCCCACACTAACATTTCTCTGCCAACCCACATCCCCACGCTAACATTTCTCTGCCAACCCACATCCCCACACTAACATATCCCCCCCTTCTTTCAGCTATTTTGCCCCAAGCATAAAACCCGCCAACCTGACCGGGTTGTCGCGGGTTGACCACAACAGAGCCCAGTCTATGATTGCCCGGATGTTGAACATCTCAGTGGACAAGGTCAGTTCCACCACAACCTTGACCTTCCCTCTACCTGCCATACAAGGTCACCTGTAGACATGTCTTCACCTGTCTCAGTTCTGCCTGTCACCTGTCTTTACCTGTCTCAGTTCTGCCTGTCACCTGTCTTTACCTGTCTCAGTTCTGCCTGTCACCTGTACACATGTCTTCACCTGTCTCAGTTCTGCCTGGCACCAGTAGACCTGACCTACCCATAAGACACCACCAAATGTGTCTGTGTGTGTTTCTCCAGGTGTCTCACCTGACCATGTGGGGAAACAGGTCCATCACTGTGTGTGTGTGTGTTTCTCCAGGTGTCTCACCTGACTATGTGGGGGAACAGGTCCTTCACTGTGTGTGTGTTTCTCCAGGTGTCTCACCTGACCATGTGGGGGAACAGGTCCCTCAAGATATTCCCCGACATCCGCCATGCTGTGGTCGAGGTGTGTGGGCGGGTACTTCCGGCCTACGAGGCCATCAAGGATGATTTTTTTCTCAAGTACAAGTTTACAGAGCTGCTTCAGAACAGGGAGGCTGACATTATCAAGGTACCATTGTCATGACATCATAGAGGTAGCACTGTCATGACATCATAGAGGTAGCACTGTCATGACATCATAGAGGTAGCACTGTCATGACATCATAGAGGTAGCACTGTCATGACATCATAGAGGTAGCATTGTCATGATATCATACAGGTAGCATTGTCATGACATCATAGAGGTAGCACTGTCATGACATCATAGAGGTAGCATTGTCATGACATCATAGAGGTAGCATTGTCATGACATCATAGAGGTAGCTTTGTCCTACATCCAGTGGCGTCGCGAGGGATGGTGACACCCGGTGGGGGACTTATGGTGTCACCCCTCCTCCGAAAAAAACTGTAAATATATATATATATATATATATATATATATTTATATATAGTTGCAATTGGTGACAACCCCATCCCATTTTGACTAATGGCGTTAATTTGTAAGCTTAATCCACATATTAATTCATGTGGAAAAAGCATCGTTTTCATCGCAAGTCATTAGATTTTGGTATCACCCCCTCTACTGTCGTTGATTATCTGTTATTCAAAAATATTTTTTTTCTATATATTTTGCAATTTTTTTACCGTGTTGTCACCCCCTAAATGGTGTCACCCGTTGCGGTCCGCACCCCCGTCCCCGCCTCGCGACGCCTCTGCCTACATCTTCTGGATAGTATTGTCCTACAACATTTAAGGCATTTAACACTCTGTTCCTGAAAAAGATTGTCACGTATTGACTTACCTACCTGCCGTTAAACCTCCCCTTAAACCTGCCCTTAAACCTGCCCTTAAACCTACCCTTCAACCTGTCCACTGCTGTCCCCCCTGTCCACCAGAAGCACAAGACGACCTACTGTTCCATGACTGTGGCCACAGCAGCCTTCAACCTGTCCCCCCCCCCCCTATCCACAAGAAACGCAAGACGACCTACTGTTCCATGACTGTGGCGACAGCACCCTTCATCCTGTCCCCCCTATCCCCCAGAAGCGCAAGACGACCTACTGTTCCATGACTGTGGCCACAGCAGCTGTGCAGCACCTGCGGGACTGGACGCTGGGCACCAAGAAGGACGACTGGACCTCCATGATAGTCCTCTCTGACGGCAGCTACGGCATCGATAAAGGTCAGAGACAAGTTCTAGAACAGTCAGAGAAAAGTTCTAGAACAGTCAGAGAAAAGTTCTAGAACAGTGAGAAAAGTTCTAGAACATCTAATGAAAGGTTCTAGATTAGAAAAAGTTCAAGAACAGTCAGAGAAAAGTTCTAGAACAGTCAGAGAAAAGTTCTAGAACAGTCAGAGAAAAGTTCTAGAACAGTGAGAAAAGTTCTAGAACATCTAATGAAAGGTTCTAGATTAGAAAAAGTTCAAGAACAGTCAGAGAAAAGTTCTAGAACAGTCAGAGAAAAGTTCTAGAACAGTCAGAGAAAAGTTCTAGAACAGTCAGAGAAAAGTTCTAGAACAGTCAGAGAAAAGTTCTAGAACAGTCAGAGAAAAGTTCTAGAACAGTCAGAGAAAAGTTCTAGAACAGAGAAAAGTTCTAGAACAGTCAGAGAAAAGTTCTAGAACAGTCAGAGAAAAGTTCTAGAACAGTCAGAGAAAAGTTCTAGAACAGTCAGAGAAAAGTTCTAGAACAGTCAGAGAAAAGTTCTAGAACAGTCAGAGAAAAGTTCTAGAACAGTCAGAGAAAAGTTCTAGAACAGTCAGAGAAAAGTTCTAGAACAGTCAGAGAAAAGTTCTAGAACAGTCAGAGAAAAGTTCTAGAACAGTCAGAGAAAACTTCTAGAACAGTCAGAGAAAAGTTCTAGAACAGTGAGAAAAGTTCTAGAACATCTAATGAAAGGTTCTAGATTAGAAAAAGTTCAAGAACAGTCAGAGAAAAGTTCTAGAACAGTCAGAGAAAAGTTCTAGAACAGTCAGAGAAAAGTTCTAGAACAGTCAGAGAAAAGTTCTAGAACAGTCAGAGAAAAGTTCTAGAACAGTCAGAGAAAAGTTCTAGAACAGAGAAAAGTTCTAGAACAGTCAGAGAAAAGTTCTAGAACAGTCAGAGAAAAGTTCTAGAACAGTCAGAGAAAAGTTCTAGAACAGTCAGAGAAAAGTTCTAGAACAGTCAGAGAAAAGTTCTAGAACAGTCAGAGAAAAGTTCTAGAACAGTCAGAGAAAAGTTCTAGAACAGTCAGAGAAAAGTTCTAGAACAGAGAAAAGTTCTAGAACATAGAAAAGTTCTAGAACAGTCAGAGAAAAGTTCTAGAACAGTCAGAGAAAAGTTCTAGAACAGTCAGAGAAAAGTTCTAGAACAGAGAAAAGTTCTAGAACAGTCAGAGAAAAGTTCTAGAACAGTCAGAGAAAAGTTCTAGAACAGTCAGAGAAAAGTTCTAGAACAGTCAGAGAAAAGTTCTAGAACAGTCAGAGAAAAGTTCTAGAACAGTCAGAGAAAAGTTCTAGAACAGTCAGAGAAAAGTTCTAGAACAGAGAAAAGTTCTAGAACAGTCAGAGAAAAGTTCTAGAACAGTCAGAGAAAAGTTCTAGAACAGTCAGAGAAAAGTTCTAGAACAGAGAAAAGTTCTAGAACAGTCAGAGAAAAGTTCTAGAACAGTCAGAGAAAAGTTCTAGAACAGTCAGAGAAAAGTTCTAGAACAGTCAGAGAAAAGTTCTAGAACAGTCAGAGAAAAGTTCTAGAACAGTCAGAGAAAAGTTCTAGAACAGTCAGAGAAAAGTTCTAGAACAGAGAAAAGTTCTAGAACAGTCAGAGAAAAGTTCTAGAACAGTCAGAGAAAAGTTCTAGAACAGTCAGAGAAAAGTTCTAGAACAGTCAGAGAAAAGTTCTAGAACAGTCAGAAAAAAGTTCTAGAACAGTCAGAGAAAAGTTCTAGAACAGTCAGAGAAAAGTTCTAGAACAGAGAAAAGTTCTAGAACAGTCAGAGAAAAGTTCTAGAACAGTCAGAGAAAAGTTCTAGAACAGTCAGAGAAAAGTTCTAGAACAGTCAGAGAAAAGTTCTAGAACAGTCAGAGAAAAGTTCTAGAACAGTCAGAGAAAAGTTCTAGAACAGTCAGAGAAAAGTTCTAGAACAGTCAGAGAAAAGTTCTAGAACAGTCAGAGAAAAGTTCTAGAACAGTCAGAGAAAAGTTCTAGAACAGTCAGAGAAAACTTCTAGAACAGTCAGAGAAAAGTTCTAGAACAGTGAGAAAAGTTCTAGAACATCTAATGAAAGGTTCTAGATTAGAAAAAGTTCAAGAACAGTCAGAGAAAAGTTCTAGAACAGTCAGAGAAAAGTTCTAGAACAGTCAGAGAAAAGTTCTAGAACAGTCAGAGAAAAGTTCTAGAACAGTCAGAGAAAAGTTCTAGAACAGTCAGAGAAAAGTTCTAGAACAGAGAAAAGTTCTAGAACAGTCAGAGAAAAGTTCTAGAACAGTCAGAGAAAAGTTCTAGAACAGTCAGAGAAAAGTTCTAGAACAGTCAGAGAAAAGTTCTAGAACAGTCAGAGAAAAGTTCTAGAACAGTCAGAGAAAAGTTCTAGAACAGTCAGAGAAAAGTTCTAGAACAGTCAGAGAAAAGTTCTAGAACAGAGAAAAGTTCTAGAACATAGAAAAGTTCTAGAACAGTCAGAGAAAAGTTCTAGAACAGTCAGAGAAAAGTTCTAGAACAGTCAGAGAAAAGTTCTAGAACAGAGAAAAGTTCTAGAACAGTCAGAGAAAAGTTCTAGAACAGTCAGAGAAAAGTTCTAGAACAGTCAGAGAAAAGTTCTAGAACAGTCAGAGAAAAGTTCTAGAACAGTCAGAGAAAAGTTCTAGAACAGTCAGAGAAAAGTTCTAGAACAGTCAGAGAAAAGTTCTAGAACAGAGAAAAGTTCTAGAACAGTCAGAGAAAAGTTCTAGAACAGTCAGAGAAAAGTTCTAGAACAGTCAGAGAAAAGTTCTAGAACAGAGAAAAGTTCTAGAACAGTCAGAGAAAAGTTCTAGAACAGTCAGAGAAAAGTTCTAGAACAGTCAGAGAAAAGTTCTAGAACAGTCAGAGAAAAGTTCTAGAACAGTCAGAGAAAAGTTCTAGAACAGTCAGAGAAAAGTTCTAGAACAGTCAGAGAAAAGTTCTAGAACAGAGAAAAGTTCTAGAACAGTCAGAGAAAAGTTCTAGAACAGTCAGAGAAAAGTTCTAGAACAGTCAGAGAAAAGTTCTAGAACAGTCAGAGAAAAGTTCTAGAACAGTCAGAGAAAAGTTCTAGAACAGAGAAAAGTTCTAGAACAGTCAGAGAAAAGTTCTAGAACAGTCAGAGAAAAGTTCTAGAACAGTCAGAGAAAAGTTCTAGAACAGTCAGAGAAAAGTTCTAGAACAGAGAAAAGTTCTAGAACATAGAAAAGTTCTAGAACAGTCAGAGAAAAATTCTAGAACAGTCAGAGAAGAGTTCTAGAACCAAAATGTTGAGCACCTGTCCTACAAAATGTTGAGCACCTGTCCTACAAAATGTTGAGCACCTGTCCTACAAAATGTTGAGCACCTGTCCTACAAAATGTTGAGCACCTGTCCTACAAAATGTTGAGCACCTGTCCTACAAAATGTTGAGCACCTGTCCTACAAAATGTTGAGCACCTGTCCTACAAAATGTTGAGCACCTGTCCTACAAAATGTTGAGCACCTGTCCTACAAAATGTTGAGCACCTGTCCGACTTTGACCTTGCTCCCCCCAGGTCTGGCCTACAGTTTCCCAGTGCAAGTGACGTCACAGGGGGAGTGGGAGATTGTCCAGGGTCTGGACATCAACTATTACGAGAGGGAGAAGTTGGATGTAGGTAGATGTTGGTGTTGGATGTAGGTAGATGTTGGTGTTGGATGTGGGTGTAGGTGTTGGTGTTGGATGTTTATGTTAGATGTAGGTGTAGATGTTGGATGCAGGTGTTGGATGTAGGTGTTGGATGTTGGATGTTGATGTTGGATGTAGGTGCTAGATGTAGGTGTTGGATGTAGGTGTTGGATGTTGGATGTTGAATGTTGATGTTGACGTGTGCCCGCCAGGAACGTGTCAACGAGATCCGGGTGGAGCGGATGTTCGCCTACAGTATCCTAGAGCTGCCCGAGGCCAAGCAGGAGGTGGAGAAGGACGACGAGTGTGCCGTGGATCAGGCCCGGGCCACCAAGTGGAGCTTCGGCCACGCCGACCCCATCCCGTGCAGCATCCTGGGGCCACTAGAGCAGGACAGGCTGGGCAGTCTGTAAGCTAAATGTTCCGTCTGTAAGCACAATGTTCCGTCTGTAAGCACAATGTTCCGTCTGTAAGCACAATGTTCCGTCTGTAAGCACAATGTCTGTAAGCACAATGTTTGGTCTGTAAGCACAATGTCTGTAAGCACAATGTTCCGTCTGTAAGCACAATGTCTGTAAGCACAATGTTCCGTCTGTAAGCTAAATGTTCCGTCTGTAAGCACAATGTTCCGTCTGTAAGCACAATGTTCCGTCTGTAAGCACAATGTTCCGTCTGTAAGCACAATGTTCCGTCTGTAAGCACAATGTTCCGTCTGTAAGCACAATGTTCCGTCTGTAAGCACAATGTCTGTAAGCACAATGTTTGGTCTGTAAGCACAATGTCTGTAAGCACAATGTTCCGTCTGTAAGCACAATGTCTGTAAGCACAATGTTTGGTCTGTAAGCACAATGTCTGTAAGCACAATGTTCCGTCTGTAAGCACAATGTCTGTAAGCACAATGTTTGGTCTGTAAGCACAATGTCTGTAAGCACAATGTTTGGTCTGTAAGCACAATGTCTGTAAGCACAATGTTCCCTCTATAAGCACAATGTTCCGTCTGTAAGCACAATGTTCCGTCTGTAAGCACAATGTTCCGTCTGTAAGCACAATGTTCCGTCTGTAAGCACAATGTTTCGTCTGTAAGCTCAATGTCTGTAAGCACAATGTTCCGTCTGTAAGCACAATGTTTCGTCTGTAAGCACAATGTCTGTAAGCACAATGTTCCGTCTGTAAGCACAATGTTCCGTCTGTAAGCATAATGTCTGTAAGCACAATGTTCCGTCTGTAAGCACAATGTTTGTAAGCACAATGTTCCGTCTGTAAGCACAATGTTCCGTCTGTAAGCACAATGTCTGTAAGCACAATGTTCCGTCTGTAAGCACAATGTTCCGTCTGTAAGCACAATGTTCCGTCTGTAAGCACAATGTTCCGTCTGTAAGCACAATGTTCCGTCTGTAAGCACAATGTTCCGTCTGTAAGCACAACGTTCCGTCTGTAAGCAAAATGTTTGGTCTGTAAGCACAATGTTTGTAAGCACAATGTTCCGTCTGTAAGCAAAATGTTTGGTCTGTAAGCACAATGTTTGGTCTGTAAGCACAATGTTCCGTCTGTAAGCACAATGTTCCGTCTGTAAGCACAATGTAAGCATTATGCTAGCGTTTTCGAGGAGTCGGATTAAGAAAAAATGTATCCATGTAAGCAACCCTCAGAGAACTGTAAGCTGTGTGTAATCAACTTTGTAGTTGTGTAGTTAGTGAACAATGAAGCACTGTTTTAACATTGATTGTGTAGTGTGAAAGAAAGTTGTAGAAAGGATTGAGTCAGTATCACATGTTTAAATGTCATGTATGACATGTTTAAATGTCAAGTATCACATGTTTGAATGTCATTTATCATATGTTTAAATATCATGTATCACATCTGCAGATGAATCTGGACAAATAGACAGTCGACATATTTCAACCCAATGTTTTTTTTTTCTAAATAAAACATATTTTTAAAGTTTATTCAAATCTTTAAATTTTTTTCGTTAATTTTTTCCTCTGAAGTTGTTTATTACAATACGAGAAAAATGGCCCGTTGAGGAAGAGTACAACGGGCGCTAGGCTGATAGTGCTGTCTCTTTTCTCTAAACTAAAACCAACCCACCCCCCCCCCCCCCACACACCACCCCCACCCCCACCCCCACCCCCGCACCTACACCCCCCACCCCACCCCCACCCCCCACACACACCACCCCCTCCACACACCGCCCCCCCACCCCCCACCCCTCCACCCCCCTCCACCCCCCCCCAAAAAAAAAAACATGTCTACCGTCCCATTCAACGAAATATAATTATATACTTTTTCCGGTGTCCGCCCCCTCCCAGAAAATTCTACCCCCGCCCCCGAAAATTTCAAGTACCCCCACCCCTCTCCGGGGAGGAAAAAGTCTGAAAGAAACACTGAAACCAACCCACCCCCCCACACACCACCCCCACCCCCCCCCCACACACACCACCCCCCCCCACACACACACCACCCCCCACCCCTCCACCCCCCCTATTGTTTATTACAATACGAGAAAAATGGCCCGTTGAGGAAGGGTACAACGGGCGCTAGGCTGATAGTGCTGTCTCTTTTCTCTAAACTAAAACCAACCCACCCCCACACACCACCCCCCCCACCCCCACACACCACCCCCCCCACACACACCACCCACCCCACCCCTCCACCCCCCCCCCCCCCCCCAAAAAAAATCATGTCTACCGTCCCATTCAACGAAATATAACTATATACTTTTTCCAGTGTCCGCCCCCTCCCAGAAAATTCTACCTCCGCCCCCGAAAATTTCAAGTACCCCCACCCCTCTCCGGGGAGGAAAAAGTCTGAAAGAAACACTGAAACCAACCCACCCCCCACACACCACCCCCCCACCCCCACACACCCCCCACACACCCCCCCCTCCCCCAAAAAAAAACATGTCTACCGTCCCATTGCAAGAAAACCACTTTTTAGATTAGACACATTAATTAGGCGGTAATTTTATTATAGAGTATCGATGAGGAAATTTTTTTTGAGTTTGGGAGGGGGGGGGGGGGGGGGCTCAGACGTTCTTACGCGGGGGTAAGAAGCCCCTACCCGAAGAATTGTATGAAAGAAACTCTTCACGCAAACCACTTAGATTAGACCAAATTGCCTTTGTATTGAATGTTTACTCGATAATCAATGACGTCATATCAATGTGTGCACTATCCGGCTTGAGATTATTTTCTACTCTGTGCGCTAAATGTGTCGACGTCATACTTCGTTTTTCGAATTACTATGCATGTTTTTATTTTCCTTGTGTTTTCTCTAGAGCGTTCTTGTCAGACAGATAGATAGATAGATAGATAGATAGATAGATAGATAGATAGATAGATAGATAGATAGATAGACAGCGAAACTATTAGTATTAATTTTCTCTTACACATTTTGCACAATTCTTCATCTATTTCACTGTTTTAAATTCTTTATTTGATTTCCACTTTCGCCCCCCCCAACTGTAAATACTGTGTTTGAAAAATGACGACACGAAATGTAGCTGTCGCCTGCTACAGTTGTATGTAGTGGTGTCTCTACGACACAAACAGCAACATTCCCATCATCATCTGTTAAAAAAACTCGCTACAATAAACAACTTTTTACCGTTCACAATGTAGAATACTTATTATTATGAGATGAAACTAGTTAGTTGATATAATCAGCTCATCCTACCGTACACAATGTAGACTGGTCATTTATTATTGTTGTGAGATGAAACTAATTAGTTGATATAAATAGCGCATCCTAGCAGAGTCTGCATTTCCAACAACTGTTGGCGTTCTGGAATTTTTAGTCTAGTTAACCTCGATGTGATTTTACCCTTAGTTTAGAAAGTGGCACTTCCCTTAGTCCACTCAGTTTATATAAGTACCTGATAGCATGGCGTCCCTGAGTCCACCCAGCTATAATGGGTACCTGAATCAAGTTGGGTAAAGTAACTGGCTGGACATAGAACTGACCATACCAACTCTTTATACGGTGACGTAAGCTGGGACATAGAGAAGACATTCATCGGCTGATAGAATTGTCCTTTAGCTACCTCTGTGGCGAACCTTCAGGCTGATAGAATTGTCCTTTAGCTACCTCTGTGGCGAACCTTCAGGCTGATAGAATTGTCCTTTAGCTACCTCTGTGGCGAACCTTCAGGCTGATAGAATTGTCCTTTAGCTACCTCTGTGGCGAACCTTCAGGCTGATAGAATTGTCCTTTAGCTACCTCTGTGGCGAACCTTCAGGCTGATAGAATTGTCCTTTAGCTACCTCTGTGGCGAACCTTCAGGCTGATAGAATTGTCCTTTAGCTACCTCTGTGGCGAACCTTCAGGCTGATAGAATTGTCCTTTAGCTACCTCTGTGGCGAACCTTCAGGCTGATATCTAACCCTCACATCTTTACATACAGGGACAGAAATCGGTATAGCGAGGTACCCTCCTTACCTCCCTTGAAACGGTTGTCATGACAACGTGTCGCTCGGTTGGTGGCCAAGATGGCGGCTGGCGTATTTGTATTTGTTGAACCATCGAACCAACAGGTAAGCACTGTTTACACCGTACACCTGACTCTACACCTGACTCTACACCTGACTCTACACCTGACTCTACATATTGTGACTCTACATCTGACTATTGTCCAACACCTGACTCAACATATGACTCCAACACGCGGTTGTACATGTCACTATACAGGTGAAGTTGTGACAGGGTGGACGTCTGTGTACTGTGACGTCAACGTTTATTTCCTCAGGCGGACCGTCTGGAAATCCACATGTTGATTGGAAGTCATTGATGAGAGACATCGCTCAAAGATAGACATTGTCAAACCAAAGACATCGTGGAATCAGATAGACATCATAGAATCAGACATCGTGACATCAAAGATGTATACCATGACATCAAATAGACACATCAAGACATCGAAATAATAAACATAAACAATTTTAGCTTGCTCTTTTAATTTTCAATTCAAAAGAATCCACACAATGTCATTCTGTCGAGAGTTTGAATACTTGTGTCAGTGAGTACTGACAACACGCTCTCTAGTGACATCTAGTTCTATATGTCACACTGTTGTGGACGGTGGCCTAACATGGGGGGGGGGGGGGGATGGTAGAGAGGGCTAACATGAGGGGAGAGGGCTAACATGGGGGGGGGGGGGGGCAGAGGCGTAGCGACCCTTCCGGGCGCCCGGGGACAAACTTTCGATTTGCACCCACCCCCTCAAACTTTCGATTTGCACCCCCCTCGAACTTTTGATTTGCACCCCCCCCTCAAACTTTCGATTTGCACCCCCCCCCCTCAAACTTTCAATTTCTTTTTCTAACCCATTTTGGCGCCCTCCCCCCCCTAAGGTCGGCGCCCGGGTACATATGTCCCCCCCCCGCCCCCACCCCCTCGCTACGCCTCTAGTGGGGGGGGGGGGGGGGAGAAAGGTGGAGACCACTAACATGGAGGCAGAATTTAACCAAAATCTGACAAAGTTTTCTTCCCCCTTTCTACAACTGGAAAACAAGACCTGCACTCTAAAGACAAAACAAAAATGTTTAGAACGAGGTACAAATCAATCACGTGGTGTCGGCTGTAAACGTCAGGTGGTTTCTTTGATGTCTCCTTCCCTCCCGCCCCCTCCCCCATCCACGGAGAGCTGCTACCCGCTAGTTCAGCCTACCATCTGATGCACGTGACGTGAGAGGCTGTCAATGTCTGACTATTGTGTGTGGGGGCGTTAACGTCCAGGCCCCACGTCACATCCTGTCGTCGATGTGATGTGATGGTCACAAGGTACATGTGAACACACGAATCTAGCAGGTAGCACACATCTAGCAGGTAGCACACATCTAGCAGGTAGCACACATCTAGCAGGTAGCACACATCTAGCAGGTAGCACACATCTAGCAGGTAGCACACATCTAGCAGGTAGCACACATCTAGTAGGTAGCACACATCTAGCTAGCTAGCGAGTAGCACATATCTAGCTAGCGAGTAGCACATATCTAGCTAGCGAGTAGCACAGATATTGCTAGCTAGCGAGTAGCACAGCTCTAGCTAGCGAGTAGCACAGATACATCTAGCTAGCTAGCGAGTAGCACAGATATAGCTAGCTAGATAAGGAGTAGCACAGCTCTAGTTAGCGAGTAGCAGAGATCTAGCTAGCGAGTAGCACATATCTAGCTAGCGAGTAGCACAGCTCTTAGCGAGTAGCACAGATACAGCTAGCTAGCTAACGAGTAGCACACATCTAGCTAGCTAGCTAGCGAGTAGCAGAGATCTAGCTAGCGAGTAGCACAGATACAGCTAGCTAGCTAACGAGTAGCACACATCTAGCTAGCTAGCGAGTACCACATATATAGCTAGGTAGCTAAGGAGTAGCACAGCTCTAACTAGCGAGTAGCACAGATACAGATAGCTAGCGAGTACCATACATCTAGCTTGCTAGCGAGTAGCAGAGATCTAGCTAGCGAGTAGCACTGATTTAGCTAACATTTAATTTCATGTTGGCAAAGTTTCTTGTTGGCTAAGTTTCTTGTGGGCAAGTTTTTTCTTGTGCAAGGTTTTTTGTGGACAAGGTATTGTGTAGGCCCGGTTTCATGTAGGCAAAATTTCTTGTAGGCAAAGTTTTTCGTGGGAGAGGTTTGGTCAAGGTTTCTCGAGGGCGAGGTAGTGTGTGGGGGATTAAGATTTAGACAAGGTGTTGTGTGGGGATTAAGATTTATACAAAGTGTTGTGTGGGGATTAAGATTTATACAAAGTGTTGTGTGGGGATTAAGATTTAGACTAGGTGTTGTGTGGGGATTAAGATTTAGACGGTATTGTCTATAATAATGACGACTGAAAGAAACAAAAAAAATGTTTTATATAAACAAACATTTTTTTTTCAAGATAGCAGACCTCCAAGAAGGCGCACCATCGAAGATGGCACATCTTCCAAAAAGCTGCACCCTCCAAGATGGTGCACCTTCCAAGATGGCGCCCCTTCCTAGATGGTGCACCTTCCAAGATGGCGCCCCTTCCAAGATGGCGCCCCTTCCAAGATGGCGGACCATCGAAAATGCCATGGTGTTGGAAAGGTTCGCTACGTTATCAGCAGCTAGTGATGAGCCTACTTTAATATCCTAGTTTTAATTTAGCTAAATGTTCTAGTTTAATTGAAACTAAATGTCCTTGTTTTAATTTAGCTAAATGTCCTAGTTTTAATTAAACAAAATGTCCGAGTTTTATATAAGTTAAATGTCCGAGTTTAAATTAAACTAAATGTCCTAGTTTTAATGAAACAAAATGTCCGAGTTTTAATTAAACTAAACGCCCGAGTTTAAATTAAACTAAGTGTCCAAGTTTTAATGAAACTAAACGTCCGAGATTTAATGAACCTACTTGTCCAAAATTAAAACCACAGCTCCGGCCATTAACTTTCTTTTGGTAATCAAGCGCTGTGTGGCCGTATGCACCCCCCACCCCCACCCCCACCCCAACCCCCACCCCGCCCGCAGTTAGCTGGTCAATTGATGAGGGTCGTCGATGGCAGATATTGACGTACCATATTTATCACATGTCAAGTACCACGAGCCTTCAAGTTGCTGATGTTTATAACCGCCGTTTGATACATTCAGACTTACATTTATTGTAGCACCATCTTTGATAGAGCTAAGAGTGAGCATATTAGCAAGGTAAGCACGATTAAATATTGTAGCACCATCTTTGATAGAGCTAACAGTCACCATATTAGCAAGGTAAGAACGATTAAATGTTGTAGCACCATATTTGCTATTGCAGCGGCAAATTCACTGGGCTATTGTCCATTGATTTGCGGTAGCTACGTTTTTTTTATTAGAAGTGGGGAATTTTATAGCAGGTTTTGCCTATTCTTCACAAAAGGTGAGTAGCAAGTTTTGTCTAGTTTTTATGATCCAGTTGGTAGATCTTTTTGAATGATCTTCTGTGTCCTCTAGTGG
The DNA here is from genome assembly GCF_028476545.2 of Physella acuta. NCBI lineage: Eukaryota > Metazoa > Mollusca > Gastropoda > Physidae > Physella > Physella acuta. Next base: position 146,184 of record NW_026732002.1, read on the forward strand.
ATCTTTTGGTAAGACAATAATCATCAACTTTAAATCAGGTGATATCTGCAGGTTTGGCAGGGTGATATTTGCAGGTTTGGCAGGGTGATATCTGCAGGTTTGGCAGGGTGATATTTAAATCAGCCATCTAGCGAGTAGCACAGATCAGCTAGCTAGCTAGTAGCACAGATCAGCTAGCTAGCTAGTAGCACAGATCAGCCAGCTAGCGAGTAGCACAGATCAGCTAGCTAGCGAGTAGCACAGATCAGGCAGCTAGCGAGTAGCACAGATCAGCCAGCTAGCGAGTAGCACAGATCAGCCATCTAGCGAGTAGCACAGATCAGCCATCTAGCGAGTAGCACAGATCAGCTAGCTAGCGAGTAGCACAGATCAGGCAGCTAGCGAGTAGCACAGATCAGCCATCTAGCTAGTAGCACAGATCAGCCATCTAGCGAGTAGCACAGATCAGCTAGCTAGCGAGTAGCACAGATCAGGCAGCTAGCGAGTAGCACAGATCAGCCAGCTAGCGAGTAGCACAGATCAGCCATCTAGCGAGTAGCACAGATCAGCCAGCTAGCGAGTAGCACAGATCAGCCATCTAGCTAGTAGCACAGATCAGCCATCTAGCGAGTAGCACAGATCAGCCATCTAGCGAGTAGCACAGATCAGCCATCTAGCGAGTAGCACAGATCAGCCATCTAGCGAGTAGCACAGATCAGCCATCTAGCGAGTAGCACAGATCAGCCATCTAGCGAGTAGCACAGATCAGCCATCTAGCTAGTAGCACAGATCTGCCATCTAGCGAGTAGCACAGATCAGCCATCTAGCGAGTAGCACAGATCAGCCATCTAGCGAGTAGCACAGATCAGCCATCTAGCGAGTAGCACAGATCAGCCATCTAGCGAGTAGCACAGATCAGCCATCTAGCGAGTAGCACAGATCAGCCATCTAGCGAGTAGCACAGATCAGCCATCTAGCGAGTAGCACAGATCAGCCATCTAGCGAGTAGCACAGATCAGCCATCTAGCGAGTAGCACAGATCTGCCATCTAGCGAGTAGCACAGATCAGCCATCTAGCGAGTAGCACAGATCAGCCATCTAGCGAGTAGCACAGATCAGCCATCTAGCGAGTAGCACAGATCAGCCATCTAGCGAGTAGCACTGATCTGAAGAAACTGGTTAGAATGTCGGTATAGCCAAGCAGGTGTCTGACACATATCAGGAAAAAAAAAAACGAGAAACTAATGTTGAACTTTTTAAGGGGGGACCTGTAGTCAACTTTCTTGAAAAATTTTAATTTTCTGGTCTAAAATCAGTTTTGTGTGTATCATATTTTGGGGATTTTGATATCGAGTGAAGATTGGCATCGATTTTTTAAATTTTTTTTTGTAAATTGAGTAAATTGTTGTTTTCCCCAATAATGTTATCGGAAAAAGTAATTATTTGTCAAAGTTATTCATTATTTTGCTAATGCATACCCTTATATGACAAAATATTTAGTCAATAATGCTTAATTTTGAGTTTTCTCAGTTTTGTCAATTTTACTATATAGATCTCGCGGGAATGAATTTAACTCAAAAAGCGCCTATCAGAAATACTTCAAACTGCCACTGTATGTTGCTAACATATGTATCTATAAAGTAGTAGAAGGGTTTGGCTGAACTTTAATTTTTTTTAAACTGTGAAAGTTTTTAGAATTGCTTTCATAGAAAATTATATGAAAAAGAAATTTTACTTTTTAAAAATTTAACAAAAAATTCATTTTGTAAGATATCAAAGTTTCCTTCTATCAGATAGTCAATTGTCATGTCTACTATGAATATACAAGGTTACTTTGCATTGTTTTCAATTATATTTTTAGTTATTTTCATTCTACTTGTACTTAGAAAATGTTCAATTTGACACCAAATTTGGCAAAAATTGTATAAATTGTCCCCCAAAAAATACATTATTATATTGTTTGAAGTATTTTAAAGTTAATACAATTCCAAAAAAGCATGTATTGTATAGCTTGTAGCAAAATGTGAATGTGCTTTGACTACAGGTCCCCCCTCTGACACTGTACTCTTTAATTGACACTGTACTCTTTAAATGATATTGAAACTAATGAACTAACATTGAACTAACATTGAACTAACATTGAACTAATGAACTAACATTGAACTAATGAACTAGCATTGAACTAACATTGAACTAATGAACTAACATTGAACTAATGAACGAGCATTGAACTAATGAACTAACACTGAACAAATAAACTAACATTGAACTAATGAACTAACATTGAACTAATGAACTAACATTGAACTAATGAACTAGCATTGAACTAATGAACTAACATTGAACTAATGAACTAACATTGAACTAATGAACTAACATTGAACTAATGAGCTAACATTGAACTAATGAACTAACATTGAACTAACACTGAACTAATTAACTAACATTGAACTTACATTGAACTAATGAACTAACATTGAACTAATGAACTAGCATTGAACTAATGAACTAACATTGAACTAATGAATTAACATTGAACTAACACTGACCTAACCTTCTGTTGACCAGATGTCTGTGGCTGTGGTTCTGTACTTACTTGTGGCGGTCAGCGTCCACTCTGCTGCAGCTAGAAGTAAGTTCACACGTGTGTTTGGTTGACCTCAGTAAGTTCACACGTGTGTTTGGTTGACCTCAGTAAGTTCACACGTGTGTTTGGTTGACCTCAGTAAGTTCACACGTGTGTTTGGTTGACCTCAGTAAGTTCACACGTGTGTTTGGTTGACCTCAGTAAGTTCACACGTGTGTTTGGTTGACCTCAGTAAGTTCACACGTGTGTTTGGTTGACCTCAGTAAGTTCACACGTGTGTTTGGTTGACCTCAGTAAGTTCACACGTGTGTTCGGTTGACCTCAGTAAGTTCACACGTGTGTTTGGTTGACCTCAGTAAGTTCACACGTGTGTTCGGTTGACCTCAGTAAGTTCACACGTGTGTTTGGTTGACCTCAGTAAGTTCACACGTGTGTTCGGTTGACCTCAGTAAGTTCACACGTGTGTTTGGTTGACCTCAGTAAGTTCACACGTGTGTTTGGTTGACCTCAGTAAGTTCACACGTGTGTTCGGTTGACCTCAGTAAGTTCACACGTGTGTTTGGTTGACCTCAGTAAGTTCACACGTGTGTTCGGTTGACCTCAGTAAGTTCACACGTGTGTTTGGTTGACCTCAGTAAGTTCACACGTGTGTTTGGTTGACCTCAGTAAGTTCACACGTGTGTTTGGTTGACCTCAGTAAGTTCACACGTGTGTTTGGTTGACCTCAGTAAGTTCACACGTGTGTTTGGTTGACCTCAGTAAGTTCACACGTGTGTTTGGTTGACCTCAGTAAGTTCACACGTGTGTTTGGTTGACCTCAGTAAGTTCACACGGTGCCCTGTCAAAACGGCCCGGGACAAATCGGCCCCGTCAAAACGGCCCCGTTAATACGACCCCGTCAAATCGACTCCCGACAAACCGACCCCGTCAAAATAGCCCCGTCAAAAGGGCCCCGACTTATTGGCTCCCGTCAAATGGGCTCCCGTCATATTGACTTGCGACATATAGGCTCCCCACAAATGGGCTCCCGATATTTAGGCTCCCGACAAATGGACTCCCGACATATTAACCCCTGACAAATAGGCTCAGGACATATTGGCTCCCGACAAAGCGGCTCCCGACAAAGCGGCTCCCGACATAAGGGCTAAAGACAAATGGGCTCGCGGCAAATGGGCTCACGACATTTTGGCTACCGACAAATGGGCTCCCGACATATTGGCTCCCGGCAATTGGGCTCCCGACATATAGGCTTTTGACAAAATGACTCCCGACATATTGGCTCCAGAAAAATGAATGATATGACCACTATTGGCATAAAAGTAACCATTGTGTCCTACCTCCAATACCACCATAACCTCTTTTAAATGCCCGAATGAAATTATTTTTTCATGAACCAACATTAATTCACAAACAAATCGAGCCCTTAACAGCTAAATTCTACCAATTCTAAAGTTTTGATAATGTTTAATTTACAACAGAAAAGATCTGTTGCTTAAAAGCGAGCACAGAAGTGTAAATGTATGATATACATGATGTTAACATGATAACAGCATTTTGTTTTGATAACCTACAAGCACAGTGGCGTAGCGAGGTCGGGTGTCACCCGGTGCGGCACTTAATGGTGTCACCCCCCCCCCCCCAGAGGCGTTGCGACCCTTCCCGGGGACAAACTTTCAAGTTTTCGATTTGCACCCCCCCCCCCCCCCAACTTTCGATTTGCACCCCCACCCCCTCAACTTTTTCTCTATATATTTTGCTATTTTTTGCCTTTGTGTCACCCCCCTAAATGGTGTCACCCGGTGCGGTCCGCACCCCCCGCCCCCCCCCCCCCCCCTCGCTACGCCCCTGTACAAGCATATTGCAGTTAGGAAGGTACAGCGTGGACCCTTCTTCCCACACAATGAGTTGGAACAGCCTATAACCGACTCAATTATGGATGTCATAGATAGATGACCCTTAAATTAAAACATACTATATTTTATAATAGATAAACTAATATAAAAATAAGGCCTGCCGAACAAGAGATGCATACGTTGTATTACATAAGAGTGTTGGATAAGCTAACTCTAAAGAATATTGATGAAGGGGTCCCACTGGCAGATGTCATATTCAATGAGACCGCTTTGCCGGGAGACTTAGTCTCTACAGAAACGGTATTGTCAGTGCAGTGGCGTAGCTAGGATTTTTGGGCCCCTATGCAAAAATTATCAGTGGGCCCCTTCGTCAGCCGTTAGGCCAGTGGCGTCGCTAGGTCGGGTCTCACCCGGTGCGGCACTTCGTATTGTCACCCCCTCCCAGGAAACAAAGTATATATATATATATATATATATATATATATATATATATATATATATATATATATATATATATATATGTGTGTGTGTGTGTGTGTGTATATATCTATATATATATATATATATATGTGTGTGTGTGTGTGTGTGTGTGTGTGTGTCGGCCTACATAGGCCTAAAATTTATATATATGCCACATACTGGTACACGTACGTGTATAAGCTTTAATCACTGCAGACTTAATAGTTACGATGTTTATCTACAGTCTGTTTATAATACAGTTGGATGTAGCATTGTTTTCTTTATAGTTTACGTTTACGTCGTGGTGTAACACCCCCCCCCCCCTCCCCCCTCTTGATAAAATTTTCGATTTGTTCTTAGAAGACTATTTAACTTTAACTAATGGATCTGGAAAATGGCATTTCATTCTATAAATGTTACATTTTTTTGCCTTTGGTGTCACCCCCCCCCCTAAATGGTGTCACCCGTTGCGGTCCGCACCCCCCGCCTCGCCTTCGCTACGCCTCTGCGTTAGGCTACAGAGGAGTTAAACGAAGAGATCAACTTCTACTTACGATGGATATTTTTTAATATATAAATATTCTGAAGGCAACATTTTGTATTTTATGTCCTGATTTTGTATTTATACTATATTATTATGCTTGCCTACTACTGCTAAAAAGTTTACTTATAGGCTGATTCTCTCAATGTCTTGCACGACAAAGTGATATAGCCTGTAGTGTTATTATAACGATTGGGCTCTGTTTGACCCACAAACACTAAATCCCACTGCCGAAACACCCCCCCCCCCCCCACTGGGAACTTTTAACCTTTTTCTTTTTTAAAATTATTTATATGTAACAAATATTAAAATTCCATTGTAAAAGTTTTAATTTTTTATGAGGGAAAAAGGCCCCTATGTGCCTTGGGCCCCCATGCCTTGCTTACGCTAGCTTTACGGTAGCTACGCCACTGTGTCAGTGGTCCTTTTGTCTGGAGCCAAATTGACAGGAGCCTTTTTGTCAGGAGCCAAAATGACGCTAGCCTATTTGTCGGGAGTCGTAATGACGGGGGCCGTTTTGTGGAAAAAACTAAATGACGGGAGACTATATGTCGGGAGCCAAAATGACGGGAGCCTATTTGTCAGGAGCCTTATTGACTGGAGCCCTTTTGTCGGGAGCCTATATAACGGGAGCCTATTTGTCGGTAGCCTAAATGACGGGAGCCTATTTGTCGGGAGCCTATATGACGGGGTCCATATGTCGCTGGCCCTTTTGACGGGGCCGATCTGACGGGGTCGTTTTGACGGGGTCGTTTTGTCGGGGTCGTTTTGACGGGGCCGTTTCGTCATTGGCCGAATTGACGCCGCACGGTTCACACGTGTGTTCGGTTGACCTCAGTAAGTTCACACGTGTGTTTGGTTGACCTCAGTAAGTTCACACGTGTGTTCGGTTGACCTCAGTAAGTTCACACGTGTGTTTGGTTGACCTCAGTAAGTTCACACGTGTGTTTGGTTGACCTCAGTAAGTTCACACGTGTGTTTGGTTGACCTCAGTAAGTTCACACGTGTGTTCGGTTGACCTCAGTAAGTTCACACGTGTGTTTGGTTGACCTCAGTAAGTTCACACGTGTGTTCGGTTGACCTCAGTAAGTTCACACGTGTGTTTGGTTGACCTCAGTAAGTTCACACGTGTGTTTGGTTGACCTCAGTAAGTTCACACGTGTGTTTGGTTGACCTCAGTAAGTTCACACGTGTGTTTGGTTGACCTCAGTAAGTTCACACGTGTGTTTGGTTGACCTCAGTAAGTTCACACGTGTGTTTGGTTGACCTCAGTAAGTTCACACGTGTGTTTGGTTGACCTCAGTAAGTTCACACGTGTGTTTGGTTGACTTCATTAAGTTCACACGTGTGTTTGGTTGACCTCAGTAAGTTCACACGTGTGTTTGGTTGACCTCAGTAAGTTCACACGTGTGTTCGGTTGACCTCGCTCACACGGGGGAAGTGTGTTCTCTCATAGAGTGGCTACCAGCAGTATAACGTGTGTACAAGTATGACGTGTGTACAAGTATGACAAGTGTGTACAAGTAGGACGTGTGTACCAGTATGAGGTAATTCCCAGTTGACCTTTGACCCCCATGACGTCACCTCCACAGCTGGACCTTGTGGCGGGTATGCCTGTGTTCCCGTGGCTCAGTGTGTCAACAACACCTGCACCTGCCCCAACCCGCCCTACGACCGTGGGGATGGACGCTTTGGTTGCTACAGACCTAGTAAGGATTTTATAGTTACGTCCCTTCTTGTGCTTGTATAACGTATTGTTACGTCCCTTCTTGTGTACAAAGTGTAGTTATGTCCCTTTCTTGTGTTAGTACAAGGTAAAGTTATGTCCCCTTCTTGTGTTAGTACAAGGTATATTTATGTCCCCTTATTGTGTATGTTAGAATCCTATAGACTAGAGCCTGCTTAAAGGTAACTTAAGGTAATATTTAAAGTTTGAATGTACACACATGTAACGACTAGCAATGTCCTTGACCTCTACAGACACTGTGAGTGCCGAGGTGAGGAACGACCCGACCTTGACGACCTTCAATGGCGAGACGGTCAACTTCCCCTACCCTTGTCGCTACCTGCTGACCCACTTCAGACAGGATCTAAAGAATGGCCAGACAGTCATTGGCTACTGCGAGTTTCAGGTGGGGTGTGTGTGTGTGTGTGTGAATGTGTGTGTGTGTGAATGTGTGTGTGTGTGTGTGTGAATGTGTGTGTGTGTGTGTTTGACTATGAAAAATGTTCTATGACTCAGAAGTAACACATGTTGTGACATAAATGTGACAAATGACATTTGTTCTATGACTCCCGTGTGACAAATGTTCTATGACAGTAGTATATAAGGTCACTTTTGGGTAGTATGGGGGGGGGGGAGGTGGAGCAGGATGCGGATGCGGAGCAGGAGCAGGGGCAGGAGCAAAGGTTATATAGTAAAATACTCCTCCACCTGGATAAGGTGGGGGATGCGGAGGTGGTGCCTGGTACAACGACATATAGTAAAATACTCCCCCACCTGGGTGAAGGTGGGGGAGGCGGAGGTGGAGGGATAGACATGTTATGTAGTAAAATACTCCCCCCACATGGGGGAGCAGGATGGGGAGGGTGAGGGAGCCGCAGGAACAATGAGATACAGTAAAATACTCCCCCACCTGTTTGTGGGGGAGCAGGTGGGGGAGGCGGAGGGGAAGTAGGTCAGTAGGTCAGGTGAGGGGGGGGGGGTGACCTTGTGACGTAATCACCGCAGGTGACCTAGTTACGTAATCACCACAGGTGACCTAGTTACGTAACTTGTTTTTTTAATGAGTTTTTAATGAGTTTTTTAATGAGTTTGTTTTTAATTATTTTGTCTTAATTTTTAATTTTGTAATTTTTATTAAGATATTACGTAATTTGATTATTTGTTTGATTTTAATTAATTTTATTTTAATTTTTAATTTTAATTTAATTACTTTGTTTATATTTTGTTTGTTTATTTTTCAAATAGTTTAATTATTATTTTTTAATTAAAATTTGATTTTTAATTAGGTTGATTTTAATTAATTTGATTTTAATTTTTATATTTGTTTATTTGTTGTTTGTTTGTTGTTTATTTGATTGTTTAATTCATTTTATTTGTTTGTATGTTTTTTAATTTTTAATTTTTAAATTCCCCACCACAACGAACGTGTACAAAAATAGAAAGTTCTTTGTTTGTCTCGACTTCCAACAACCATTAACGATACCTGGCACGCATCAATCCGCCAGCGAAGTTTTCCCTGGGTCCCTGGTAGACAGGGACCGCCCGGAGATTTATGGCTTTTCTGAGGAGTAGAGGGGGAGTGGTGGTGGTGGTTGTGGTGGCCGCAGGTAAAGGGTCACCCGGTGCGTTGGTACGAGATGTATGCGGGTAGACGTGTTTTTACAAGTCTGGAAAAGTAATTAAGTTTTTATGATCGTAGATTCTCTTTGTCGGGTAAACGAATGGCTTTACCATGCCCGGTTAGCCCGAGACAGGCTCTAGGGTTTTTTCATTACCTTGTTTTAAGGTTTTCTGGTACGAGCAATCTACACCTTTTTGAGTTACACGTATACACATTCACACACGCACACACACACACACACACATACACACACACACACACACGAAATTCACACTAGGTCGGTAAAGGCGGAGAGAACTCATAGGTATACATTATCATGGTGACAACGAAAGCGACCCTTATTTTATTTACATGAAATAGTGTTTTCCAAAAAGTGTCACCATTCCGTTGTCATTTTCGCAGCTAGGTTTATTTTAACTGCACCCCGTGCGCTCTTGTTTACATTTAAAAAGACGTGTCGCGTGTCGTCCCAACGTGTCTTCCCTAATAGAGAAACGAGAGGAGAGACAACTGTTCTAAAATTAGAACAACCTTGTTTACAGTCACGAGTAACGTCCCTTGTGACAAAAAAACTCTCGTCAGAATCCTTAACTAAACATTCAATTTCTTTAACAAGTTAAAAAATAATTTAGGAAGACAATGCTTAACAACATTAAGACGCCTCCCTTTTTGTTTTCTGTGACGACAAGGCACAATACACTTTTGTATTTTATGTCTCAAGTAGAGGGGTGGGATATTTTTTCTTTGTAAGCGTGTTGTAAACAAAGGGTAGACGAGGCGATTACTAAGTAAGAAGGGAAAGAACGTGGTTTGCATCGCGATATTTGAAAACATGGCGATGTTTAACCTCAACCAAAAAAGACAATGAAACTAGAAGGAAGACGAATATATATCTTAGTCTTGCAGCAGATTACCTTCCCATGTTCGCTTTAGTATTACAGTTTTCATCAAACTTCTTTTTACAAGCTTTTATTTAACTCACTTCCTCTGTCTGTCGTAAGTCGTCAGTCGTCAGTCTAGACGGAAACGCAGGAGTGAAAATTCGGACAGTTCTACTTGACCGATACGATTCACAGTTGGCACGTGGGTCAAGACATGAAGACAATGCAATCTGAATCTAAATTTGACTTAATTGGATGCCTAATTAATTTTTTATTAATTAATTAAAATTTGGACCGAATCAATAGGCATGTCTATGCCGACCGCACCACACGCGTCATCACGTTCCATAGCTGCGCCATCAAGTTTAGTAGGCGCGCCATCACGTTCAATAGGCGCAATGGTTTTTAGTCATGTAACTCTATTGTGAATAAAACATGTAAAGTACTGAAAAAAAATTCATAAAAAACGTTTTAATAACAAGCTTTTATGTACTTATGCACTAAAAAGTAGAAAATAAATTATACACTACTATTTAAATTACTATAAAGAGAAGCGTGGGTCTCTTCTCAAATATTAGTAAAGGTATCCAATAGGTAGTAAAGTACTAAAGTGACCCACATAAAAGCTTGTTATTAAAACGTTTTTTACGAATTTTTTTACAAGCTTTTATTTAACTCACTTCCTCGTCAGTCGTCAGTCTAGACGGAAACGCAGGAGTGAAAATTCGGACAGTTCTACTTGACCGATACGATTCACAGTTGGCACGTGGGGCAAGACATGAAGACAATGCAATCTGAAACTAAATTTGACTTAATTGGATGCCTAATTGATTTTTTATGAATTAATTAAAATTTGGACCGAATTAGTAGGCATGTCTAGCCAACCACACCACACGCGTCATCAATAGCTGCGCCATCACGACCACGTAATGGCTGCGTTCAAAAACCATTGCGCGCCTACTGAACGTGATATTCAGTAGGCGCGCAATGGTTTTTAGTCATGTAACTCTATTGTAGATAAAACATGTAAAGTACTGAAAAAAAATTCATAAAAAACGTTTTAATAACAAGCTTTTATGTAATGATGCACTAAAAAGTAGAAAATAAATTATAGACTACTATTTAAATAACTATAAAGAAAAGCGTGGGTGTCTTCCTTAACATTAGTAAAGGTATCCAATAGATACTAAAGTGACCCACGCTTTTCTTTATAGTTATTTAAATAGTAGTCTATAATTTATTTTCTACTTTTTAGTGCATCATTACATAAAAGCTTGTTATTAAAACGTTTTTTTTATGCACTAAAAAGTAGAAAATAAATTATACACTACTATTTAAATTACTATAAAGAGAAGCGTGGGTCTCTTCTCAAATATTAGTAAAGGTATCCAATAGGTAGTAAAGTACTAAAGTGACCCACATAAAAGCTTGTTATTAAAACGTTTTTTACGAATTTTTTTACAAGCTTTTATTTAACTCACTTCCTCGTCAGTCGTCAGTCTAGACGGAAACGCAGGAGTGAAAATTCGGACAGTTCTACTTGACCGATACGATTCACAGTTGGCACGTGGGGCAAGACATGAAGACAATGCAATCTGAAACTAAATTTGACTTAATTGGATGCCTAATTGATTTTTTATGAATTAATTAAAATTTGGACCGAATTAGTAGGCATGTCTAGCCAACCACACCACACGCGTCATCAATAGCTGCGCCATCACGACCACGTAATGGCTGCGTTCAAAAACCATTGCGCGCCTACTGAACGTGATATTCAGTAGGCGCGCAATGGTTTTTAGTCATGTAACTCTATTGTAGATAAAACATGTAAAGTACTGAAAAAAAATTCATAAAAAACGTTTTAATAACAAGCTTTTATGTAATGATGCACTAAAAAGTAGAAAATAAATTATAGACTACTATTTAAATAACTATAAAGAAAAGCGTGGGTGTCTTCCTTAACATTAGTAAAGGTATCCAATAGATACTAAAGTGACCCACGCTTTTCTTTATAGTTATTTAAATAGTAGTCTATAATTTATTTTCTACTTTTTAGTGCATCATTACATAAAAGCTTGTTATTAAAACGTTTTTTATGAATTTTTTTGACTTGAACTTCTTTAATTTAAGAAGGTTTACTTATACATAATACAATACGTCTAATTAAAATTTTTATTTTTACCACTCAATGTATTTTGTTTTTCTATATCTTGCATTGTCATCTTAATTTTTGATCACCTTAGTAAAAATTTACTTTAGATTATAAACTTCAAGTTTTAAAAAACAACAACGTTATAGTACGTCGTGTCAAATGACACACCGTTTAAAATGTCTACATTTAAATTTCACCAAAATAATGACGTAAAAACTAAATATGATATGACGTTAGCATACATATCATTCAATCAAATCACTCTAAAGTACAAATCAATAATTATGATTGATTAAGGGGCTGGGTGAGTTATTTTTATTCGGGTACTCAGGGAAGGTTTGGAGTTGGTTGGTGTAGAGTTTACACTAGAGTGCGACGGTTTTTGTTTTCACCTAGGGAGGTTTCAAAGTTGGTACATGCATGTTTCGGAGTTGGATGGGAACGTTGTCACTTGTGACAGTAAATGAATGCAGATAAATGTTCTATGACTCCCATGTTTTCTCACAGATCCACCTATTCAACGACCGAGACCTCGGCAAGTTCTACGTCAAGGGATTTGAGGCGGCCATCAAGATCCACTACAACTACGGTCTGGACAAGGGATTCTCTTTCATCACATGGGGGGTGTCGCCCAATGTATGTAAACATGGGGGTTGTACCCAATGTATTAACCATGGGGGTGTTACACAATGTATGTAATCATAGGGGTGTCACCCAATGTATGTAATCATGGGGGGTGTTACACAATGTATGTAATCATGGGGGGTGTTGCACAATGTATGTAATCATGGGGAGTGTTACACAATGTATGTAATTGACTAGTTGAGGCTAGCACTACGGTAGTTGACTAGATGAGTCTAGGTAAAAATAAATTGCTAATGTCCACAGATACAAACCAATGACGCCAACAGCTACAGCCCTGACGGTCCCTACCCCCTGCCAGAAAACCCCGGGCCTGTGGTACTCACGGCCCCAAACAACGTGAAAATCATGCGCTACACGGATGCTCAAGGACTCGTGGTCAAGGTGAGGAGATGCTGTGGTGTTGGAGGGTGTGGTGTTGGAGGGTGAGATGGTGTGGTGTTGGAGGGTGAAATGGTGTGGTGGGTGTTGACCTTTGTACCCTATCTCCATAGGTTGATGCCTGTGGTACCAAGTTGACCTTTGTACCCTATCCCCGTAGGTTGACGCCTGTGGCACCAAGTTGACCTTTGTACCCTATCCCCGTAGGTTGACGCCTGTGGCACCAAGTTGACCTTTGTACCCTACAACAAGAACCTCAGGATCAACTCCCCCTTGGTCCCTGGTGTTTCTCTGGTTGTCGACTGTGGCTTTGGTAGGTCATATGGAACAGCATTAGTGTGGCTGTACAGGTCAGTGTGGCTGTACAGGTCAGTGTGGCTGTACAGGCCAGTGTGTGGTCAGTGTGTGGTCAGTGTGGCTGTACAGGTCAGTGTGTGGTCAGTGTGGCTGTACAGGTATGTGCGGCTGTACAGGTCAGTGTGGCTGTACAGGTGAGTGTGGCAGTACAGGTCAGTGTGGCTATACAGGTCAGTGTGGCTGTACAGGTCAGTGTGGCTGTACAGGTCAGTGTGTGGTCAGTGTGGCTGTACAGGTCAGTGTGGCTGTACAGGTCAGTGTGGCTGAACAGGTCAGTGTGTGGTCAGTGTGGCTGTACAGGTCAGTGTGGCTGTACAGGTCAGTGTGGTCAGTGTGGCTGTACAGGTCAGTGTGGCTGTACAGGTCAGTGTGGTTGTACAGGTCAGTGTGGCTGTACAGGTCAGTGTGGCTGTACAGGTCAGTGTGGCTGTACAGGTCAGTGTGGTTGTACAGGTCAGTGTGGCTGTACAGGTCAGTGTGGTTGTACAGGTCAGTGTGGCTGTACAGGTCTGTGTGGTTGTACAGGTCTGTGTGGTTGTAAAGGTCAGTGTGGTTGTACAGGTCAGTGTGGTTGTACAGGTCAGTGTGGCTGTACAGGTCAGTGTGGCTGTACAGGTAAGTGTGTGGTCAGTGTGGCTGTACAGGTAAGTGTGGCTGTACAGGTCAGTGTGACTGTACAGGTCAGTGTGGCTGTACAGGTCTGTGTGGCTGTACAGGTAAGTGTGGCTGTACAGGTCAGTGTGGCTGTACAGGTCAGTGTGGTTGTACAGGTCAGTGTGGCTGTACAGGTCTGTGTGGCTGTACAGGTCAGTGTGGTTGTACAGGTCAGTGTGGCTGTACAGGTCAGTGTGGCTGTACAGGTCAGTGTGGCTGTACAGGTCTGTGTGGCTGTACAGGTCAGTGTGGTTGTACAGGTCAGTGTGGTTGTACAGGTCAGTGTGGCTGTACAGGTCAGTGTGGCTGTACAGGTCTGTGTGGTTGTACAGGTCAGTGTGTGGTCAGTGTGGCTGTACAGGTCAGTGTGGCTGTACAGGTCAGTGTGGCTGTACAGGTCAGTGTGGTTGTACAGGTCAGTGTGGCTGTACAGGTCAGTGTGGCTGTACAGGTCAGTGTGGCTGTACAGGTCAGTGTGGCTGTACAGGTCAGTGTGGCTGTACAGGTCAGTGTGGTTGTACAGGTCAGTGTGGCTGTACAGGTCAGTGTGGTTGTACAGGTCAGTGTGGCTGTACAGGTCAGTGTGGCTGTACAGGTCAGTGTGGCTGTACAGGTCAGTGTGGTTGTACAGGTCAGTGTGGTTGTACAGGTCAGTGTGTGGTCAGTGTGGCTGTACAGGTCAGTGTGGCTGTACAGGTCAGTGTGGCTGTACAGGTCAGTGTGGCTGTACAGGTCAGTGTGGCTGTACAGGTCAGTGTGGCTGTACAGGTAAGTGTGTGGTCAATGTGGCTGTACAGGTCAGTGTGGCTGTACAGGTCAGTGTGGCTGTACAGGTCAGTGTGGCTGTACAGGTCAGTGTGGTTGTACAGGTCAGTGTGGCTGTACAGGTCAGTGTGTGGTCAGTGTGGCTGTACAGGTCAGTGTGGCTGTACAGGTCAGTGTGTGGTCAGTGTGGCTGTACAGGTCAGTTTGTGGTCAGTGTGGCTGTACAGGTCATTGTGTGGTCAGTGTGGCTGTACAGGAAGATGTGTGGTCAGTGTGGATGTCCAGGTCAGTGTGTGGTCAGTGTGGCTGTACAGGTCAGTGTGTGGTCAGTGTGTGGTCAGTGTGGATAGACAAGTCAGTATGGCTGTACAGGTCAGTGTGGCTGTACAGGTCAGTGTGCTGTATAGGTAATTGTGTGGTCAGTGTGTGGTCAGTGTGTGGTCAGTGTGTGGTCAGTGTGTGGTCAGTGTGTGGTCAGTGTGTGGTCAGTGTGTGATCAGTGTGTGGTCAGTGTGTGGTCAGTGTGTGGTCAGTGTGTGGTCAGTGTGTGGTCAGTGTGTGATAAGTGTGTGGTCAGTGTGTGGTCATCGTGGCTGTACAGGTCAGTGTGTGGTCAGTGTGTGGTCAGTGTGTGGTCAGTGTGTGGTCAGTGTGTGGTCAGTGTGTGGTCAGTGTGTGGTCAGTGTGTGGTCAGTGTGTGGTCAGTGTGTGGTCAGTGCGTGGTCAGTGTGTGGTCAGTGTGTGGTCAGTGTGTGATCAATGTGTGGTCAGTGTGTGGTCAGTGTGTGGTCAGTGTGTGGTCAGTGTGTGGTCAGTGTGTGGCTAATCCTGTATTTGACAGAACCACAGTGGCGATCAAACGACCAGGTGATGGCCCTAGCCCCACCCTCGGGCGGTGGTCAGCTGATTTCAGGGGTGCAGGCCAGCTACCCAGGGCTGAGTCGAGCCGACGCCATGTTGCATCGTGCATTCACACGTAACGTCACCCAGAACCAGTAGGTCTTCTAGATGTACCTAAGGTCCACCTTAGTTCTAGATGTACCAGTCCAATAGGTCCACCTTAGTTCTAGATGTACCTAAGGTCCACCTTAGTTCTACATGTAACTGTCTAATAGGTCCACCTTAGTTCTAGATGTAACTGTCTAATAGGTCCACCTTAGTTCTAGATGTAACTGTCTATTAGGTCCACCTTAGTTCTAGATGTACCAGTCCAATAGGTCCACCTTAGTTCTAGATGTACCAGTCCAATAGGTCCACCTTAGTTCATGATTCATCCACCATTTCATCAATTTATCCCATTTTTTTAGCACCAAGTGTGTGTGTTAAGGGGGGGGGGGTTGAAGTGGGTATCTCTACCATACAGGTTGTGCATTTTAAAACCCGGGAAACAGAAGACTGTTCTAATGTTAATTTACTTGGGGGCTGATCGAGTGATGTTTGGCTTGAGACTGTCTAAATTAAAATTAATACTTTATTTATTTATTTCCTGTATATTTCTTTTTTTTTTCTCAGTTAAGTGAGAGTTCCCAGTCTATGTCTTAGCTTTGCTTGAAATATTTCTTTTAACTCGATGTCCGTGTATTTTGTGAAAAAATATCTGACTTTATTCCTAATTTGCCATATAGTCGATCTATAAATAGCCATTGCTACTAGTCTGTTTTCGTCTTCTGTTCTTTGTCTAGTCGTGTTAATTAAATTAAGTGTGATTGCTTTATTTGTTGTGGCTGTTTGATTGGTGGTGTTTTTTTTTATTCTAAACACGGCAGATGACGTCATAAACATTAGTGACGTCACAGTTTTATGCGTTGTTATTCACAACCATATATCCTTTTCCGGTTGCATAAATAATACTGTTTCTCTACATTCGAATACGCCTTTATTTTTTATTTTTCTTCTTTAAATAAAATTGTGGTTATACATTTAAAACATCTAACATATTATTTTCAACAAAAGACCGTATAAAGTTCTCCATATATCGCTGCCGTTTCTGACGTGATGTCCGGCGAAAATATTTTGCGGACAGACAGAGAGAGAGAGAGAGAAGAGCGCACATGGCGTTTTATATATTAGGATGAAATGTTTGTTTAGTGTATTTGTTATAGCTTTATTCTTTAGTTTAGCCAGAAGTTACTCTCTACATTATTCGTTAGTTTAGCCAGAAGTTACTCTCTATATTATTCGTTAGTTTTGCCAGAAGTTACTATCTACATTATTCTACATGAAATGCCACTGATCTCTCTACATTATTCTACATGAAATGCCACTGATCTCTCTACATTATTCTACATGAAATGCCACTGATCTCTCTACATTATTCTACATGAAATGCCACTGATCTCTCTACATTATTCTACATGAAATGCCACTGATCTCTCTACATTATTCTACATGAAATGCCACTGATCTCTCTACATTATTCTACATGAAATGCCACTGATCTCTCTACATTATTCTACATGAAATGCCACTGACTTGACCTCTGACCTCCAGGCCAGACGCCAGCATCAAGTGCCTGGCCGTGCCCCACTCCCTGGGGTCCTGCAGCCCCACCCAACTGGCTACCGTCTACAGCAAGGCCTCCTGGTTGTTCAGCAAGTACCCGCCCCTCATCCGCTGCATCTCTGCTGGCTCCACCACCTGCAGCTACATCCTTAAGCTCTTCCAGCTGTAAGCTCACTTTAACTCGGAGCTAACTCAAATTAAGAATTTAACTCTGAGCTAAATCAATAGTAGGCTGAAGATACATGCACTATAAGCCAAGTTGACTAGCTTTAATCCTAACTAAACATGAAGCTAATTTAGCTAGCTTTAATCTTAACTAAACATGAAACAAATTTAGCTAGCTTTAATCTTAACTAAACATGAAGCAAATTTAGCTAGCTTTAATTCTAACTAAACATGAAGCAAATTTAGCTAGCTTTAATCCTAACTAAACATGAAGCTAATTTAGCTAGCTTTAATCCTAACTAAACATGAAGCTAATTTAGCTAGCTCTAATAGTAACTAAACATGAAGCTAATTTGAACTAACTGAAGCAAGTCTGGTGAAACTCTAACCCTAACCTTCAGTTAACTGAGGTTGAGACAACATTAAGTACAGGTCCCATTCAGGCACAAACCCGCACTAAAATATTTCTAGACCAAAAGGTGATCAGGCCTGTCCGAATATTTCTAGACCAAAAGTTGACCAGGCCTGTCCGAATATTTCTAGACCAAAAGTTGACCAGGCCTGTCCGAATATTTCTAGACCAAAAGTTGATCAGGCCTGTCCGAATATTTCTAGACCAAAAGTTGGTTAGGCCTGTCCGAATATTTCTAGACCAAAAGTTGATTAGGCCTGTCCGAATATTTCTAGACCAAAAGTTGATCAGGCCTGTTCGAATATTTCTAGACCGAAAGTTGGCAAGGCCTGTCCGAATATTTCTACACCAAAAGTTGACCAGGCCTGTCCGAATATTTCTAGACCAAAAGTTGACCAGGCCTGTCTAGAACTGACCATTTGCTGAAGCTGTCTAACTTGGGCTCATAAAAATGTACAGCTCAGCTGGGAGGTAACTCCACACGTCTCAATTTTAAAATAATATTTCATCAGTTATTTCCCTTGATGGTTAGAGCCGAATTGATTGTGACAAGGGCACTTAACTCTCGTTTACAGAGTTGTCGATTATGTTTGCAACGATGCTGTAGTATGCGCTGACGTCACGTCCATCGTTGGTAACTGCGCCGGGTCTACCCCGCCCCCCGAGCTGACCAGTCTGCTGGACTTAGTGTGTCCTTGAAGTGACGTCTGCTACACTTCTGCCCACGCTGGCTGACGAGAGCAGCCCCTGGGCATGACTGGTGAAATCGTCAAAATTTCTTAGACCATTGGATGAATGTAAATAAACCAATAAATGAATGGTCAGAATCTGTTTTGTGTCTTCATTAAAATTGTGGTTAATTAATATTTTGTAGGTGTTAATTTTGGTGGCTGCGAGAGTAAAAATATAACAATATTTACATTAAAATATTTGTTCCTGAAATATTTTAGTTTGAAAAATATAACAGTATTTACATTAAAATATTTGTTCCTGAAATATTTTAGTTTGAAAAATATAACAGTATTTACATTAAAATATTTGTTCCTGAAATATTTTAGTTTGAAAAATATAACAGTATTTACATTAAAATATTTGTTCCTGAAATATTTTAGTTTGAAAAATATAACAGTATTTACATTAAAATATTTGTTCCTGAAATATTTTAGTTTGAAAAATATAACAATATTTACATTAAAATATTTGTTCCTGAAATATTTTAGTTTGAAAAATATAACAGTATTTACATTAAAATATTTGTTCCTGAAATATTTTAGTTTGAAAAATATAACAGTATTTACATTAAAATATTTGTTCCTGAAATATTTTAGTTTGAAAAATATAACAGTATTTACATTAAAATATTTGTTCCTGAAATATTTTAGTTTGAAAAATATAACAATATTTACATTAAAATATTTGTTCCTGAAATATTTTAGTTTGAAAAATATAACAGTATTTACATTAAAATATTTGTTCCTGAAATATTTTAGTTTGAAAAATATAACAATATTTACATTAAAATATTTGTTCCTGAAATATTTTAGTTTGAAAAATATAACAGTATTTACATTAAAATATTTGTTCCTGAAATATTTTAGTTTGAAAAATATAACAGTATTTACATTAAAATATTTGTTCCTGAAATATTTTAGTTTGAAAAATATAACAGTATTTACATTAAAATATTTGTTCCTGAAATATTTTAGTTTGAAAAATATAACAGTATTTACATCAAAATATTTGTTCCTGAAATATTTTAGTTTGAAAAATATAACAGTATTTACATTAAAATATTTGTTCCTGAAATATTTTAGTTTGAAAAATATAACAGTATTTACATTAAAATATTTGTTCCTGAAATATTTTAGTTTGAAAAATATAACAGTATTTACATTAAAATATTTGTTCCTGAAATATTTTAGTTTGAAAAATATAACAGTATTTACATTAAAATATTTGTTCCTGAAATATTTTAGTTTGAAAAATATAACAGTATTTACATTAAAATATTTGTTCCTGAAATATTTTAGTTTGAAAAATATAACAGTATTTACATTAAAATATTTGTTCCTGAAATATTTTAGTTTGAAAAATATAACAGTATTTACATTAGAATATTTGTTTCTGAAATATTTTAGTTTGAAAAATATACCAGTATTTACATTAAAATATTTGTTCCTGAAATATTTTTTAGTTTGAAAAATATAACAGTATTTACATTAGAACATTTGTTTCTGAAATATTTTAGTTTGAAAAATATAACAGTATTTACATTAAAATATTTGTTCCTGAAATATGTTTGAAATGTTGAAGGATAAATGTGTATAATTGATGCCTAGGCTGACGTCCCATAGCCCCAAACATACATAGGCTAAAGTCTTATAGCCCCAAACATACATAAGCTGACGTCACATGTCCCAAACATACATAGGCTGACGTCACATAGCCCCAAACATACATAGGCTGACGTCCCATAGCCCCAAACCTACATAGGCTGACGTCACATAGTCCCAAACATACATAGGCTGACGTCACATAGCCCCAAACATACATAGGCTAAAGTCCCATAGTCCCAAACATACATAGGCTGACGTCCCATAGCCCCAAACATACATAGGCTGACGTCACATAGCCCCAAACATACATAGGCTGACTTCACATAGTCCCAAACATACATAAGCTGACGTCCCATAGCCCCAAACATACATAGGCTGACGTCACATAGTCCCAAACATACATAAGCTGACGTCACATAGTCCCAAACATACATAGGCTGACGTCCCATAGCCCCAAACATACATAGGCTAAAGTCCCATAGCCCCAAACATACATAGGGTGACGTCCCATGTGCCCAAACATACATAGGCTGACGTCACATAGCCCCAAACATACATAGGCTAAAGTCCCATAGCCCCAAACATACATAGGCTAAAGTCCCATAGTCCCAAACATACATAGGCTGACGTCACATAGTCCCAATCATACATAAGCTGACGTCCCATAGCTCCAAACATACATAGGCTGACGTCACATAGTCCCAAACATACATAGGCTGACGTCCCATAGCCCCAAACATACATAGGCTGACGTCACATAGCCCCAAACATACATAGGCTGACGTCACATAGTCCCAAACATACATAGGCTGACGTCCCATAGCCCCAAACATACATAGGCTAAAGTCCCATAGCCCCAAACATACATAGGGTGTCGTCCCATGTGCCCAAACATACATAGGCTGACGTCACATAGCCCCAAACATACATAGGCTAAAGTCCCATAGCCCCAAACATACATAGGTTAAAGTCCCATAGTCCCAAACATACATAGGCTGACGTCACATAGTCCCAATCATTCATAAGCTGACGTCCCATAGCTCCAAACATACATAGGCTGACGTCCCATAGTCCCAAACATACATAGGCTGACGTCACATAGTCCCAAACATACATAGGCTGACGTCACATAGCCCCAAACATACATAGGCTGACGTCCCATAGTCCCAAACATACATAGGCTAAAGTCCCATAGCCCCAAACATACATAGGCTGACGTCACATAGCCCCAAACATACATAGGCTGACGTCACATAGCCCCAAACATACATAGGCTGACGTCCCATAGCCCCAAACATACATAGGCTGACGTCACATAGCCCCAAACATACATAGGCTGACGTCACATAGCCCCAAACATACATAAGCTGACGTCCCATGTGCCCAAACATACATAGGCTGACGTCCCATAGCCCCAAACATACAAAGGCTTAAGTTCCATAGTCCCAAACATACATAGGCTGTCGTCACATAGTCCCAAACATACATAAGCTGACGTCCCATAGCCCCAAACATACATAGGCTGACGTCACATAGCCCCAAACATACATAGGCTGACGTCACATAGTCCCAAACATACATAGGCTGACGTCCCATAGCCCCAAACATACATAGGCTAAAGTCCCATAGTCCCAAACATACATAGGCTGACGTCACATAGCCCCAAACATACATAGGCTAAAGTGCCATAGCCCCAAACATACATAGGCTGACGTCACATAGTCCCAAACATACATAGGCTAAAGTCCCATAGCCCCAAACATACATAGGGTGACGTCCCATGTGCCCAAACATACATAGGCTGACGTCACATAGCCCCAAACATACATAGGCTAAAGTCCCATAGCCCCAAACATACATAGGCTAAAGTTCCATAGCCCCAAACATACATAGGCTGACGTCACATAGCCCCAAACATACATAAGCTGACGTCACATAGCCCCAAACATACATAAGCTGACGTCACATAGCCCCAAACATACATAGGCTGACGTCACATAGCCCCAAACATACATAGGCTGACGTCACATAGCCCCAAACATACATAGGCTGACGTCACATAGCCCCAAACATACATAGGCTGACGTCACATAGCCCCAAACATACATAGGCTGACGTCACATAGCCCCAAACATACATAGGCTGACGTCACATAGCCCCAAACATACATAGGCTGACGTCCCATAGCCCCAAACATACATAGGCTGACGTCCCATAGCCCCAAACATACATAGGCTGACGTCACATAGCCCCAAACATACATAGGCTGACGTCCCATAGCCCCAAACATACATAGGCTAAAGTCCCATAGCCCCAAACATACATAGGCTAAAGTTCCATAGTCCCAAACATACATAGGCTGACGTCACATAGTCCCAAACATACATAGGCTGACGTCCCATAGCCCCAAACATACATAGGCTGACGTCCCATAGCCCCAAACATACATAGGCTGACGTCCCATAGCCCCAAACATACATAGGCTGACGTCACATAGCCCCAAACATACATAGGCTGACGTCACATAGCCCCAAACATACATAGGCTGACGTCCCATGTGCCCAAACATACATAGGCTGACGTCCCATAGCCCCAAACATACATAGGCTGACGTCCCATAGCCCCAAACATACATAGGCTGACGTCACATAGCCCCAAACATACATAGGCTAACGTCTACAAAGTTAAAGACACAATAGACGTGCGAACGTACGTTATAAAAAATCTCGGGTTTTAAAATGTAAATGAACGCGTCAGCTATTAAAAGATAGAGGGAACAAACAACGATGCTACACAACATAAAAATAAGCGCTTAAAGAATGTTATACAACAAGGGCTTACGGAATATTATACAACAAGGACTTAAAGAATTTTATACAATCCTGTCCCAACTCACCAACTATATTAAACTTCTTGATGTACATAATTCGTTGACAGCCTTCAACCGAACAAAAAATATCTACTGGATCGTCAAAATAATTGATTGGTTGCTATTAGCTTTTACAATTAGCTTTAGTAAATTGTGAAGATCTAGGTCGATGACATTACACGACTAGGTATAAAATACGTACATGTGTATGGGGAATCTGTGTTGGTACATGTGTATGGGGAATCTGTGTTGGTACATGTGTATGGGGAATCTGTGTTGGTACAGGTTTATGGGGAATCTGTGTTGGTACATGTGTATGGGGAATCTGTGTTGGTACATGTGTATGGGGAATCTGTGTTGGTACATGTGTATGGGGAATCTGTGTTGGTACATGTGTATGGGGAATCTGTGTTGGTACAGGTTTATGGGGAATCTGTGTTGGTACATGTGTATGGGGAATCTGTGTTGGTACATGTGTATGGGGAATCTCTGTTGGTACAGGTTTATGGGGAATCTGTGTTGGTACATGTGTATGGGGAATCTGTGTTGGTACATTTGTATGGGGAATCTGTGTTGGTACATGTGTATGGGGAATCTGTGTTGGTACATGTGTATGAGCATTACTTTTGGTTCCGTATGGTTGTCACGTGGTCAGTGTGTGGCGAGCTCAGGTTGGTTAAATAATGTCTTGTGTCTGACGTGTTTCTGTCTTGTCTCACACAAAGTGTCACACCCCCCCATCCCCATCCCCTCCCCTATCAAACACCCCTGTTAAACACCCCATCCCCTCCCTCTGCTACACACCCTTCCCCTGTCAAACACCTCCCCCACCCTTCCGTACGCCCCCCCCCCCACACACACACAATTAACTTGACGTACTATCAAGGTGGCAAGTTTGTGATAAGTAATGAAAGTCAAGGGGTGTTGATTAGATGCTTCTCACACTGTTGGTATACATGGACGGTTGGTGGGCGGTTGGTGGATAATTGGTGGGCGGTTGGTGGATGGTTGGTGGACGTTTGGTGGACGGTTGGTGGACGGTTGGTGGGGTGGGGACCAGTGGGTGTGTCTACATGATAATTGAGGGGCGGGGACTAGTGGGTGTGTGTACATGAGAATTGAGGGGCATGACCTAGTGGGAGTGTCTACATGAGAATTGAGGGGCGGGGACTAGTGGGTGTTTCTACATGAGAATTGAGGGGCGGGACCTAGTGGGAGTGTCTACATGAGAATTGAGGGACGGGGACTAGTGTGTGTGTCTACGTGAGAATTGAGGGGCGGGGACTAGTGGGTGTGTCTACATGAGAATTGAGGGGCGGGGACTAGCGGGTGTGTCTACATAAGAATTGAGGGGCGGGGACTAGTGGGTGTGTCTACATGAGAATTGAGGGGCGGGGACTAGTGGGTGTGTCTACCTAAGAATTGAGGGGCGGGGACCAGTGGGTGTGTCTATAAGGCTACTGCGCCTATCACAACCTCCGTTACTCCGGGAGATCTATAGCAGCGGGTTGCTTAAACTATAATATTACAACATTTGAGGGTTGGCTTGAATGACGTCACCAGCTGTTTGATCGTATCAACAAAAGTACAAGAACATAAATTTGGGGATCAGCAATCTTAGCCAACTACTCAAACCCTACTCAGATACCGTGCAGCATTGACACGATTTAGCAAGCATGATCACCTCTTTGTTGATTTCTGTCCATCAAAGTTAAAAGAATGGATTGATTGGCTCGTTAATGACACGTGATCGCATCTCACAACTCGTGATGTTGATGGTTGAATTAATCAACTAGCTGTACGGCTCCTCCCATGAATGGCTCAATTCTTTAAGCTGGAGCACTCAACATACTGTTATATGGGGTTTCGTTGGATAATTAATCAAGTTTTAATTACATAATTAGTGTGGCCTTAACAGCATAATTAGATCCAGTTAATTAGATTCTTGTGACACCTGTCTTTGTTTTTCTGGACAGACCTACCCCCCCCCCCCCCCGAACCCACTTCCAAACACTGCCGAGTTTTCAAACATCTCAAGTCACTAGTGACACCAACTACATGGTCTGACCACGCTACAAACAGACGACAGCTACTCTTTTCACTGCCTCTCTCTCAGTGTTTCTTCCAGACTTTTTTCTCCGGGGGGCACTTGAAATCTTCGGGGGGGGGGGGCGGTAAACTTTCTTCGGGGGGGCTGACACTGTTAAAAGTATATATTTTCTATATAAATTATATAAATTTCATTTCGTTCGGGGGGGGGGGGGGTGGTAAAATTTTTTTGGGGGGGGGGGGGGGGGCTTCGCCCCCCCGAAGAGATGCATGGAAGAAACTCTGCTCTCTCTATCTTAAAAAAAATAGTTGCATCTTCCCACGAACACCAGGATAATCTCCAATAGTTGTTGGTGTGTGCTGAGCAATGGTTCGATTGAAAAGTATTTTAAGACCATGACAACATTGGCATCAAGTCGAGTACAAACGTGTTAGAGCAACACACATGTTACACGTCTTGTGCACACACACACACACATACACACACACACACACACACATATATATATATATATATATATATATATATATATATATATATATATATATATATATATATATATTGACGTTATGTAGGGTGACATTATTTGTGGTGACGTTATGTGTGGTGACGTTATGTATGGTGACTTTATGTGTGGTGACGTTATGTGTGGTGACGTTATGTGTGGTGACGTTATGTATGGTCACGTTATGTGTGGTGACGTTATGTGTGGTGACGTTATGTGGTGACGTTATAAATCAGAAATCGATGGGACCAATCAAAGAGACACATAGCCTATTGACATCTCCTAAAGTTAATGCACTAAACGAACGCTCTTGCCCGAAGTGGACTAACGTTTATCTAATGCAAGGTAATCAACAATTACAGCTAATTGTTCATTAACATTCTTCTGGTTTAAAATCATTAGATGTTGTTTTCATATTTCTAATATCGGCCACGTATGTAGTGTAAGGTAGGTCAATAATAGCACACACTTTATCTATGTATCTATATCAGCCATATAGAAAAAATTAGACTCTTTTATTTCATATTTTGTAAAATATTTTTTCTAAGCTATGCAATGTATAATAATAGGCTGAAAGGTGAAAGGTTATGAGGTTATAAAACACTATCCACTACCGCCCACTCATGACCTGTCTCAATGGACGCCAGCGAGAAAAGTCTCAAAGGTATTTGAGAGGTCCATAAATTAATTTAAAAATCATGCACAGCGTAGTTACAATTAATATGGTTATAAAATCCGGCCTATCTGGTTTTTTTTCGGACTTTACTAAAGATTGGATGTATTTGATGTTTTTAATATTTTCAGTAACTAAATAAAAATAAAAATAAAAGCAAAAACAATTTGGTTTTCAAGTGTAATGGCGACATAAACAATGGCATCCTGCTATTCGATAGGCCGCCATAAATTCTATTGTACACATTGTAAGCTAAAAAAAGAAAACTAGGTCATGGGTTTTAAATTTGCATTGTTATTTGAAAACTTGATCTGCAAAGTTTTGTAAACAAATAGTTATCGATCACTAAGTTACTGTACAGCCAATCAATATTTGTCGTACGAAAGTGAAACATCCGGTTATAACTTAGGCTTGATGAAAATAAATAGAAATGTAGCCTTAAGTTAAGCTCAACAAATTATTTTCAATTTGTCTGATTATAGCATTTATTCTAAAAATATAAAATTTCTATATTAATTTTAGGCTTAAGTTTTTATTTTTTATTTTTTTTATACGGTCTAAATCTAAAAAGCACGTTTTTATTCCATGTCAACAACATTATGGAAGGAATCTCGTCAACTCGCTGGTGTCCATTGGTAGCGACGTATTTTTTTTATAACAAGGACATTAAAAAAACAATCTTTAACCTTAGCGTAAATTACGAAAAAAAAAACCCACCCCTATTAAATTTATGATCTTGTATCGGAGTACGACAAAATAATACATCAGAGGACGGTACGACATACTTCATCAGATGACTGAGTACGACATACTTCATCAGATGACTGAGTATGACAAACTACTACATCAGATGACGGAGTACGACAAACTACTTCATCAGATGACGGAGTACGACAAACTACTACATCAGATGACGGAGTACGACAAACTTCATCAGATGACGGAAGACGACAAACTTCATCAGATGACGGAGAACGACAAACTACTTCATCAGATGACGGAGTACGATAAACTACTACATCAGATGACGGAGTACGACAAACTACTTCATCAGATGACGGAGTACGACAAACTACTTCATCAGATGACGGAGTACGACAAACTACTACATCAGATGACGGAGTACGACAAACTACTTCATCAGATGACGGAGTACGATAAACTACTACATCAGATGACGGAGTACGACAAACTACTTCATCAGATGACGGAGTATGACAAACTACTACATCAGATGACGGAGTACGACAAACTACTACATCAGATGACGGAGTACGATAAACTACTACATCAGATGACGGAGTACGACATACTTCATCAGATGACTGAGAACGACAAACTACTACATCAGAGGACAGTACGACAAACAGCATTAGATGACGGAAGACGACATACTTCATCAGATGACTGAGAACGACAAACTACTACATCAGAGGACAGTACGACAAACTGCATCAGATGACAGTACGACAAACTACTACATCAGATGACGGAGTACGACATACTTCATCAGATGACTGAGAACGACAAACTACTACATCAGAGGACAGTACGACAAACTGCATTAGATGACGGAAGACGACATACTTCATCAGATGACTGAGAACGACAAACTACTACATCAGAGGACAGTACGACAAACTGCATCAGATGACGGAAGACGACATACTTCATCAGATGACTGAGAACGACAAACTACTACATCAGAGGACAGTGCGACAAACTGCATCAGATGACGGAAGACGAAAAACTGCGTCAGATGACGGAAGACGACATACTACATCAGATGACGGAAGACGACATACTACATCAGATGACGGAGTACGACATACTACATCAGATGACGGAGTACGACATACTACATCAGATGACTGACTAAGACATCCTACTTCATCAGATGACTGAGAACGACAAACTCCTACAAAGTCTGCACACCGGCAAGAAGTTCGCCACCAAGTACGCCGCCTACAGGCCCAGCTACCCGCAAGAAGTGTACGATCACATCATGAGCTACCACCTAGAGCGGCATGATTCTCTCCCCTGCGACCAGCAGTTGGCTGTTGATGTTTGCTGCGGCTCAGGTCAGAGTACTCTGCCCCTGACCAAATATTTCGGCAAGGTTCATACAACTTCTGTATTAGCTACATTAGGCAAGGTTCATACAACTTCTGTATTAGCTACATTAGGCAAGGTTCATACAACTTCTGTATTAGCTACATTAGGCAAGGTTCATACAACTTCTGTATTAGCTACATTAGGCAAGGTTCATACAACTTCTGTATTAGCTACATTAGGCAAGGTTCATACAACTTCTGTATTAGCTACATTAGGCAAGGTTCATACAACTTCTGTATTAGCTACATTAGGCAAGGTTTATACAACTTCTGTATTAGCTACACATTTTGGCAAGGTTATACAACTTCTATATTAGCTACATTAGGCAAGGTTCATACAACTTCTGTATTAGCTACATTAGGCAAGGTTCAGACAACTTCTGTATTAGCTACATATTTTGGCAAGGTTCATACAACTTCTGTATTAGCTACATTAGGCAAGGTTCATACAACTTCTGTATTAGCTACATTAGGCAAGGTTCATACAACTTCTGTATTAGCTACATTAGGCAAGGTTCATTCAACTTCTGTATTAGCTACATTAGGCAAGGTTTATACAACTTCTGTATTAGCTACATTAGGCAAGGTTCTTACAACTTCTATATTAGCTACATTAGGCAAGGTTCATACAACTTCTGTATTAGCTACATTAGGCAAGGTTCATACAACTTCTATATTAGCTACATTAGGCAAGGTTCATACAACTTCTGTATTAGCTACATTAGGCAAGGTTCATACAACTTCTGTATTAGCTACATTAGGCAAGGTTCATACAACTTCTGTATTAGCTACATTAGGCAAGGTTTATACAACTTCTGTATTAGCTACATTAGGCAAGGTTCATACAACTTCTGTATTAGCTACATTAGGCAAGGTTCATACAACTTCTGTATTAGCTACATTAGGCAAGGTTTATACAACTTCTGTATTAGCTACATTAGGCAAGGTTTATACAACTTCTATATTAGCTACACATTTTGGCAAGGGTCATACAACTTCTGTATTAGCTACATTAGGCAAGGTTCATACAACTTCTGTATTAGCTACATTAGGCAAGGTTTATACAACTTCTGTATTAGCTACATTAGGCAAGGGTCATACAACTTCTGTATTAGCTACATTAGGCAAGGTTCATACAACTTCTGTATTAGCTACATTAGGCAAGGTTTATACAACTTCTGTATTAGCTACATTAGGCAAGGTTTATACAACTTCTGTATTAGCTACATTAGGCAAGGTTCATACAACTTCTGTATTAGCTACATTAGGCAAGGTTCATTCAACTTCTGTATTAGCTACATTAGGCAAGGTTTATACAACTTCTGTATTAGCTACATTAGGCAAGGTTTATACAACTTCTGTATTAGCTACATTAGGCAAGGTTCATTCAACTTCTGTATTAGCTACATTAGGCAAGGTTCATTCAACTTCTGTATTAGCTACATTAGGCAAGGTTTATACAACTTCTGTATTAGCTACATTAGGCAAGGTTCTTACAACTTCTATATTAGCTACATTAGGCAAGGTTCATACAACTTCTATATTAGCTACATTAGGCAAGGTTCATACAACTTCTGTATTAGCTACATTAGGCAAGGTTTATACAACTTCTGTATTAGCTACATTAGGCAAGGTTTATACAACTTCTGTATTAGCTACATTAGGCAAGGTTTATACAACTTCTGTATTAGCTACATTAGGCAAGGTTTATACAACTTCTATATTAGCTACATTAGGCAAGGTTCATACAACTTCTGTATTAGCTACATATTTTGGCAAGGTTTATACAACTTCTGTATTAGCTACATTAGGCAAGGTTCATACAACTTCTGTATTAGCTACATTAGGCAAGGTTTATACAACTTCTGTATTAGCTACATTAGGCAAGGTTCATACAACTTCTGTATTAGCTACATTAGGCAAGGTTCATACAACTTCTGTATTAGCTACATTAGGCAAGGTTTATACAACTTCTGTATTAGCTACATTAGGCAAGGTTTATACAACTTCTGTATTAGCTACATTAGGCAAGGTTCATATCACTTCTGTATTAGCTACATTAGGCAAGGTTCAGACAACTTCTGTATTAGCTACATTAGGCAAGGTTCATACAACTTCTGTATTAGCTACATTAGGCAAGGTTCATACAACTTCTGTATTAGCTACATATTTTGGCAAGGTTTATACAACTTCTGTATTAGCTACATTAGGCAAGGTTCATACAACTTCTATATTAGCTACATTAGGCAAGGTTTATACAACTTCTGTATTAGCTACATTAGGCAAGGTTCAGACAACTTCTGTATTAGCTACATTAGGCAAGGTTCATACAACTTCTGTATTAGCTACATTAGGCAGGGTTCATACAACTTCTGTATTAGCTACATTAGGCAAGGTTCAGACAACTTCTGTATTAGCTACATTAGGCAAGGTTTATACAACTTCTGTATTAGCTACATATTTTGGCAAGGTTCATACAACTTCTGTATTAGCTACATTAGGCAAGGTTCATACAACTTCTGTATTAGCTACATTAGGCAAGGTTCATACAACTTCTGTATTAGCTACATTAGGCAAGGTTTATACAACTTCTATATTAGCTACATTAGGCAAGGTTCATACAACTTCTGTATTAGCTACATTAGGCAAGGTTCATACAACTTCTGTATTAGCTACATATTTTGGCAAGGTTATACAACTTCTATATTAGCTACATTAGACAAGGTTCATACAACTTCTGTATTAGCTACATTAGGCAAGGTCACATTCAACTTCTGTATTAGCTACATTAGGCAAGGTTCATACAACTTCTGTATTAGCTACATTAGGCAAGGGTCATACAACTTCTGTATTAGCTACATTAGGCAAGGTTTATACAACTTCTGTATTAGCTACATTAGGCAAGGTTTATACAACTTCTGTATTAGCTACATTAGGCAAGGTTTATACAACTTCTATATTAGCTACATTAGGCAAGGTTCATACAACTTCTATATTAGCTACATTAGGCAAGGTTCATACAACTTCTGTATTAGCTACATTAGGCAAGGTTCATACAACTTCTATATTAGCTACATTAGGCAAGGTTTATACAACTTCTGTATTAGCTACATTAGGCAAGGTTTATACAACTTCTGTATTAGCTACATTAGGCAAGGTTTATACAACTTCTGTATTAGCTACATTAGGCAAGGTTTATACAACTTCTGTATTAGCTACATTAGGCAAGGTTCATACAACTTCTGTATTAGCTACATTAGGCAAGGTTCATACAACTTCTGTATTAGCTACATTAGGCAAGGTTTATACAACTTCTGTATTAGCTACATTAGGCAAGGTTCATACAACTTCTGTATTAGCTACATTAGGCAAGGTTCATACAACTTCTGTATTAGCTACATTAGGCAAGGTTCATACAACTTCTATATTAGCTACATTAGGCAAGGTTCATACAACTTCTGTATTAGCTACATTAGGCAAGGTTCATACAACTTCTGTATTAGCTACATTAGGCAAGGTTCATACAACTTCTGTATTAGCTACATTAGACAAGGTTCATACAACTTCTGTATTAGCTACATTAGGCAAGGTTCATACAACTTCTGTATTAGCTACATTAGGCAAGGTTTATACAACTTCTGTATTAGCTACATTAGGCAAGGTTTATACAACTTCTGTATTAGCTACATTAGGCAAGGTTCATACAACTTCTGTATTAGCTACATTAGGCAAGGTTCATATAACTTGTGTATTAGCTACATTAGGCAAGGTTTATACAACTTCTGTATTAGCTACATTAGGCAAGGTTCATATAACTTGTGTATTAGCTACATTAGGCAAGGTTTATACAACTTCTGTATTAGCTACATTAGGCAAGGTTTATACAACTTCTGTATTAGCTACATTAGGCAAGGTTTATACAACTTCTGTATTAGCTACATTAGGCAACCATTGGGGTGGGATGGGTATTACATTATGACGTGATCAAATAACTATAACAGAGGCGTCACCAGACGCGTCACGTGGGGGGTGGGTGGCCCAGAATGAACGGGTGAATTCAAGGGAGGTAATGTCATGTTCGCCTTTGTAGATTGTGTTGCAGAAGATTCCGAGTATTTTAATGATAATATTTTTCAGGTGCAATCTTTCTGTATTTATCAATCCCTAAAGAGCTTTAACGAATGTATTTTCATCGTTTTGCTCAACAATATCACAAACAGCGTAAACCAACTTAAGTGAAAGTACAGCACAAATGGAGGGGAGGGGGGCATCGACTCCCTCATGGGGAGGGGAGCAACGATTCCCTTAGGGGGAGGGGAGCAACGACTCCCTCCCCCGAGGACACCACATAATAAACGTTAAAATGGAGCCCAGATCAGGAGAATCAAAGGATCCAGTAGAGATATTTTGAGAGGGTCATAGGAGAGGCTGGGATGGAATGGGGGAGGGGAATAAAAAAAACTAGCAAGACGCATATTTAAAGAATTCATCCCACCCCTATCTCAAGGTTGTAGGTAGTGACGTCAGCGTGGACCTGATATCCAAGGTGCCAGCTGCACAGAATTTAACAACCGCAGTGGCCGCCGCTGAAGATTTGCGCTTCCTGGAGTCTGGAACTGTTGACCTCGTCACCATAGCAACCAGTTTGCAGTGGGTGAACCTGGACAAGTGAGTGGTTGTCGTAACATCAGCCCAATCTGGTCGACTTTGTAACATCAGCACAATCTAGTTAATGTCAACATTGTAACATCAGTCCGTAGTGGTTAATGTCAACATTGTAACATCAGCCCATAGTGGTTAATGTCAACATTGTAACATCAGCCCAATCTAGTTAATGTCAACATTGTAACATCAGCCCATAGTGGTTAATGTCAACATTGTAACATCAGCCCATAGTGGTTAATGTCAACATTGTAACATCAGCCCATAGTGGTTAATGTCAACATTGTAACATCAGCCCATAGTGGTTAATGTCAACATTTTAACATTAGTCCATAGTGGTTAATGTCAACATTGTAACATCAGCCCAATCTAGTTAATCTCAACATTGTAACATCAGCCCATAGTGGTTAATGTCAACATTTTAACATCAGTCCATAGTGGTTAATGTCAACATTGTAACATCAGCCCAATCTAGTTAATGTCAACATTGTAACATCAGCCCATAGTGGTTAATGTCAACATTGTAACATCAGCACAATCTGGTTAATGTCAACAGTGTAACATCAGCCCATAGTGGTTAATGTCAACATTGTAACATCAGCCCAATCTGGTTAATGTCAACAGTGTAACATCAGTCCATAGTGGTTAATGTCAACATTGTAACATCAGCCCATAGTGGTTAATGTCAACATTGTAACATCAGCCCAATCTGGTTAATGTCAACATTGTAACATCAGCCCATAGTGGTTAATGTCAACATTGTAACATCAGCCCATAGTGGTTAATGTCAACATTGTAACATCAGTCCATAGTGGTTAATGTCAACAGTGTAACATCAGTCCATAGTGGTTAATGTCAACATTGTAACATCAGCCCAATCTGGTTAATGTCAACATTGTAACATCAGCCCATAGTGGTTAATGTCAACATTGTAACATCAGCCCATAGTGGTTAATGTCAACATTGTAACATCAGTCCATAATGGTTAATGTCAACATTGTAACATCAGCCCATAGTGGTTAATGTCAACATTGTAACATCAGTCCATAGTGGTTAATGTCAACATTGTAACATCAGCCCATAGTGGTTAATGTCAACATTGTAACATCAGCCCATAGTGGTTAATGTCAACATTGTAACATCAGTCCATAGTGGTTAATGTCAACATTGTAACATCAGCCCATAGTGGTTAATGTCGAAATTGTAACATCAGTCCATAGTGGTTAATGTCAACATTGTAACATCAGCCCATAGTGGTTAATGTCAACATTGTAACATCAGTCCATAGTGGTTAATGTCAACATTGTAACATCAGTCCATAATGGTTAATGTCAACATTGTAACATCAGCCCATAGTGGTTAATGTCAACATTGTAACATCAGTCCATAGTGGTTAATGTCAACATTGTAACATCAGCCCATAGTGGTTAATGTCAACATTGTAACATCAGCCCATAGTGGTTAATGTCAACATTGTAACATCAGTCCATAGTGGTTAATGTCAACATTGTAACATCAGCACAATCTGGTTAATGTCAACATTGTAACATCAGTCCGTAGTGGTTATTGTCAACATTGTAACATCAGCCCATAGTGGTTAATGTCAACATTGTAACATCAGCCCATAGTGGTTAATGTCAACATTGTAACATCAGTCCATAGTGGTTAATGTCAACATTGTAACATCAGCCCATAGTGGTTAATGTCAACATTGTAACATCAGTCCATAGTGGTTAATGTCAACATTGTAACATCAGCCCATAGTGGTTAATGTCAACATTGTAACATCAGCCCATAGTGGTTAATGTCAACATTGTAACATCAGTCCATAGTGGTTAATGTCAACATTGTAACATCAGCACAATCTGGTTAATGTCAACATTGTAACATCAGTCCGTAGTGGTTAATGTCAACATTGTAACATCAGCCCAGAGTGGTTAATGTCAACATTGTAACATCAGTCCATAGTGGTTAATGTCAACATTGTAACATCAGCCTGTAGTGGTTAATGTCAACATTGTAACATCAGCCCATAGTGGTTAATGTCAACATTGTAACATCAGTCCATAGTGGTTAATGTCAACATTGTAACATCAGCCCATAGTGGTTAATGTCAACATTGTAACATCAGCCCATAGTGGTTAATGTCAACATTGTAACATCAGTCCATAGTGGTTAATGTCAACATTGTAACATCAGCCCATAGTGGTTAATGTCGAAATTGTAACATCAGTCCATAGTGGTTAATGTCAACATTGTAACATCAGCCCATAGTGGTTAATGTCAACATTGTAACATCAGTCCATAGTGGTTAATGTCAACATTGTAACATCAGTCCATAATGGTTAATGTCAACATTGTAACATCAGCCCATAGTGGTTAATGTCAACATTGTAACATCAGTCCATAGTGGTTAATGTCAACATTGTAACATCAGCCCATAGTGGTTAATGTCAACATTGTAACATCAGCCCATAGTGGTTAATGTCAACATTGTAACATCAGTCCATAGTGGTTAATGTCAACATTGTAACATCAGCACAATCTGGTTAATGTCAACATTGTAACATCAGTCCGTAGTGGTTATTGTCAACATTGTAACATCAGCCCATAGTGGTTAATGTCAACATTGTAACATCAGCCCATAGTGGTTAATGTCAACATTGTAACATCAGTCCATAGTGGTTAATGTCAACATTGTAACATCAGCCCATAGTGGTTAATGTCAACATTGTAACATCAGTCCATAGTGGTTAATGTCAACATTGTAACATCAGCCCATAGTGGTTAATGTCAACATTGTAACATCAGCCCATAGTGGTTAATGTCAACATTGTAACATCAGTCCATAGTGGTTAATGTCAACATTGTAACATCAGCACAATCTGGTTAATGTCAACATTGTAACATCAGTCCGTAGTGGTTAATGTCAACATTGTAACATCAGCCCAGAGTGGTTAATGTCAACATTGTAACATCAGTCCATAGTGGTTAATGTCAACATTGTAACATCAGCCTGTAGTGGTTAATGTCAACATTGTAACATCAGCCCATAGTGGTTAATGTCAACATTGTAACATCAGTCCATAGTGGTTAATGTCAACATTGTAACATCAGCCCATAGTGGTTAATGTCAACATTGTAACATCAGTCCATAGTGGTTAATGTCAACATTGTAACATCAGTCCATAGTGGTTAATGTCAACATTGTAACATCAGCCCGTAGTGGTTAATGTCAACATTGTAACATCAGTCCATAGTGGTTAATGTCAACATTGTAACGCCCAATCTGGTTACTGTCAAAATCTATCTAATGTCTAGATTTATATTTATGATTTGTTGATTTAAAAACAAATCTAGTTTAAGGTCAGGAGTAACTACCCCCCCCCCCCCCAGGTCTTAGCTAGATTTGTACTAACACGGGGTAGATTAGAGTCCCTGATGAAAATCTTTCTCTACCCAGCTACTCTCCCCTAAGATCTCTGTTTTCCTCTACTCTCCCATAAGATCTCTGTTTTCCTCTACTCTCCCATAAGATCTTTGTTTGTCTCTACTCTCCCATAAGATCTTTTTTTGTCTCTACTCTCCCCTAAGATCTCTGTTTTCCTCTACTCTCCCATAAGATCTCTGTTTTCCTCTACTCTCCCATAAGATCTTTGTTTGTCTCTACTCTCCCATAAGATCTTTTTTTGTCTCTACTCTCCCATAAGATCTCTGTTTTCCTCTACTCTCCCCTAAGATCTCTGTTTTCCTCTACTCTCCCATAATATCTCTGTTTTCCTCTACTCTCCCATAAGATCTTAGTTTACTCTCCCATAGTATCTCTGTTTTCCTCTTCCCTCCCATAAGATCTTAGTTTACTCTCCCATAGTATCTCTGTTTTCCTCTTCCCTCCCATAAGATCTTAGTTTACTCTCCCATAGTATCTCTGTTTTCCTCTACTCTCCCATAATATCTCTGTTTTCCTCTACTCTCACATAAGATCTCTGTTTTCCTCTACTCTCCCCTAAGATCTCTGTTTTCCTCTCCTCCTGTTGCAGGTTTTTCTCGGAAGTCCGGCGAGTCTTGAAGCCAGACGGGACTTTTGCCGCCTACAGCTACTGGTTTGATCAGCTGGACAATGTTGAGGCAGACACGTACTTGAAACATGTGAGCTCACACAGTAACGTTAAGGTTTAGCCTGCCTGCGTATGTTTAGATTAACGTTAAGTCAAGGTTTAGCCTGCCTGCGTATGTTTAGGTTAACGTTAAGTCAAGGTTTAGCCTGCCTGCGTATGTTTAGATTAACGTTAACTCAAGGTTTAATCTGCCTGCGTATGTTTAGATTAACGTTAAGTCAAGGTTTAGCCTGACTGCGTATGTTTAGAGTTACGTTAAGTCAAGGTTTAGCCTGCCTGCATATGTTTAGATTAACGTTAAGTCAAGGTTTAACCTGCCTGCGTATGTTTAGAGTAACATTGAACAATAGATTTTCAGGGGGGGGGCACTTGAAATTCGTGTGGTATGGGGGAGGAGGAAAGAGTATATTTTGTGTAAAAATTTAATATTTTCTCCGAGGGAGCAGGGAAGAGGCGCTTGAAATATTCTGGGGAGGAAGGGGGGGGGGGGGGGGGTTACAGTACTCTCCTCTCCCAGATAGATGACCAATAGAAACGCCTGAAAGAAACGCCTGAAAGAAACGTCTGAAAGCAACGTCTGAAAGAAACGTCTGAAAGAAAAGCCTGAAAGAAACGTCTGAAAGAAAAGCCTAAAAAACGCCTGAAAGAAACGAGTGTTCCCGAATTCTCAAGGGTAGACTTGTCTTATATACCGTACAAGCACTTAGCAGTGGTGTTCTATCCTACAACATTGTCTGGCCAAAATAAAACAAATTGAATTTTTTTTCTTTGTTTTAGATGCGCAATAAAGTGTTTGGTAAATATTTGACGTCGAGGATGGATATCATGAAGAACAAATACACAACAATCAAGCTTCCATTTCGTCAAATACAGCGGTAGGTTGAGCTGACACTAACGTTTCATCAAATACAGCGGTAGGTTGACCTAAACAAATACACGACACTCAAGTTTCATCAAATACAGCTGTAGGTTGACCTAAACAAATACACGACACTCAAGTTTCATCAAATACAGCGGTAGGTTGACCTAAACAAATACACGACACTCAAGTTTCATCAAATACAGCTGTAGGTTGACCTAAACAAATACACGACACTCAAGTTTCATCAAATACAGCGGTAGGTTGACCTAAACAAATACACGACACTCAAGTTTCATCAAATACAGCTGTAGGTTGACCTAAACAAATACACGACACTCAAGTTTCATCAAATACAGCGGTAGGTTGACCTAAACAAATACACGACACTCAAGTTTCCATTTCGTCAAATACAGCGGTAGGTTGACCTAAACAAATACACGATACTCAAGTTTCATCAAATACAGCTGTACGTTGACCTAAACAAATACACGACACTCAAGTTTCATCAAATACAGCTGTAGGTTGACCTAAACAAATACACGACACTCAAGTTTCATCAAATACAGCGGTAGGTTGACCTAAACAAATACACGACACTCAAGTTTCCATTTCGTCAAATACAGCGGTTGACCTAAACAAATACACGACACTCAAGTTTCCATTTCGTCAAATACAGCGGTTGACCTAAACAAATACACGATACTCAAGTTTCATCAAATACAGCTGTAGGTTGACCTAAACCATTAACTTCCCAGATTCGATAACATCGAGATGACAGCCAACATGACGCTGAAAGAATACATGGGCTACATCGAGTCCTTCCACTACATCAACTTCTACTTGAGGGAATTCCCTGACTCTCAGATACTGGAGGAGATGGAGACATCGTAAGGCTACATTCATGTTTCATCTAGTCAGTGGGGTACATTCATGTTTCCTCTAGTCAGTGGTGTACATTTGTTTACTGGAGGAGATGGAGACATCGTAAGGCTACATTAATGTTTCATCTAGTCAGTGGGGTACATTCATGTTTCCTCTAGTCAGTGGTGTACATTTGTTTACTGGAGGAGATGGAGACATCGTAAGGCTACATTCATGTTTCATCTAGTCAGTGGTGTACATTCATGTTTCCTCTAGTCAGTGGTGTACATTTGTTTACTGGAGGAGATGGAGACATCGTAAGGCTACTTTCATGTTTCCACTAGTCAGTGGTGTACATTTGTTTACTGGAGGAGATGGAGACAACGTAAGGCTACATTCATGTTTCATCTAGTCAGTGGTGTAGTTTAGTTTACTGGAGGAGATGGAGACAACGTAAGGCTACATTCATGTTTCCTTTAGTCAGTGGTGTACATTCATGTTTCCTCTAGTCAGTGGTGTACCTTAGTTTACTGGAGGAGATGGAGACAACGTAAGGCTACTTTCATGTTTCATCTAGTCAGTGGTGTACCTTTGTTTAGTTTATTCTAAACATTTTTTTTAAACAATCATGTTTCATCTAGTCAGTGGTGTACATTTGTTTAGTTTATTCCACCCACGACACCAACATTCATGCTTGAAATCTATAAATATTGATTTTTGAAATATTTCAAGTAACAAAGGAACATGAAGTCATATTTTTTTGAAACGACCATGTTAAATTATGTAACAAGGCATCTTTACAAGGGTACCACAAGAATACAATCACTAGATTACCGTGCTAATTCTTAAATAGAAAACAATTCTAAAAAGAAAAAGAAAAACGTGATAGTTGAAGTAATTTGAAAGTGTCCCCACTTACCCAAAATGCCAGCCATATCTCTGGGAATAAAACTCAATTTCCACCGGGAAAAGTCTCGAATATTTCGTTAATTATTTTAAAAAATCTGTATAACTAGGTCATATTGTTGGAAAAGTATAATTTTATACCAAATTATACCAATTTCTTACAGCAAAAGATTCAAATAAAAAATAACAAAAAGTGGAGTTTATAGAAATGTGCACATAGAGTTAGTATTCAGCCAATGAACGTTTGTCTTACTAAAACAGATCTTGTGACCAGACTTCATGTCAAGAAATAGAAATGTAGCATTAAACGCAAAACATATTTTCAAGATTTCTGCATTCCCAACTTTTATAACATTACACATTTTAAGTTCCCTGCATGGACAACTTTTATAACGTTTAATATTTCAGAATTTTTAAAGACATATTAAGGTTTTAGAAATATTTTTTTTAGTTACTGACATCATAAATGCAAAATTAACAAAACTGATACCCATGTCAACAAATTATTGGAGGCTTCTCGTGAACTCGGTTGTGTCCAAAGATAGTTTAGACAGTTATTTCTGGAACCTTTTAATTTATAGCTAAAACAATTATCTGAAAAATCTTTTCATTTATAGCTAAAACAATTATCCGAAGAATCTTTTAATTTATAGCTAAAACAATTATCTGAAAAACCTTTTTATTTATATCTAAAAAAAATTCTGGAAAATCTTTTGATTTATAGCTAAGACACTTATCTAGGGAGCATTACAATTTATACTACGACATTTATTACTTTACGAAAACATTTCAATTTATACTACGACAATTATTACTTTAAGAAAAATGTTAATTGGTTTATTTTTGTTTTCCTAGCCTAGCTTCCATCCTAGGGGGCGGAGCCTCCGTAGGCAGTGGAGATATACAGCTGAGTACCAAGTGGAACGTCTTTATGGTGCTGGGGAGGAATGGATGAAGTGGGACGTCTTTATGGTTCTGGGGAAGAATGGATGAAGTGGGACGTCTTTATGGTGCTGGGTAGGAATGGATAAAGTGGGACGTCTTTATGGTGCTGGGGAGGAATGGATGAAGTGGGACGTCTTTATGGTGCTGGGGAGGAATGGATGAAGTGGGACGTCTTCATGGTGCTGAGGAGGAATGGATGAAGTGGGACATCTTGCTGGGGAGGAATGGATAAAGTGGGACGTCTTTATGGTTCTGGGGAGGAATGGATGAAGTGGGACGTCTTCATGGTGTTGGGGAGGAATGGATGAAGTGGGACGTCTTTATGGTTCTGGGGAGGAATGGATGAAGTGGGACGTCTTTATGGTGCTGGGGAGGAATGGATGAAGTGGGACGTCTTTGCTGGGGAGTAATGGATGAAATGGAACGTCTTTATGGTGCTGGGGAGGAATGGATGAAGTGGGACGTCTTTATGGTGCTGGGGAGGAATGGATGAAGTGGGACGTCTTCATGGTGTTGGGGAGGAATGGATGAAGTGGGACGTCTTTATGGTGCTGGGGAGGAATGGATGAAGTGGGACGTCTTTATGGTGCTGGGAAGGAATGGATGAAGTGGGACATCTTTGCTGGGGAGGAATGGATGAAGTGGGACGTCTTCATGGTGTTGGGGAGGAATGGATGAAGTGGGACGTCTTTATGGTGCTGGGAAGGAATGGATGAAGTGGGACGTCTTTGCTGGGGAGGAATGGATGAAGTGGGACGTCTTTATGGTTCTGGAGAGGAATGGACGAAGTGGGACGTCTTTATGGTGTTGGGGAGGAATGGATAAAGTGGGACGTCTTTATGGTGCTGGGGAGGAATGGATGAAGTGGGACGTCTTTATGGTGTTGGGGAGGAATGGATAAAGTGGGACGTCTTTATGGTGCTGGGAAGGAATGGATGAAGTGTGACGTCTTTGCTGGGGAGGAATGGATGAAGTGGGACGTCTTTATGGTGCTGGGGAGGAATGGATGAAGTGGTACGTCTTTATGGTGTTAGGGAGGAATGGATAAAGTGGGACGTCTTAATGGTGCTGGGAAGGAATGGATGAAGTGGGACGTCTTTGCTGGGGAGGAATGGATGAAGTGGGACGGCTTTATGGTGCTGGGGAGGAATGGATGAAGTGGGACGTCTTTATGGTGCTGGGGAGGAATGGATGAAGTGGGACGTCTTTATGGTGCTGGGGAGGAATGGATGAAGTGGGACGTCATGTTGGGAAGGAATGGATGAAGTGGGACGTCATGTTGGGAAGGAATGGATGAAGTGGGACGTCATGTTGGGGAGGAATGGATGAAGTGGGACGTCATGTTGGGGAGGAATGGATGAAGTGGGACGTCATGTTGGGGAGGAATGGATGAAGTGGGACGTCATGTTGGGGAGGAATGGATGAAGTGGGACGTCATGTTGGGGAGGAATGGATGAAGTGGGACGTCATGTTGAGGAGGAATGGATGAAGTGGGACGTCATGTTGGGGAGGAATGGATGAAGTGGGACGTCATGTTGGGAAGGAATGGATGAAGTGGGACGTCATGTTGGGGAGGAATGGATGAAGTGAAGTGGGACGTCATGTTGGGGAGGAATGGATGAAGTGGGACGTCATGTTGGGGAGGAATGGATGAAGTGGGACGTCATGTTGGGGAGGAATGGATGAAGTGGGACGTCATGTTGGGGAGGAATGGATGAAGTGATGTGGGACGTCATGTTGGGGAGGAATGGATGAAGTGGGACGTCATGTTGGGGAGGAATGGATGAAGTGGGACGTCATGTTGGGGAGGAATGGATGAAGTGGGACGTCTTTGCTGGTTGCTGGTCTTGAAATGGTTATTAAAAATAAACAAATTTGCGAAATTCTACCGTTTTAAGTAATTGTGTTTAAAATTGTGTTCACCATTCATATGTTAAAAAGCTGTTAATGGAATAAAAGTTGTATTTGACTGACAAGGCATCTGAGTTGTATGAAACACATATAAGAATACAATACAAAGTCCAATGAACTGGTTTAAAATTTTCCTTGTTTCAATGTTTCTTATAAAGTAAACTAAAAGAAACATCAGCGGTAATTTGAGGAACATTTTATTCCAACGTGCCTTAAAAAATGACTGGGTGGACCAAATTAGTTTGTGACGTGGATAATTAAGCAGCTATTAAAATACATTTAATAAACATCTAAATGAAACAAACGGAACTATTACTGTCAAATAAACGCAAAAGTTGCAAATTTACAACTTTGCGCTACGGTAGCTGGTTGAATAGTGTCTATTTAATATGTTTGTCTCTGAAAATAGGAATTTTTTACTAACATTGCAGTAAATGCTACACATCAAGGACAAATGATACCACAGGAAAATATGAAATCTTGAACCCAACCCCGAACCCTAAACATAATCTAACATTTTGTTAGACCAGACACATATCTCCCCACCAACACACAAATCCCGATTTTAAAATGTCTTTGACTTCATCCATATGTCAATTACTCCAATAGTGTTTGCATGAGTGGACGTGTATGGGTGTGTGTATGATTGTGTTTGTATGAGTGTGTGTATGAGTGCCCCAACCTGCCTCTATCTGCCTCTACATGCCTCTAACTTCTTCTGTCTGCCTCTACCTACCGCTAACTCTCAAGGTCCCTCCCAGCTTCCTCTGGTAAAAAAAGACCTATGTTAATGATGAGGACCAAGAAATGTCTATGTTGTAGATATTTACCAGTTCATAACACTTTGTACGTTGTCCTTTTTAAAGAATCACAGCAACCGACACAAGGTCAAGGAGAAGAAGGTGAAGAGGTCATCAAAAACTGAAAGCGGCAGTTATTTTTTCCTGAATTATTGTTGTACATTAAACAAACATAACAAGGG
The DNA here is from genome assembly GCF_028476545.2 of Physella acuta. Taxonomy (NCBI): domain Eukaryota; kingdom Metazoa; phylum Mollusca; class Gastropoda; family Physidae; genus Physella; species Physella acuta. The sequence continues at coordinate 189,655 of NW_026732002.1, forward strand.
TGGGCTATATACATAATGGCTATCCAACTACGGCCAATATCTTTAGGGAGATACATTTCACGGCCATCTATAGAAGGCCACCAGTATAGTAATATACATTTTAGGGCCATCAAAGGTCACTAATCTAGTAAGATAACCTAAGGGCCATCAAAGGTCACCAATCTAGTAAGATCTACCTAAGGGCCATGTAAGGTCACTAATGTAATAAGATACACCTAAGGGCCATGTAAGGTCATCAATGTAGTAAGATACACCTAAGGGCCATCTAAGGTCACCAATCTAGTAAGAAACACCTAAGGGCCATGTAAGGTCACCAAGCTAGTAAGATACACCTAAGGGCCATCTAAGGTCACCAGTGTAGTAAGATACACCTAAGGGCCACGTATCTACCATCACGAGCCTGATGACTGTAATGTGACAGTTGTAGAGTCCAAAGCTGGACTGGAAAAATTAATCAGCTGACTTTTATTTGTGTTTTACATTCTCTAAGTGGCAAATCTGTGGACTGGGGGATTCACAGTTTGATGTGAAGATTACTTTATTAAAAGGAAATGCACCTGATTGCTTGGCTATCGTCACGTGATACACTTGCTTTGATGGGTTTGTGGCTCCGGTCATCGAGCCGCATGGAGCCGGCAACAAACGACATGAGGGTGTGAGCCGAGATCAAAGTTGAGGTGGTCCCCCGTGTTAAATTATTCGTCACCAGATGGCGCTCTCACTGATTCATGTCACATTTTGACGGGAGTTGCATGATGGGACATGGTAGCACTTTAGTGACGTGCATAGGTCCAGTCAGATGATATAACTATTGGCTGGTGGAGCACAGTGAACAGATAACCTCCACTAGTCAACAGGTGAGTGATCTCTCTTGTTTGCTTTAGGTTAGCAGTTGCTAGTTGGTCTGTTGGGATGTTATTTTCTTTTGGGGCGAAGCTATATATATATATATATATATATATATATATATATATATATATATATATATATATATATATATATATATATATATATATATATAATTATTTAAAAATCCGTTTTTTGGTGTTTTTACTTTCTCGTATATACGAAGTATAGAGAAAGTATTGTAATCATGCACAAAAATCATTTGAAATTTTAACAATTTTCACCGTATTACACCTCAGTCCTTCATCACATCCGAAGTATAGAGGACTTATTTTAATCGGGCAAAAATTATCAATCCAGATTTATCAAAATTAAGAGGTTTTATGCGTAATCCAGTCTGAAAAACTGGGCTTTGCAATTCTGTCCGTATGTCTGTGTGTCTATGTGTGTGTGTGTGTGTGTCTGTTCATGTGTAAACACGATAACTTGAGTACCGTTACAGCTAGGTTGATGAAATTTTATATATAAGTATTTTATCAAAATCGTAGATCCGTATCAACTTTTGAGCGATTTCCGATAACCGGAAGTGGTACTTTTTCTACTTTGAATTTTTCAAAAACCTATAACTTGAGTACTATTTCAGATAGATAAATGAAATTTCACATGTAAGTAAAAGATCTAATTCTCTATCTTCTGTTACATTTTGAGTAATTTCCGTTGACCGGATGTAGTAATTTACGCTACTTCCGATTTCTCAAAAAACTAATGTAAATTTTTAACGAACTAATAATATTGCGCACTATTATGCACTTTTTTATTTGGCGTTCACTTGGTGTGCAATTCTTTTGTCTACGAGATTTTATTCTATTTCTAAAACTTTAAGTATTTAAAATGGATTAAAAATCATGTCTATAGCCCGAGTCCCCATCCCCTGTTGTTTTATATAAGAATATTCGAGAAAGTTTAGGGGAGATCACTCCCGGTTTATTTTTGGATGTACGTATATCTATTAGCAAGCTCATCGAAACATCGATTTGGTGAGTTCACGGTCTAAGCCATCGATCTAGCTATACATTAAAATAACTTAGCAACTAACCAAAGTACCTGTCGAATAATGTTAAAAGAGATGTTGACAAACTTTGACGTTTTAAATCCTGCCGGAACTTGGTTTTGCAATTTTGTCTGTGTGTCTGTTAGTCTGTATATCTGTGTGTCTGTAAACACGATAACTTCTGTACCGTTTGAGTTATGTTAACGAAATTTCAAGTATAAGTATTAGATCGAATTTGTAGTTCTGTAACAACTTTTGAGCGATTTCCTGTAAACGGAAGTGGTACATGCTCAACTTCCGGTTTTTTTAAAGCTAATTACTAGAGCCAACAACGTCACCCACAACCGAGTATAGCGTCCGCACAGTCAAGTTTTCATTTACTAACCAATTAAAGAAGTTTTCTAATTCCAGGTAAAATGTCTGGCTACCTGATCGTCCTGCTGCTTGGTGCCTTCGTCGGCCAGGTCATGTCACAGGGTAGGCTAGAGTTTTACCAACAGCTTCATGGCATTTTGGTTCGTTAAAATAGGGCTTAACTCCTTCAACAATAGCTTCATAGCACTTTGGTTCGTTAAAATAGGGCTTAACTCCTTCAACAACAGCTTCATAGCACTTTGGTTCGTTAAAATAGGGCTTAATTCAACTCTTCCAAATTAACTATGTACACTACCTTAAGTATTTAACAAGCTAAATTTAAATATTTTTACCACTCCCCACCCACGCAGTCATCTGTGGTAATAAGGCCTGCATCAAGGAGGCCTTCTGTGCCCCCAACAACACCTGCACCTGCAAGAACCCGCCCTTCGTCAGGGGAGACGGATATTTCGGTTGCTACAGACAAAGTAGGTTTTAGCTAATTACACTTGGTTTAATTAACTTAAGTATTTCATATAATTATATCTATCTCATATTATTTGGAACATTTTGATCATATCATAGTTATGGTGTAGCCTACACTGTTCGGTACACAGAATAACTCATGTTTGTTGACAAATCTTTTCAACTGGGGTCAAAAGTTGTAACACTGTGGTAAACATTCGAATAAAACTAATGGGCGTACTGTCAGATTTGTGCTCTGTTCTCGCCAAACGATGAAAGGTCATTTGATGAATGGGTGGGATTTCAAAACTGTGTACCTGTCGTGACACACTCGTCTCGCTACTCTACTGACAGTCGCAGCAGTCAGCAGGTGACTGAATGTCACAGCAGTCAGCAGGTGACTGAATGTGACAGCAGTCAGCACGTGACTGAATGTCACAGCAGTCAGCACGTGACTGAATGTCACAGCAGTCAGCACGTGACTGAATGTCACAGCAGTCAGCACGTGACTGAATCTCACAGCAGTCAGCACGTGACTGAATGTCACAGCAGTCAGCACGTGACTGAATGTCACAGCAGTCAGCACGTGACTGAATGTCACAGCAGTCAGCAGATGTATCTCTGCCTCCAGCCTTGTATTTACGTGCTCAATAAAAAGTCAGTAACCAGTAAGACGTTGTTTAGACCACCCATCCCATCTCTCACTCTTGCCGCTGACTGCTATGCCCATTACTTGCCGCTGACTGTTATGCCCATCACTTGCCGAAGTTTAACAGTCCTGAAGCTGCTCGGCTTTTCTAGAGTGCATGAGTGATCCCAACATAACGTTTTTTACTGAATTCTTGTCCAACTAGACACCGTGGACGCTGAGGTGAGGAATGACCCGACCCTGACGACGTTTAATGAGGAGACGGTCAACTTCCCCTACCCCTGCCGCTACATGATCACCCACGTCAAGCAGGAGCTCAAGTCTGGAGGGTCGGTCATTGGAAACTGCGAGTTAAAGGTGGGTCATTGGTCTGTTTCAGGGGTCAGGTCAGTTTCAATGGTCAGGTCAATTTCAGGGGTCAGGTCTGTTTCAGGGGTCAGGTCTGTTTCAGGGGTCAGGTCTGTTTCATGGGTCAGGTCAGTTTCAGGGGTCAGGTCAGTTTCAGGGGTCAGGTCAATTTCAGAGGTCAGGTCTGTTTCAGGGATCAGGTCTGTTTCAGGGGTCAGGTCTGTTTCAGGGGTCAGGTCTGTTTCATGGGTCAGGTCAGTTTCAGGGGTCAGGTCAGTTTCAGGGGTCAGGTCAATTTCAGAGGTCAGGTCTGTTTCAGGGATCAGGTCTGTTTCAGGGGTCAGGTCTGTTTCAGGGGTCAGGTCTGTTTCATGGGTCAGGTCAGTTTCAGGGGTCAGGTCAGTTTTAGGTTGGTATTGGTCAAATTCAGGTGGGTCACTGATCACTGCAAGATTCGGTTGGGTCATGGGTCCATGACTTCTACTACAGCTCTAGGCTAACTTGTATCTTACATGTTTTAGGTCAACTACAGCTCTAGGCTAACTTGTATCTTACATGTTTTAGGTCAACTACAGCTCTAGGCTAACTTGTATCTTACATGTTTTAGGTCCACTACAGCTCTAGGCTAACTTGTATCTTACATGTTTTAGGTCCACTACAGCTCTAGGCTAACTTGTATCTTACATGTTTTAGGTCCACTACAGCTGTAGGCTAACTTGTACCATACATGTTTTAGGCCCACTACAGCTGTAGGCTAACTTGTATCTTACATGTTTTAGGTCCTCTACAGCTGTAGACTAACTTGTATCATACATGTTTTAGGTCTACGGCTTCAACGCACGTGCTAAAGGTAAGCTGTACAGCCGCGGGTACCAACTGGCGGTCAAGCTGACCTACAACAGCAACACCCCCAGCCCAATTAGTCTCTCCACTACCACATACGGCGAAGCCGGCTCGGTAAGTCTGTAATAAACAACTAGACCAAAACTTTTATATTATTAAGCTTTTAAATTCTACTGAAAATAACGAAAGAAAATAAATTACAGGGGTTTCCAAACTTTTCAGCCAGAGGGCCGCATTAACTATCAAATAGCAGTTCAAGGCCAGAGTTTCTTCGGGGTGCCTCCCCCCCCCCCCCCCCCCGGATAAACGTCAAGTCTTCCTTGTGCAAAATCTTATAAAAACCAACCCGCCCTTCTTTGAACTTGTCTCTAAAGAGGTCGTTTGCTTGCAACTCAATGACCTCCAGATGCAGTTCATCTGGGCAACTGGCCACATTTGCTTCAAATGGGTTTTGAAACAATCTCACTTCTTCTGCCTTTGAATCGAATTAAAAAAAACGCTACTGAAACTGCAGCTGGAGGTCTTTGATGATTTCGCATGCAAATGACCCGGGGGACTCAGCTGTTACTTCAGCCATGAGGACATCACACTGCTGAAAGTGTGTCAAGTTGTTGGCTTGTACTTGTTGCAACAACATGACACGTTTGAATCTGAAGGCCTTTAGGTGGGTGTAGAGATCAGAAACTAGATTTCCCTCTTTTGTAGTTTTAGGTTCAGAAAATTAAATTGACCAGTTATGTTTGCAGCAGAGGCCAATTTCTATATCCACTCTTCATCAGACAATAATGGCTGTAGCTTGACTTTACTTTCCAGGAAGTCACCTATTTCCTTTCTTAATTAAATACTCAGCTCAGAACTTACTGACAACTTAGCCAACTTACTGCTGTGTAATATGGTATATCTTGCGATTCTGTGTTTGTAACTTTCAACATGTCTCTGGACTATCTATGGTTGAGCACATGTGACCTTATTAAAATTCACCATCTTCACCGCAGGATTCAGTAGGCCTACACCGCTAATGTCCACATATTTAGCAAACAAAGCTTGCTGGTGTATAATACAGTGCAGGGACATTGGTTGTAAAATGTTTTTCTCACTCGCTTGTCCAACCAAGCCTTTCTTTATGCCACTCATGTATCTTCGAGCATCAAAAGTCAGGTAACTGAGCTTAGTCCAGTCAAGTTATAATCAGCAAATGTTTTTTTAACTCATTGAATATATCCTCTCTGGTAACAGTGCCATACATGCTATGTAGGGAAGCCAGCTCTTGTGTTATGTTCATGTCTTCATCCACACCTCTAATGAACACAAGCAGTTGAGAGGTGGAACAGTTGTCCAGCGACTCAACCTTTGATATTGAATAATGGCGAAACTTGCTTGCATTTTCGCTATTTGAGTCACGATGTTTTCACCAATGTCTGCAACACGGCGGGCAATGGTATTAGCACCCAAAGCTACATTTTCAAATTGTTTTAAATTTTCTGGGCAAAGTTCCACAGCCACCTCCAACAAAAACTATTCCCGTGGACAAAAAGATACCCGCGGGCCAGATGAGAGGACCCCGAGGGCCGTAGTTTGGAGACCCCTTGCTTCAGCAGAACTATTGGTCGTAAATGAAATGGCTTACACATTTTAGCAACCACTGCTTTTACTAAAGAGAAAGTGTGTAAAATGACAAACAATTAACATTGTTGCAGAGGCGTAGCGACCCTTCCCGGCGCCCGGGGACAAACTATTCGATTTGCACCCCCCCCCCTCAAGATTTCGATTTGCACCCCCCCCCTCAAACTTTCGATTTGCACCCCCCCCCCCTCATACTTTCGATTTGCACCCCCCTCAACCTTACAATTTATTTTTCCAACCCATTTTGGCGCCCCCTAAAATCGGCGCCCGGGGACATATGTCCCCCCCCCCCGCCCCCTTGCTACGCTACTGTATTGTTGTACCCCCCCCCCCCCAACACCTATTGTTTTTAAATATGGTAATTAGTCACATAAATTTTTACATTATTAATTTAACATTTGAATAGGCTAAAAATGAGATGCTTGACACTTTCCGAGATAAGGTTGCTGCAATAGACGTGGTCGATATTAATTGATTTACCCCAAATCAACAACATTTTGAACATAAGAAATTGTTTTATTAATTTTTATTATTATTATTATTAGTATTGTTATTATTATTATTATTATTATTATTTTTATTAATATTAATATTATTATTAGTAATATTATTAACAATATTATTAATATTACTAACAATATTATTATTATTATTATTATTATTATTATTGCAATATGAGGTTATTTTGTTGCAGCTACAAATATTGTAATCTTTGTGTGCCTTAACAGTTGGACTGAGTTTAAATTGGCTGCGGCACTCCAGATAGAATTAGTTAAACGTCATTGCTAAAAATATCTTTTGGGTCAACAGGAGTTAAAACAAGGCTGGAATGATGCTAGTTTTGCGATGGCATTAAACACCCATATCTTTTTTCCATCTCTGTTCAGACGACAACCGAGCGAAACAATTTCTATAATTGCGACGGCCCGTTCACCCCCGTTGTTCCCGTGGCCACCACCCCCACCATTGTCCTCACAGCCCCACCCAGCGTAAAGGTCCTGCAGTACTTTGAGCCCACCACACAACAGAACATTTTCCAGGTGCGTTTCCATAGGCATTTCCTCCCCCTTGTCTGTCTGTATATTTGTGTGCTTATATGTGTATGCGTGTCCTTATGTTTAAATATTTCGCATTTCGTATTTGTGTATGTGTCTGTTTGTGCATATGTGTGTCTATAGTTGTGTTTTTTACTATGTGTTTGTGTGTGCTTGTGCGTGTGTTTGTATGTAATTTGAGTGGCACCTGACCCACATTTCCCACCGGCCAGATTGACTCGTGTGGCCTGAGAGTGACCTTCGTGCCCTATAACCTGACCAGCACGATCAACTCGCCCTTCTTGCCAGGCATCTCCGTCGGCATCAACTGCGCTCACCGTGAGTACACACTAGCTGACCTTTGACAAGTGAGTACACACTAGCTGACCTTTGACACGTGAGTACACACTAGTTGACCTTTGACACGTGAGTACATACTAGCTGACCTTTGACACGTGAGTACACACTAGCTGACCTTGGACACGTGAGTACACACTAGCTGACCTTTGACATACAAGTACTCACTAGCTGACCTTTGACACGAGTACTCACTAGCTGACCTGTGACACGTTATTGCACACTAGCTGACCTTTGATACACAAATGTTACGGTAAATGAACTGCATGTCAGTGAATTGCTGGCCACCAAACTAGCTGAATGTTTGCTGTCTGACAACACACTTAATGTTTGCTGTCTGACAACACACTTGATGTTTGCTGTCTGACAACATGTTTACTTGATGTTTGCTGTCTGACAACACACTTGATGTTTGCTGTCTGACAACACGTTAACTTGATGTTTGCTGTCTGACAACACACTTAATGTTTGCTGTCTGACAACACACTTGATGTTTGCTGTCTGACAACACACTTAATGTTTGCTGTCTGACAACACACTTGATGTTTGCTGTCTGACAACACACTTGATGTTTGCTGTCTGACAACACACTTGATGTTTGCTGTCTGACAACACACTTGATGTTTGCTGTCTGACAACACACTTGATGTTTGCTGTCTGACAACACGTTTACTTGTTTTTGCTGTCCACCAGATCCCATTTGGCTGTCCAATAACACTGTGATGGGTCTGGCCCCAGTGAGCCAGGGCGGTAAGCTGATCGCGGCCATCCAGGCTGAGTACCCCGGCCTGTCGCCTGCTGACGCCATGCTACAGAGAGCCTTCACCAGGAACGTCATACAAAACCAGTGAGTCCTTGACCCTGTGCACGTTGTGTAACTCTTGACCTAGATGTATTGTGACAGTTTTGTGTCGGGACTATGTTTTACAATACTTGACCTAGTTGTATTGTGACAGTTTTGCTAAAACGCAAATCTTAGCTCACTTTATTCTAAAAATAATGGAAAAACATAATGTATTGCATTTTTCTGCTTCTCCTATCAACATTACACATGTGGCCACTATACTTCCCACCTGTTAGTTGTATTTTGTAGAACAATCTGTGGTCAAGCACTTAACATTCTCCGCACTCTGTAACCGGGCACTTAACATTCTCTGCACTATGTAACCGGGCACTTAACATTCTCTGCACTATGTAACCGGGCACTTAACATTCTCCGCACTCGGTAACCGGGCACTTAACATTCTCCGCACTCGGTAACCGGGCACTTAACATTCTCCGCACTATGTAATCGGACACTTAACATTCTCCGCACTATGTAATCGGGCACTTAACATTCTCCGCACTATGTAATCGGGCACTTAACATTCTCCGCACTATGTAATCTGGCACTTAACATTCTCCGCACTATGTAATCTGGCACTTAACATTCTCCGCACTATGTAATCGGGCACTTAACATTCTCCGCACTATGTAATCTGGCACTTAACATTCTCCGCACTATGTAATCGGGCACTTAACATTCTCCGCACTATGTAATCGGGCACTTAACATTATCCGCACTATGTAATCGGGCACTTAACATTCTCCGCACTATGTAATCTGGCACTTAACATTATCCGCACTATGTAATCGGGCACTTAACATTCTCCGCACTATGTAATCTGGCACTTAACATTCTCCGCACTATGTAATCGGGCACTTAACATTCTCCGCACTATGTAATCTGGCACTTAACATTCTCCGCACTATGTAATCTGGCACTTAACATTCTCCGCACTATGTAATCGGGCACTTAACATTCTCCGCACTATGTAATCTGGCACTTAACATTCTCCGCACTATGTAATCGGGCACTTAACATTCTCCGCACTATGTAATCGGGCACTTAACATTCTCCGCACTATGTAATCTGGCACTTAACATTCTCCGCACTATGTAATCGGGCACTTAACATTCTCCGCACTATGTAATCGGGCACTTAACATTCTCCGCACTATGTAATCTGGCACTTAACATTCTCCGCACTATGTAATCGGGCACTTAACATTCTCCGCACTATGTAATCTGGCACTTAACATTCTCCGCACTATGTAATCTGGCACTTAACATTCTCCGCACTATGTAATCTGGCACTTAACATTCTCCGCACTATGTAATCGGGCACTTAACATTCTCCGCACTATGTAATCTGGCACTTAACATTCTCCGCACTATGTAATCGGGGACTTAACATTCTCCGCACTATGTAATCTGGCACTTAACATTCTCCGCACTATGTAATCGGGCACTTAACATTCTCCGCACTATGTAATCTGGCACTTAACATTCTCCGCACTATGTAATCTGGCACTTAACATTCTCCGCACTATGTAATCGGGCACTTAACATTCTCCGCACTATGTAATCTGGCACTTAACATTCTCCGCACTATGTAATCGGGCACTTAACATTCTCCGCACTATGTAATCGGGCACTTAACATTATCCGCACTATGTAATCGGGCACTTAACATTCTCCGCACTATGTAATCTGGCACTTAACATTCTCCGCACTATGTAATCGGGCACTTAACATTCTCCGCACTATGTAATCTGGCACTTAACATTCTCCGCACTATGTAATCTGGCACTTAACATTCTCCGCACTATGTAATCGGGCACTTAACATTCTCCGCACTATGTAATCGGGCACTTAACATTCTCCGCACTATGTAATCTGGCACTTAACATTCTCCGCACTATGTAATCGGGCACTTAACATTCTCCGCACTATGTAATCTGGCACTTAACATTCTCCGCACTATGTAATCGGGCACTTAACATTCTCCGCACTATGTAATCGGGCACTTAACATTCTCCGCACTATGTAATCGGGCACTTAAAACACAAAGAACATCCTCTGCCCGTTCATTCAATGGTTTTTTAAATTGTGGGCTGTGTTACCATAAGGGTGTGGTTATAAAAAACAACTGTGGCTTTTGTTGGACTTTACTGTGCTGGATGTTTTTAATATTTTCGGTATCTAAACAAACGTATAACAAAGCCAACAAAAACAAATTTCCCCATTTTCTCACTTAAAGAGTGAATATATTATAATAATAAATTATAATGTATGTCTTAACTAGGTTGTGTGCTTTTTTTTTTTTTTTTTTTTTTTTTTTTTTTAAAGCATAGTTCGCTTTACAACTTTTATCGTCAAAGTTTGGAGTACAAATTACGAGATTATTATTGTCTACACAATACTGACGGCAGCCATTTTGTTGAGCTGGATATTGTTCGCTCGAACACACTTTAGAAGGGGCATGAGGGGGCGTGGCAGCGTTATGAATAAATTTAAGTTCATTTATGAGATTCGTGACTGATATAGAGAGCATTAAGTCACCTGATACATGCATTTATTTTGTGGACTGTCCATGTATACCATGTGAACCTTCCTTTTTGTAGACTGTCCGTGTATACCATGTGAACCTCCCTTATTTTGTGGACTGTCCGTGTAAAGTAAAAAGATTCCCTTTCAAACCTGACGGTCTATGGGGCAAGTGAAGTAGAGTTCACGTGTTTCTGTGACCTCGGCATATGAAGAGATAGTGTGGTCAGCACTATGCCCAGCCGCCTTTACTTTCCCTAACTTGAGTTAGGTACCCATCAGAGTTGGGTGGACTCAGGGACGGTCTACTGATTGGAACCCGGATTCGAACTCGAGACTTACGCTAGACCACTCCGTCCCATACCATGTGAACCTCTCTTATTTTGTGGACTGGCCATGTATACCATGTGAACCTCCCTTATTTTGTGTCCATGTATACCATGTGAACCTCCCTTATTTTGTGTCCATGTATACCATGTGAACATCCCTTATTTTGTGTCCATGTATACCATGTGAACATCCCTTATTTTGTGTCCATGTATACCATGTGAACATCCCTCACAGACCAGGCGCCAGCTCCCAGTGTTCCAATGTTGGGAGCCTCTTAGGGGCGTGTAACGCCACAGAACTGGACGCCCTCTACGCCAACGTTGACTGGATCTTCGACAAGTACCCGCCCTTTGTCCGCTGTCTGTCTGGTACCACCACCGACGCCAACAATTTGCTCGACCTCTTCATCGCGTGAGTTTACATCTGTTGTACACAGCTAACCAACCACCTGTCTTCCACCGACTGCCACTAACCACCTGCCACTACACACCTGCCACTACACACCTGCCACTACACACCTGCCACTACACACCTGCCACTACACACCTGCCACTAACCACGTGCCACTAACCACCTGCCACTACACACCTGCCACTACACACCTGCTACTAACCACCTGCCACTACACACCTGCCACTACACACCTGCTACTAACCACCTGCCAATAACCACCTGTCTTACACCACCTTCAGGTTCATCAACCTGTTCTGCAACCAGGCGTGTGTCTACACCCCCGTCCACAACATCCTGGGCACCTGTGTCCCCAGTAATACGACAGAGCTCACCCCTCTCTTGGCCAAGGTCAACGCCACCTGCGGTTTCTGAGATGTGACTGACTCTATTGATGAATTAAATGGTTGAGAATCACTCAGGCTTTCGTGTGCTTCTTTCACGTTGTTCGTGATGGTTCTTATGGTGACTGATGTTATACCACACGTGATGGTTCTTATGGTGACTGATGTTATACCACACACACACACGCTACACGCACACGCACACATTCATCCGATCACCATGAAAGTGAGTAAGGTGGCTGAGCACACACTAAAACAGTTATTTGAAATGTTGGAGCGGCGGTACCCCGACGGTAGTGTACAGTTAATACACCAACTTCCTCATCATAGCACAAGGTGCCCAACGGTTAGGGGGGGGGGGGGCTGCATGTCGGGTTATTGGTAAGATTTGATTCTACGGGCAGTCTGCAACAGGGGCGAACCGGTAACATTCGCGCTACCTTATGAGCGCCTACGTTATATTTAAAGAGCACCATACAGTAGGGGGACAAAAGGCGACTACATTCTATGTTTGAACTGAGCCAGAAGTTGCACCCCGCGCCCATTCGGTAGTTAACCGGTGGTTCCCAATGTCACCCCGCGACACCCCTGACATTTGGGTGGTGACCGAGGGGTGTTGTACCTGAGACCAGCGGGGGGGGGGGATAAACTCCAGCATCTATAACAACCCATACTGAAATCCGGTGCTAATAATTGAATGGCACTGCCTGTCTTAGTAAATTACTTTCCGAACGGAGATTTGCCCGATAGTGACAACGGGGGGGGGGGGGGGGGGGTTTAAGGACATTAGTGGGCCCAAAAATCCGACCTTAAATATAGTTTAAAATTTTATTTAGGAATTTTTTTTTCCTATGCTTTGATTTACCGGTGAACGTGCACCCGAAAACTCTCACACGCGCTAGAACTGCGGTTATCTTTATATTAGTCTCTGGCCCAGACGCCAGCAATACATTCTACAGGAACTATAGCGTCAAGGATTGGCAAACTAATCATTAGCACGTCTTATTGCGCTTCTTTGTATCACTGATAATAGAGGAGGCCAACATACATTCAAACACTGGCGATATTACAGGGACAGCAAAGTGTGTGTGTGTGTGTGTGAGGGGGGTTTAATAAATATAGTTTATATGTATATGTGACCTAGGCTACTCGCAGCGCCAAATGTGACCCTGCTCGCAGCGCCAATTGTAACCTTCCCCGAGTCTATCCTGCCCGACAACGCCAATTGTAACGAGTTGAACCACTCATGCTACACAACATCGATTACAGTAGAAAGACTCGAAGATGCAGGTTCGCTATTGATCCTTTTATTACATGAATCAAGAAATGCTTCAATATAACACAATGAATCAACAGAAATGTTTCACAATAATAGTCTGAATCAACTGACCCCCTAACAGTCCTCACTAGGCTTCATATAACTGAATCCACATGTCTATTGTCCTTCTTAACACAATATAACCAACTTGATATGTCACACAGACTGACTGATCTAAAGCGAGCGATGAAGAGGGAAGAGAACGAGTTCAGTCGTCCCCTCCTATTTATCCCTTGTATTCGTACTCATCTTCGTACTTGTATTCCTCCGTAATCGATACTTGTACTCGATGTCTCCGACCACTAGTTGCGCAGTTCTAACGTACAGTCCGTGTCATAAACATCTGCATCCTATCAATCAAAGTTGACAGGCCGTCTGAATCCCCTCGTACCGTTTCCCAAAATAGCACGCGTTGGCTTTGAGATTGTTATCAGTCCGATCCAATAAGCCACCTGCTATCGGTTGCATCAGACTGTAATACTGCGTCTCGGCTTCTCGTTCGTTATCAGATTTGTAACTAGTAGCTAGGCCTACCCTAGTTACATCCACCCCTGCTTTTTTTGTGTGTTTTCAACCACAAACAACGCCTGGCAGGTGCACTCCTCCAAAGTCAATCGCACAATCGTAAAAAAAAATTTTATTGTTCCACTCACTGTCCACGACGTTCCATTCGTATACGATTGACAGTTATACCTATTTCACATATCAACTGTGTCTACATCGTCTTCCTGAGACACAAAACAGTTCTAGAATTCACATCCACCCTTTTCGTTTGGTGCCTTCACCAGTTCAGTTTTATAGCTTTTTTGAACCGTCTGTTCTCATACCAGCGCGACCATGAAAGACTTGATGGTTGCTGACAAAAAATTTCGTCTTCCTTCTGTTCCTCAAACTTCTCCGCGGACCACTTATCTGATGGTCTACTGTCTCTCTGCTTCTGGAAGGAACGGGATCCTCTTTGTTGCCGTTATCCTCCACTTGTATATCGCGGTTGTTCTGTTGATGGTGATATGGTTCCGGGATGGGTATGTGAATTTCCGTTATAGTTTCCGGTTCCCTAATTGTCTTGGATTTCCCTGTGTGTAACTGCTCTTCTTGCCTATTCCAATATTTCTTTAATTGAGCAATATTCGCCCACCGATCCGGTTTGGCGTGATCGATGGGTCTTATCTTAAAGGGGCCACCTGCTACTTTAGGCATCTCCATGACTTGCCATATCTCCTGTCCCCAGAGATCGTGGATTTTGTTTCTGCCTAACGGGTGGCTACGCAGTAATACCCTGTCATTCAGTTTGAGTGGCGGGTCCTTTGTCTGTACCGGCGGTTCCCTTCGCCGTGCTTCATGTTCTAGTCTTTCCTGTACTACCCTGTACATTCCTCTAATTCTTCTCATATGTTCATTCACATATTCCAGTGCGGTGTATGAGCCAGTCATACTCTCTCTTTTTCCTAGGAACAAATCAAGAGGGAGTCGAGCCTCCCGTCCAAACAGCAACATGTGTGGCGAAAAGCCGGTTGTGGCATGGGGTGTGCAGTTGTATAGATATACCAACTCTGGGAGAAAATCCGGCCAACGTTTTTTCTGTTCAGGTTCTAGGGTACGCAGCAAATCATGCATGCTGCGGTTGAACCGTTCACACTGTCCGTTTCCTTTCGGATTAAATGTGGTTGTTCTAGATTTGTTGATCCCGTAGTGGCTGCACAGTTGGTTAATTACTTCTGACTCAAAGGCCCTTCCTTGGTCAGAGTGTAATTGTCTTGGTATGCCATATTTGATGAACCAATGTTCTATTAAGACCTTTGCCACTGTTTTGGCAGTCTGATCTCGCGTGGGCACCGCCACCGTCCATTTGGTGAATACATCAGTCATTACCAACACATGTTCCGTCCCATCCGATGATTGCTCCAACGACGTAAAGTCCATAGCCACAATCTCTAGTGGTTTTGTCGCTAGTAGGTGTCCTGATGGCTGTCTCATTTTGACAACTGGCATTTTCGCATGCTGACACCTCACACAAGCCTCACAATGGCGTTTGACCTCCATTTCCATATTGGGCCAGTAACACCTCCGTCGTAATATTTTGTGCGTCCTGTCCTGACCCTGGTGTCCTGCCCTGTCATGTGCCAACCTTAGCACTTCTTCTCGTAACTGTCCAGGCACCACCACCTGGTGTATTGTCCCATCAATTTGGTCATGAATTCTCCGCATGAGAGCACCATCCTCTATACTGAGACGGTCCCACTGACTCAGTATTTTCTTTGTTTCTCGACCAAATTGTTCCCTTTCCCTTCTTCCTGGGAATTTTTGTTCCTGGACGTATTTCAATAGCGGTTGTAAGCCACTATCCGTTCTCTGGGCATCTCTTATCTTTTTGTGATTAAGGCAATTAAAATCACTACTGTCCATATGTCCGGGCTCTGTGGATATGTGCTCCACCCCGGTCTGCCCGTTTTGCATCACTTGTACCCCATGAGGGATATCTGTTGACGCTCTGACCTCACATATTCCTGTCAGCGTTTCTTCCTCATCACCCGGTTTCTCGTAAGGATTCCTTGATAAGGCGTCCGCATTGCCATTGGACCGCCCCGGGCGATACTTTATCTCTAGGTCAAAGAGTGCCAATTCTGCTGCCCATCGCTGTTCGATGGATCCCAACTTTGCTGTCTTTAGGTGACTCAAGGGGTTATTGTCAGTGTATACCACACATTTAGCACCTAATAGATAGTCCCTGAATTTCTCAGTCACAGCCCATTTTAATGTCAAAAGTTCTAGTTTCATGGCGCTGTAATTTGTCATGTTCTTCTCTGATCCCTTCAGAGCTCGACTGGCATACGCAATAACCCTGAAACCTTGCTTTTGTTGTTGTGATAGCACAGCTCCCAGACCTTTAGAGCTGGCGTCAATTTCTAACCGAAATGGTTTGTCAAAGTCCGCGTATCCCAATATCGGCGCCTCTGTCAAAGCCTTTTTCAAGAGCTTAAACGAGTTCAGGCATTCATCAGTCCATAATTCACCTATCAGTTGTGTTTTACCTTTCTTTTTCTCCTTACTGTGTTTCTTTGTCATTTTGTTTACCAAGTCATGCAATGGTGCGGCAATTTTTGCAAAACCAGGCACAAATTTTCTATAATAGGAAGCAAAGCCCAAGAATGATCTGACCTCTACTGTAGTTGTTGGCTGTTTCCATTCTTTAACAGCTGCAATTTTATCTGGGTCAGTGGCGATGCCATCCGACGAAATCACATAACCCAAAAAATGTACCGATTTCAGACCAAAGCAGCATTTGTCTGGGTTCAGCTTTACTCCTATCTCCCTAAGACGGAGAAACACTTGTTCTAATCTTTTTAGATGGTCCTCCCAAGTTTTTGAGTAAACTAGAATATCATCCAAATACACCAACATTATTTGAAATAGAAAGTCACTCATAGCACTCTGCATTACTCGCTGGAATGTAGCAGGTGCATTAGTTAGACCAAACGGCATACGGGTCCACTCGTACAGTCCCAGTGGAGAAATAAATGCAGTTTTATGTTGATCGTTGGGGTGCATGGCCACTTGGTGGTAGCCACTAGCCAAATCCAAGGTAGAAAAAAATCTTGCTCCCCCCAACGCATCAAGACATTCATCAATACGAGGCAAGGGGAATGCATCCCTTCTTGTGATATTGTTCAATTTCCGGTAATCACAACACAGTCTTATCTCCCCTGACTTCTTTTTTACCACTACTATCGGTGCCGCATACGGGCTTGTACTGGTTGTAATAATTCCCTTTTTTAGTAGATCATTCAGGTGTGCTTTCACCGCCGAGTAGTGACTCGGTGGTAATCTTCGATAAGGTTGCGCCACCGGCTTGTCTTGTAGTAAGGGTATCTGGTGTTTTATTACTTCCGTGTACCCCAAATCACCCTCATACGAGGCAAATATATCACTGTATTTATTCAGCAATTCATTTAGTTTTGGGTCCTCAGTTTCCGGGAATGTATATGATCGGCCATCCTCTTTCTTTACCTCGGCCGTCACAATGACCGACCTAATTGTTACTTCATTACTGCTGGTATTGCTCAGTTCGATGCACTGTGCCGACCTTAGTACCTCGACGTTCTGTGGTACTCCTACCAGAGTATTAGGCGGTATAAAAATTTCCTCATCCAAAACATTTGCCACTAATCCTTGAACTAGTCCATTTTCCGCTGATGTGTATGTCCGCAGTAACACGACGCCTGCCCTCAGTGCGGCGCCACATGGTTCTATCATCACATCACCATTCACACTTCTATCACCAATTTGTAATGTGATTGCCTTGACCGTGTTTGCCGGGACTGCTGTCCTTCCTCTGGTCTTGGCAAACCTGGCCAACTTGGATCCCCGACCTGGTGTGGTCGATCCGACAATATTTGTAAGAAATTCTGGCAACTGGCCAAGAATATTCATGCCCAACAGGCAAGGTATATTTGACACATTTGTCTCTAGGTTGTGTTTCGTAACGAACACCCCAACCTGCTTCAACCTATGTCCTGCCACCACGACATCCGCCAGAAAATAACCACAGTATGGAATGGTTAGTCCATTAGCTGCCGTCAGGCGCATGCATGTGTCAGACCTCAACCTATGGTCTTTTCCTTTCATCCATTTGGTGTAAAAATTTTCCGTGATTGTCGTCACCTGGGAGCCTGTATCCACAATTGCCTTCACCGCGATGTCCCCAATCGTAATCACCATTTCGGGACAGACTCCCATCATTTTGCTTCTTGGGCCATAACCTCGCCCCTCTGTAGCCTGGCCCTGCCTTACAGAGGACGACCGTTTCCCTGGCAGTACCGTGCCATATGTCCGGGTTGTGAACAAGACAAACAAATTGGTCGACCGTCGGCCGTCCATTGGAGTGATGGCTTGGCAGGACGCGGCCGTCCAACCCGTCCCTGTTTTGTCCCGTTCTTTTCCTGATTCTCAGCTGTTGACCTGCTTTCTAACCTCTCCAAACGTTGGTCAACCTTATCTAGGTGGGCCAACAGTTGAGCCATCATGGTCTCCATCGTGTCGGCCCCTGTGGGTGGGGATTGTCTCTGTTCAGGCACAGAGACTTTGTCCACCGAACAGTTCGATTGGTCCTCATCCTCGGACCTGCGGATCGCTGAGTTCCTGACCTGAAGGAAGGTCAACTGCGGGTCTTTGTGGACCTCCTCTTTCAACTCTCTTCTTAGGATCGGGGTTGCCAGCCCCTCGATGAAATGGTCCCTCAGTAGGCGCACATCAATGTCAGGTGTTTTGACCTTTACCGAATCAAAGGCCCTGTTCATCCGGTGTGAGTACTCCATCACACTCTCCGCCAATCTCTGCCTTAAGCCTACGAACCCTGCTAGCAGTTGCGATCCCGACCGTCTCTCCCCAAAGGTCTCCATAATCAGATCCAGCACCTTATCTGGATCTGATTGGATGGTTTTATCGTGGCATTTGACCTCTGCCCTAACCGTCTCTCCTATACTGCCCATCAGCAGTCTTAATCGTTCCTCTGGTGACATGCCTCTCGAGGCCCAGGCCGCTTTGACCTCTTCACTGAACCTGTTGGTTAAAGTTGGATCACCGTCCCCGTAAAATTTGTTAATGTGGGACTCTCTGGGTAGGACCACTATATGGGTCTGCTTCTCGTCCAGAGTAGACATTTTATTCCGTAAGTAAAACAAAAGAGTTCTTTCTTACCGTGTGTATATGAAAAAAATTTTTCCTCGTTCCTCAATTTTCACAGTTCCTGAATGTCCGAATTCACATACACACAAAACACAGTTATGCACAAGGTTGACTATGGGTGCCTCAAACGGCAAGTCTAGTTGAATTCATCCTGCTCGCAGCGCCAATTGTGACCTAGGCTACTCGCAGCGCCAAATGTGACCCTGCTCGCAGCGCCAATTGTAACCTTCCCCGAGTCTATCCTGCCCGACAACGCCAATTGTAACGAGTTGAACCACTCATGCTACACAACATCGATTACAGTAGAAAGACTCGAAGATGCAGGTTCGCTATTGATCCTTTTATTACATGAATCAAGAAATGCTTCAATATAACACAATGAATCAACAGAAATGTTTCACAATAATAGTCTGAATCAACTGACCCCCTAACAGTCCTCACTAGGCTTCATATAACTGAATCCACATGTCTATTGTCCTTCTTAACACAATATAACCAACTTGATATGTCACACAGACTGACTGATCTAAAGCGAGCGATGAAGAGGGAAGAGAACGAGTTCAGTCGTCCCCTCCTATTTATCCCTTGTATTCGTACTCATCTTCGTACTTGTATTCCTCCGTAATCGATACTTGTACTCGATGTCTCCGACCACTAGTTGCGCAGTTCTAACGTACAGTCCGTGTCATAAACATCTGCATCCTATCAATCAAAGTTGACAGGCCGTCTGAATCCCCTCGTACCGTTTCCCAAAATAGCACGCGTTGGCTTTGAGATTGTTATCAGTCCGATCCAATAAGCCACCTGCTATCGGTTGCATCAGACTGTAATACTGCGTCTCGGCTTCTCGTTCGTTATCAGATTTGTAACTAGTAGCTAGGCCTACCCTAGTTACATATATATATAAATATATATAAATATATATATATATATATATATATATATATATATATATATATATATATATATATATATATATATGTATATATATATATATATATATATACATATACATATATATATATATATATATATATATATATATATATATATATATATATATATATATATATATATATATATATATATATATATATATATATATTATATATATATATATATATATATATATGTATATATATAAATTCTGTCTCCATTTAAAAACTGCGTATACGTCAAGCAGAGGGTGTATTGATGCAATCAATGTTCAGTTCCATTTGAACCAAAATCTTTTCAAGTCTGCTCACCTCGTATTTCTGACCTGATGCCAGTTCAAACACACTTTCTTTGAAAAACCATTTTGTGGTGGTGTTGTATAGGGGATGTAACCCGAACATAGGTACTCGAGTGTATTTCATAGATTTAAAAAAAATTATTTCCCATTTTAATAATAAATCTCAGTTCAACAGTATGTCTCTCTCTCTCTGTCTCTCTTTTTTTTAAATTATCGATCATGTCCAATAAATTACCGGGAACGGCGTGGTCGAGTCGATAAAGCTCATGGCTGCTAAACCGAAAAGTCTCGAGTTCGTACCCTCGGGCAGTTGAGGCTCGTTAGCTGGGGACAGCCACTCTTCTAGGAGAGACAACTCCAAAATCAAGCAACTGCTGCCTTGTAGTTTGTTTTTGATTGGACAAAGGCGCTATGGAAGCAAATCCAAAAAGAAAAGTAGGCTGAAATCGGAGTCAAATTGCGAATAACCAGTTGACACGTATCCGGTAATTGTGATGGAGGCGTAGTCGAGTCGGCAAAAGCTCATGGTTGATAAATTCGAAAAAATCTCGAGTTCAAACCCTCTGGCAGATAGTTCTCGATCCCTTCCAACACTAAAAATTAAGAACGAAGAAGAAGACAATAAATTACTTGAGCTTATTAAAAAAATTTCAAGTTTTGTGAAGAGTAAATAAAATAATAATAATCATTAAAAAAGTTTTTAAAAAACCACGTTTTCTGATTGAACTAAAAAGTAGAAAATAAATGCTATACATCACAATAATGCAAGCGATCACTCTACTATAAGCGATCAAAAACGTGGGGCGCCGAAGTAAAAGTTATATTACTATTGATTAGATAATACTATTGACTTTTATTAGGGAGCTTGTAGAGAGTCAACAGTATTCGAAACTGTAAGAAAATCACGGCGCCCCACGTTTTTCATCGCTTATAGTAGAGTGATCGCTTGCATTATTGTGATGTATAGCATTTATTTTCTACTTTTTAGTTCAATCAGAAAACGTGGGTTTTTTTAAAACTTTTTTAATGATTATTATTTTCTACTTTTTAGTCTTTGTCTGTTTGTTTGTATTAAAATCTTGCTATCGATTTTATCTTCTCGCATTCACTTTTGTTTTGGGTAAAAGAAGACAAATACTCACAAAGGACGAACACCAAGAGTTACACCAGGCATGACACGCTTATTATTCAGGATCAGCTGCAGGTTCGTGTCGACGCATTCTTTCCATCTCCTGTAGACATTCCTCATTGCAGGGTTTTTTTCCTGTTAGCTTGCTGCAATCCAATTCCACAATGCGTACGCCTTCGAGTGATCGTACTCGACTGAGCGCAACATACGCCTGGCCCGTTTCAAAAAGCGCTGGTCCTAAATAGACAACTGCGTGATCAACTGTGCAGCCTTGCATTTTATGCACTGTGCATGCCCAGCATAGAATTATGGGCAGTTGTCTTCGCTCGACTTTTCCATAATTCAGTTTTCCATCAAATTCTACGCATCTCGGCTCAATCCGATGGATTCCATCTGGTCCAAAGTCAATGCTTAAGTCGGGAATGTCTTTATCAATCTGGTCGCGTCTGAAATTTGGCCAATGAATTTCTGTAATGTTGCCGATTGCGCCATTAACCAGTCCCTTTTCAACGATGATGTTTGCTCTCAACATCACTTTAGCGCCGAGGAATATTTCCAATTCCTTTTGCAATCCTCCAGTCTTATTTATATCGTTGGATACAACTTTGCTCATGTCGATTTTGTCGGCGTTTCTTCCAGAATCAATGATTCGATCCTGAGACTCGATCTTGTATATTCGAATGCCTTGCGATCGATAATATTGCAAAACAGAATTATTGTGATCCTCGACCATTTTTCTTGTCGGATAAATTCTGATTGCCTTATTTAGTGCAAATTCTCCAGTTGGCTCTTTAAGAGTTTTCGTCATTAAGAGCTCGAAATGAGGACCTTTGAGCTCGCCAACTCGTAATGCATTTAGGAGATCAGCGAAAGATGTATCACCGCGCTGACGCATATTTTCTGTCAATTCGACTAGACCGAATAGATGCCAAAGATGAAGAGCTGGCTGAAATCTGGCTGGCTGCTTAAATACAAATGATGCCTTTATTGGGCGTAATTGCATCAAATCGCCAAATACAATTACATTAACTCCGCCAAAGACTTTTTCGGGCTCCTTTTTTAGCTGTCTCAATCGAATCGAGAGTCCTCATGTAAGTTTAAAGTCGGTTCAAACTAAATTATCTGCCCCTAAGCCTGTCGCGACGTGGGATCGTTCGCGTCACTGCGCGCGGCAAGAGAGAGGCGAGCTACGCGTCGCTCGTTTTTTTTTCTAATGGCTCGCAGAGGAGAATTATATATATAGATTATATAGCGGTCTAAAATGCTCAATAAAATGTTTCCATTGATCAATTTAGTAATAATAACAATTGAATATTCTATGGTCATCCAAAAGAAAGCTTCCCTGAAAATTTCAGCGCGCTAGCTAACTGGGAAGTGCCAGAAATTTCGATCACAAGATTTGATTGGAAAAACAAACAGAGAAAGCAAGTTAAAGAAAACGTGGGAAAAATGGTATGCGTTCATTGATAAAAAAATTTGTTAAAGTATATCCCCCACCCCCCCCCCCCCCCCCCCATTACAGTGCACCATGACGTTAAAACACGGTAGAATTGATTGCATTTTTAGCATCTGCTGAGTCACAGCAGAATAAAACAATTTACTCGCAAAACAGGTAAAAACGTTTTCGTTTACTTGGTTATTTACGTGCTAGACTAGTGCCTTTTCTTAGAGAAACGCAAATATAAACATGTTCATCATAACACTACACTTTCTCTACGTAACAAAAATACAATACCTCAAAATAAAAAAAAATTTAAAAAAAGTTAATAAAAAGTCTAGTGACAATTTAAGCGCAATTTCCTTATGTTGTCTAAAAATAGATAGTGATCAAGTTTGGGTGCGTTCAAGCTAGGAGAACGATCGGTTTGTAGGTGTTTATGTAATTTAAAAAATTTTGTTGTGACCGAACGAAAGGATATTTTTGAAAACTTTCTTCGGCAATATTGTTCTAAATTATGGCAGGAATCGATTGGTAAATGTTTCAAGTCGCTAAGTGGTCTGGTTGCCGAGATATGGGCCAAAAACTGCATTTGTTCGAGGTTTTTTGGCTTTTCCAGGAAATCCAGGAAGGAATTCCGGGAATTTTTTTTGGCCCATAATCATCCTTGGAACTTGCTTAGCTTAACATATTTGCTTTTGGAACTAGTCCTCGATATTGCTTCGTTGAGGAGGAGATACGACTTAAAGCTGCGGACACACATCCACACATCCATCCATCCATCCAGAAATGACGCATTATTAAACGCAATTGCCAGTATGGAAATTGCGCTAAAAACCACAACATAAACACAAGAATAAATAAACCGGAGTGATCTCCCCTAAACTTTCTCGAATATTCTTATATAACACTACGGGGGAAGGCACCTCGGGATATAGACATGATTTTTAGTCCATTTTGTATTTCTTAATCTTTTTAAAATAGAATAGAATCTGGTAGAAAAAAAAAAGAATTGCGCACCAAGTGAATGGCAAACAATAGGTGTATAATAGTGCGGACTATTATTATTAGTTTATAAATTCATATGAGTGTTTTGAGAAATCGTAAATAGCGTAAAGTATTATTTCCATGAAATATTGATAGTTTTCAGCGTTTTACACCTTAATACTTTATCATATACGGAGTATAGGGGACTTTTTTTTAATCGGGCAAAAATAATAATTATAAATGCAGGTGATACAAAATTTCGGCCATCTATGCGTAATCGAATCGATTAAACTGGGCATTACGATTCTGTCCGTATGTCTGTATGTGTGGATGTATGTATGTCTGTGAACACGATAACTTGAGTATCGTTACAGCTAGGTTGATGAAATTTCATATATACAAGTATTATATGAAATTTATAGTTTTGTAACAACTTTTCAGTTATTTCCGATGATTACAAGTGGAACTTATTCTACTTATAGTTTTTCAAAAGCCTGTAACTTGAGTACTGTTTCTCACAGATAAATGAAATTTCATATACAAGTAAAAGATTTAATTTTCTGCCTTCTATCAAATTTTGAGCTATTTACGTTGACCGGAAGTAGTACTGTACGCTGTTTCCGATTTCTCCACACACAAAAAAAACCCTATACGAATTTATACAGTACTAGTATTCCGCACTATTATACACATATTGCTTGCCGTTCGCTTGGTGAATATTCGAGATAGTTTAGGGGAGATAACTCCCGCTTTTTTTTCAGTACTCTAAATTTTAAAAAATTAAATAGAGTTGCATGACTAAAAATAATTGCGCACCTTATGAACATGCTAACGCGCGTAAAATAGTGCGGAATAATTGAATAGATTGCCTAATAATTTGGACAAAATTTTAATTAATTCATAAAAAATTAATTAGGCATCCAATTAAGTCAAATTTAATGTCAGATAGCATTGTCTTCATGTCTTGACCCACTCAGCCCTGAGTCACACCTGAGTCACACAATAACAGTCTTGAGTCACACAATGACAGCCAACTTTGAAACGAATCTGTCTGTTACAAGTGCCCGAAGTTTTACTCGAACGTTTCAATCTATGACTGACAGGCTTTGACAGAGAAAGCAAGTTAAATAAAAGCTTGCGAAAATCATAAATAATTGTTTTCAGGCATAAAATGTTTTAAATTGTTACAGATTTGCTTTTTAATGTATTAGTGATCAAGGTGTTTCGATTATCCAGGTTTGTAGATTAGTTTTTATTGACGTATGCTATTATAAAAAGAAAACTACGAGCTGCTTTATAGATACGACTTCTTTTGTCTTAGGAGACAGTGGGCGCACCTTTAGAAATGAAAACCTTAGTGCAACACCAGGGCATTTAATGAAGTCCTGAGTGACACCTGAGTCACACCTGTGTCACACAATGAAATTCCTGAGTCACACATGAGTCACACAATGACAATCCTGAGTCACACATGAGTCACACCTGAGTAGCACAATGACAGTCCTGAGTCACACATGAGTCACACCTGAGTAGCACAATGACAGTCTTGAGTCACACATGAGTCACACCTGAGTAGCACAATGACATTCCTGAGTCACACCTAAGTCACACAATGAAATTCCTGAGTCACACCTGAGTCACACAATGACAATCCTGAGTCACACCTGAGTCACACATGAGTCACACCTGAGTAGCACAATGACAGTCCTGAGTCACACATGAGTCACATCTGAGTCACACAATGACATTCCTGAGTCACACATGAGTCACACCTGAGTAGCACAATGACAGTCCTGAGTCACACATGAGTCACACCTGAGTAGCACAATGACAGTCTTGAGTCACACATGAGTCACACCTGAGTAGCACAATGACAGTCCTGAGTCACACATGAGTCACACCTGAGTCATACAATGACGTCCACAACGATGACTTTCAAGTAGATATAATTTATTCATTTCATCTTTTTCCACAAATCAACCTAACATACCCGATGCTAGTCGCTATCAAAAAATTCCATAACAATCGTTCTCTCCGCTTTTATATCCGTGTACGACCTTGGGATAATAATACCTAAATACCCCTACGTTCTAGATTATTCTAACCTATTCTTATCTAACCTACAAAAGCCCCGTAACACCTGTATCGACCAAGGCCGTTACGGGCAAAAAGAATGCTAAGCATTATGTTTGGTGCCTCATGTCTTGGACATCCAAGCACAAAGCCAGGACATCAAGTTGAGGGTTAAATATTCTCCAGGTATTAGCCCCCCCCCCCCCCCCCAACCCCACATTGATAGCTGGATAATCCGACTAATTCCTCATTCATTTTAAAATTTCTCAAGTTTTTATACATATAGGCGAGATAACACAAATATAACATTAGAATTGGCGAATTTCTCGAGTAGCTTCCCTTAGTTTGTTTAATTTAAAAAATCTTTCGATAATTACGGATATGCTTATTTCGATTTACGGTAGAAGAAATAAGCAACGCGCTTTTTTTCTAATTTGGGAATAATCTCACGTAAATCTCGGGGTCAAAGCCACGTGTCGATGTTAGCTGTGATGATTGTCAAAATAAAAAAGCAAGCGGCAAAAAATCGCAAGGTTTGATACTATAGTTTTAAAAACAATTCCATTACATCTAAATTAGCGTTAGTCTTACACTAATGATACTAAAGCTCTTTATCAGAGAGAAGATTAAGAAAAATTAATTATCAAAATTTTTTTTTTCCGTTTACATGTCAATGCGGAGTTTTGACTTTAGACATTTCAGTCATATTTGACCCATGTGAGGAAATAAGCACAATAATTGTTCCTTCGACAGCTCTTAAGATCATATAAGATTCTCTCTTCCGTAAGACGAAATAAGCACAACCGCTGGAATAAGCACTTTTTACAAGCTTTTATTTAACTCACTTCCTCTGTCTGTCGTCAGTCTCTCGTCAGTCTGTCTAGATCGAAACGCCCGAGCGAAATTACTGGCACTTCTAACTGACAGATACGGTTCGTAGTTGGAATGTGGGTAAAGCCATGAAGACAATGCATTATGATATTAAATTTGACTTGATTGGATGCCTAATTATTTTTTTTATGAATTAATAAAAATTTTGTTTTTTTCTTATCGTGAACCGATCTAAGCACTATCTGTTTTGTTGTCTAGAGCTATATTTAGACAGTCTGTCGTCTGCTTTGGGTGTTTTCTCTTGAGTGTGTTTGTATGTGTGTGTGTGTGTGTGGTGTGCTGTGCTGTGTATGTGTGTGCCAACAATGTCCCCGTTGCGTCCAGTTGGTCAGCACGGGGAGAGTAATCTTCTTCATCGAGCTCCCAGCAGGTGAGTGGACATTAGCCTGGGACATTGAATGAAGCTCCCGGGAAATTCATTTTATAAGTTCTAAAAAAAAACTCGCCCTTGGTTGAACACACGGCGAGTTTGTAGCTCGCCAGCCTGGCGAGAACAGGTCACAGGCTCACGTGAATCTCGCGGGGCAAAATCTCACGTGATCTCACAATCACACGTGAATCTCGCTTGTCACTTAATCATTAATTATTGCATTTTGGTTTAATTAGCAAGCTCGCGCGGGAGAAATTGGGTTGGTTGAATGTAGTCAGATCTAGAGCAGTGTTTCTTTCTCAGGGTTGGGGGGGGGGGGGGTGGATAGTGCCCACCTGAGTTCCTCCAACGCCTCACCCCCCTCACATTGACGAAGGAGAAATAAAAATGCAATTGAATAGACACTCCTTATCAGTAAGTTTTAAATTGCCCCCCACCCCCCTCACCTCTGACAAATTGTTTGAACGAAACCCTTATGTCGAGGGTAGGGATTGGGTTGATGGTTAAATACAAATATAATTAGATCCAGAGATGTTGGGCCGATTATCAAAATCATTACTTGACTCCTTGTGGAGCAAAGGGGCACAACCACACGTCCCCAATATTAAGTTCAACTTCAAGTTGAGTCCACGACATTCCTACTGCGTGTGTTTCACTAGCAACTGATCTTTCACAACTTTTGTTTTGGCCTATGTGGGGTTGGGTTCGTTACTTTTGTTTTGGCCTATGTGGGGTTGGGTTCGTTACTTTTGTTTTGGCCTATGTGGGGTTGGGTTCGTTACTTTTGTTTTGGCCTATGTGGGGTTGGGTTCGTTACTTTTGTTTTGGCCTATGTGGGGTTGGGTTTGTTACTTTTGTTTTGGCCTATGTGGGGTTGGGTTCGTTACTTTTGTTTTGGCCTATGTGGGGTTGGGTTCGTTACTTTTGTGTTGGCCTATGTGGGGTTGGGTTCGTTACTTTTGTTTTGGCCTATGTGGGTTGGGTTCGTTAAATCCAAATATAGTCAGGTATAGAGGAAAGGTTTGAGTTTGTTTAGATAGATATTTCAACATTGAAAATGAAAATCGATAAATCGATTTCGTCTATTGATTATTTTATAATAAACTGACGTTAATGATTACAACAATGAAGCGGCAACAAACAGCTGTTTTTGGCCTGGATATTCTTGTTACAGGCACATAAACGTCAGGCTAGCGGCGGACCTCTGAGAGATATAATTTATAGTTTGATAGCAACCTACGCGAGCTATTTAAATATCTTTAAGCTACACCAAATCAAGTTAAATAATTTAGTAGTTCTTGGGCATATTTTATAGTTTGATAGTCATCTACGCGAGCTATTTAAATATCTTAAAGCTACACCAAATCAAGTTAAATAATTTAGTAGATCTTGGACAAAACAATACTGTCAAACACATGATCCAGCTTATTTATATCAAAATGTTTGGCTGGGGGAGGGGAGGGTGGAGTCCCTAACTGTATGACTTGACGTGTCATACGTTGGTGAAATAAAATCTTGAACGAGATTCTAATTTGTTCTAGCATGACAAAGTCTGTCTGAGAACCATAGAACATCACGTGCATACGTCATGTAACTATCACGTGGTACAACAACGTCTTTAAGTCACTTGATGATTTCTTCTCTTAGATCACATGAATGGGACACGTCAGCTTGCCTGAACATCAACACAGGTCTGACACAAAAACAATTTGAATCAAATAAATGTCAACCGTAGCATACTGAAGTCTGAAAGTTTTAAATGTTAAGTCACGTGATGAGGTTTGGTCGATGGTAGCCACGTATGCGGTTTGGGCAAGTATCCAGGAAGCTAGTTAGTAGGTAGTTAGTAGCACATATCCTAATAGAGAATACACACAGGTAGCCAGTAGCCCATATCCTAATAGAGAATACACACAGGTAGACAGTAGCACATATCCTAATAGAGAATACACACAGGTAGCTAGTAGCCCATATCCTAATAGAGAATACACACAGGTAGCCAGTAGCACATATCCTAATAGAGAATACACACATGTAGCCAGTAGCACATATCCTAATAGAGAATACACACAGATAGCCAGTAGCACATATCCTAATAGAGAATACACACAGGCAGCGAGTAGCACAAATTACCCATATGCCATATGTTTTACATTGTAACACATCGCTGTATTCCAGCACTATTGGCCAAGATTCACGCTCGCAAGATTTGGCCACCTTCAGTTTGTGGCAACATTTGGCCAGCGAACCAAAAAAATAAATAAAATAAAATAAATACAATTTTAAAAGATTCAAATAACTACTCAAATCTTATTCGTTTTGTAAAACTGCCAGGTATTCAAAAGTTTTGTAAAACTGGCCGGTAGTGTAGGTAGACGCTTGCCTCGACCCATACAGGCATTGTTTACATTTAGATAACTCAGTCTTAGGAAACAATGTCACACGTCTAAGAAATTCGGATAGGTAACGCATTGATGAAACGCTCTAAAAATATTTCGTCAGACTTTCATCTGAGACCGCGGCAACGTGCGGGGACGGGCACGCTAGTATGCGTTATTCAAAGCAACTGGAATCGAATGTACATGGATGTGTGACATTATTGTACGAAAAAAAAAACATTTATGTTTCTCTGAAACTAAGAAAATATTATTTTCTTAAATAAATATAATTATGCATCAGAAAGTAATTTTCTAAATTATAGAAAGTAATTAGCAACGTTTAAAATTATCAGTATCGATTCTCAATATCTGTATCTGAGTATCGCTTCTCAATATCTATAGCCGAGCCGTAAAGTGGACGAGACGTGTGAGAACAAACGACTGGAGATGTGAGTAAAGCTGACACACCTGTGACAGGTATGGCTGCAGCCAGCGGATATAACCTGCAGCATCCGCAGGCCTGACAGCAAGGGGACATAACTCACAGGTATGTAGTTGTCTCTTGGCCTGTGTCCATGTAACATTTAAACATTCAGATAAATTAAAAATAAATTAATGTATCGTTGTCTCAGCATAAACTGGTGATTTCAAATTGTATTAGTGTATTTTAAAAAAAAGAGTCAATGAATTACATCTTGTGTAGACAACTAGATACGTTAATGAATATCTGTTCATGAAAGTAAATTGATTTCTATTTAGTATGGAGACTGCCGAAAAATATTACCTCCCTTCTGTGATATACCTTGAGCAGTAACTTATTATTATCTCTTCAGTGACTCTAACAGTAAAATATTACCTCCCTTAAATGATTTGACTATGTCTGAATAAGAAAAAAAACATGTTTGTTTAAAAGTTTGTCAACGATGAAATCTTTATTGCAGGTAAAATGTCAGGACACCTGATCTTATTTCTGCTTGGTGCAGTGCTAAGGCAGGCTGCTGCTCAAGGTAAGACTCACTTTACAGGTGTTATATTAGTTCACCTTGTGTCAGGTGTAATATTAGTTCACTTTGTGTCAGGTGAGATATTAGTTCACCTTGTGTCAGGTGAGATATTAGTTCACCTTGTCTCAGGTGAGATATTAGTTCACCTTGTGTCAGGTGAGATATTAGTTCAACTTGTGACAGGTGTAATATTAGTTCACCTTGTGTCAGGTGTGATATTAGTTCACCTTGTGTCAGGTGTAATATTAGTTCACCTTGTCTCAGGTGAGATATTAGTTCACCTTGTGTCTAGTGAGATATTAGTTCATCTTGTGTCAGGTGTAATATTAGTTCACCTTGTGTCAGGTGTGGTATTAGTTCACCTTGTCTCAGGTGTAATATTAGTTCACCTTGTGTCAGGTGTAATATTAGTTCACCTTGTGTCTAGTGTAATATTAGTTCACCTTGTCTCATGTGAGATATTAGTTCACCTTGTGTCAGGTGTAATATTAGTTCACCTTGTGTCTAGTGTAATATTAGTTCACCTTGTGTCAGGTGTAATATTAGTTCACCTTGTCTCAGATGTGATATTAGTTCACCTTGTGTCAGGTGAGATATTAGTTCACCTTGTGTCAGGTGAGATATTAGTTCACCTTGTCTCATGTGTGATATTAGTTCATCTTGTCTCATGTGTGATATTAGTTCACCTTGTCTCATGTGAGATATTAGTTCACCTTGTGTCAGGTGTAATATTAGTTCACCTTGTGTCAGATGTGATATTAGTTCACCTTGTGTCAGATGTGATATTAGTTCACCTTGTCTCAGGTGTAATATTAGTTCACCTTGTGTCAGGTGTGATATTAGTTCACCTTGTGTCAGGTGTGATATTAGTTCACTTTGTGTCAGGTGTGATATTAGTTCACCTGGTGTCAGGTGAGATATTAGTTCACCTTGTCTCATGTGTGGTATTAGTTCACCTTGTCTCATGTGTGATATTAGTTCACCTTGTCTCATGTGTGATATTAGTTCATCTTGTCTCATGTGTGATATTAGTTCACCTTGTCTCATGTGTGATATTAGTTCACCTTGTGTCAGGTGTGATATTAGTTCACCTTGTGTCAGGTGTAATATTAGTTCACCTTGTCTCAGGTGTAATATTAGTTCACCTTGTCTCATGTGTGGTATTAGTTCACCTTGTCTCATGTGTGGTATTAGTTCACCTTGTGTCAGATGTGATATTAGTTCACCTTGTGTCAGGTGAGATATTAGTTCACTTTGTGTCAGGTGTGATATTAGTTCACTTTGTGTCAGGTGTGATATTAGTTCACCTTGTGTCAGATGTGATATTAGTTCACTTTGTGTCAGATGTGATATTAGTTCACTTTGTGTCAGGTGTGATGTTAGTTCACTTTGTGTCAGGTGTGATATTAGTTCACCTTGTGTCAGATGTGATATTAGTTCACTTTGTGTCAGGTGTGATATTAGTTCACTTTGTGTCAGGTGTGGTATTAGTTCACCTTGTCTCAGGTGTAATATTAGTTCACCTTGTCTCATGTGTGATATTAGTTCACCTTGTGTCAGGTGAGATATTAGTTCACCTTGTGTCAGGTGTAATATTAGTTCACCTTGTCTCAGGTGTAATATTAGTTCACCTTGTCTCAGGTGAGATATTAGTTCACCTTGTGTCAGGTGTAATATTAGTTCACCTTGTGTCAGGTGTAATATTAGTTCACCTTCTGTCAGGTGAGATATTAGTTCACCTTGTGTCAGATGTGATATTAGTTCACTTAATCTCAGGTGAGATATTAGTTCACCTTGTGTCAGGTGAGATATTAGTTCACCTTGTGTCAGGTGTGGTATTAGTTCACCTTGTCTCAGGTGTAATATTAGTTCACCTTGTCTTATGTGTGATATTAGTTCACCTTGTGTCAGGTGAGATATTAGTTCACCTTGTGTCAGGTGTAATATTAGTTCACCTTGTCTCAGGTGTAATATTAGTTCACCTTGTCTCAGGTGATATATTAGTTCACCTTGTGTCAGGTGTAATATTAGTTCACCTTGTGTCAGGTGTAATATTAGTTCACCTTCTGTCAGGTGAGATATTAGTTCACCTTGTGTCAGATGTGATATTAGTTCAACTTGTGTCAGGTGTAATATTAGTTCACCTTCTGTCAGGTGAGATATTAGTTCACCTTGTGTCAGATGTGATATTAGTTCACTTAATCTCAGGTGAGATATTAGTTCACCTTGTGTCAGGTGAGATATTAGTTCACCTTGTGTCAGGTGTGGTATTAGTTCACCTTGTCTCAGGTGTAATATTAGTTCACCTTGTCTCATGTGTGGTATTAGTTCATCTTTTGTCAGATGTGATATTAGTTCACCTTGTGTCAGGTGAGATATTAGTTCACCTTGTGTAAGGTGTGATATTAGTTCACTTAATCTCAGGTGAGATATTAGTTCACCTTGTGTCAGGTGTAATATTAGTTCACCTTGTGTCAGGTGTAATATTAGTTCACCTTGTGTCAGGTGTGATATTAGTTCACCTATGTTAAGGCCCAATGATTTAGTGATAAGTTGATTGATAATTGTGATAGAATGTAACCAATGAATACATGTGACCAACTGACCTAACGTCCAAAGTCTAACGTCACGTGACCTTTGACCTGCAGGTGGACTATGTGGCACCCACTCCTGCGTCAGTGACGCCATTTGTGTCAGCAATACCTGCAAGTGCCCAAACCCGCCGTTTGTACGAGGAAACGGACGTTTCGCGTGCTACAGAAACAGTAAGGTCTTTCTTATGTTGTAGTGTACGGACGTTTTGCGTGCTACAGAAACAGTAAGGTCTTTCTTATGTTGTAGTGTACGGACGTTTCGCGTGCTACAGAAACAGTAAGGTCTTTCTTATGTTGTAGTGTACGGACGTTTCGCGTGCTACAGAAACAGTAAGGTCTTTCTTATGTTGTAGTGTACGGACGTTTCGCGTGCTACAGAAACAGTAAGGTCTTTCTTATGTTGTAGTTTTGTTTAACTGTCTGTATTGTCTGTCTTGGCTGGTACATTGTCTGTCTGGGCTGGTATATTGTCTGTCTTGGCTGGTATATTGTCTGTCTTGGCTGGTATATTGTCTGTCTTGGCTGGTATATTGTCTGTCTGGGCTGGTATATTGTCTGTCTTGGCTGGTATATTGTCTGTCTTGGCTGGTATATTGTCTGTCTGGGATGGTATATTGTCTGTCTGGGATGGTATATTGTCTGTCTGGGATGGTATATTGTCTGTCTGGGCTGGTATATTGTCTGTCTTGGCTGGTATATTGTCTGTCTGGGCTGGTATATTGTCTGTCTTGGCTGGTATATTGTCTGTATTAGCTTTGTCTGTCTGTTGATGTAAGCACAGACTTATTTCTCTCTCGAGATGTAGTGCATATTTGCTGAGATAAACAGACTTTTCTCGCCCTCCCCCCCCCCTCCCCATTAACAGACGAGGCGGATGCTGAGGTGAGGAACGACCCAAACTTGAGGACCTTCAATGGCGAGACGGTCAACTTCCCCTACCCCTGCCGCTATCTGCTGGCTCACGTCAGGCAGGAGATGAAGTCTGGGGGGGTCGGTCATCGGCTCCTGCGAGTTTCAGGTCCGGCCTGGCTGTCGTAATTCCCTGTAATGTAGTGGACGCCAGTTTATGTCGTAATTCTCTGTAATATACTTGACGTCAGTTTATGTACGAATAATGTCTTAACTTTTCATTATTGTATAATTGACGTACATCTACTTAGACTTAAAATATCCAGCTAATGAAATAAACACGTGAGCAGGTCCACGCGTTCAATGCACGAGATTTGGGCAAGTTTTATGTGCGCGGCTACGAGGTGGCACTACAAGCCACCTACAACAGCAACACCTACCCCGTGTCTGGCTTCTCGTCGACCACCTATGGAGACATCTCGACTGTAAGACACACACGTTGTATGGACATCTTCCTTCATACAGCTTTCTCTCTCGTTATGGACATCTTCCTTCATACAGCTTTCTCTCTCATCACTTTATGGACATCTTCCTTCATACAGCTTTCTCTCTCATCATTTTATGGACATCTTCCTTCATACAGCTTTCTCTCTCATCACTTTATGGACATCTTCCTTCATACAGCTTTCTCTCTCGTTATGGACATCTTCCTTCATACAGCTTTCTCTCTCGTTATGGACATCTTCCTTCATACAGCTTTCTCTCTCGTTATGGACATCTTCCTTCATACAGCTTTCTCTCTCATCACTTTATGGACATCTTCCTTCACACAGCTTTCTCTCTCTTTATGGACATCTTCCTTCATACAGCTTTCTCTCTCATCACTTTATGGACATCTTCTTTCATACAGCTTTCTCTCTCTTTATGGACATCTTCCTTCATACAGCTTTCTCTCTCTTTATGGACATCTTCCTTCATACAGCTTTCTCTCTCATCACTTTATGGACATCTTCTTTCATACAGCTTTCTCTCTCTTTATGGACATCTTCCTTCATACAGCTTTCTCTCTCTTTATGGACATCTTCCTTCATACAGCTTTCTCTCTCTTTATGGACATCTTCCTTCATACAGCTTTCTCTCTCTTTATGGACATCTTCCTTCATACAGCTTTCTCTCTCTTTATGGACATCTTCCTTCATACAGCTTTCTCTCTCTTTATGGACATCTTCCTTCATACAGCTTTCTCTCTCTTTATGGACATCTTCCTTCATACAGCTTTCTCTCTCTTTATGGACATCTTCCTTCATACAGCTTTCTCTCTCTTTATGGACATCTTCCTTCATACAGCTTTCTCTCTCTTTATGGACATCTTCCTTCATACAGCTTTCTCTCTCTTTATGGACATCTTCCTTCATACAGCTTTCTCTCTCTTTATGGACATCTTCCTTCATACAGCTTTCTCTCTCTTTATGGACATCTTCCTTCATACAGCTTTCTCTCTCTTTATGGACATCTTCCTTCATACAGCTTTCTCTCTCTTTATGGACATCTTCCTTCATACAGCTTTCTCTCTCATCGCCATGTCGCCTTTTATTAGCAATATGATAAGTTCTTAAACAATATCATTTTATCCTGTGTTTGAATTTAATGTTTTTTAAAAGTCTTATATTAAGCCTTTTTATTTATAAATAAAGATTATAATTTTAAAAGTTTATGTGGTCATGTCGCATCAAAATTGTATTTTTCTGGTCATTTCATGTCCTCATCATGTCTTGTGGTCAGTTCATGTCCTGTGGTCAGTTCTGTTATTTACGACTATGATGCTGTATATGCCACTAACCAGGTTGTGACATTTGAAGACAACACCTATGCACCAAACGGCCCCTACCCCTATGCTGGCACCAGCACTATGATCAGGGTCCCTGCACCTTCCGGCGTTAAGGTCAAACGCTATTTATCTAGCTCAGTCACACAAGAATACATCTTTCAGGTGAGATTTACACTCAGTGTTGTAAGGGTCTTAATACACACACACACACACACACACACATATATATATATATATATATATATATATATATATATATATATATATATATATATATATATATATATATATATGTATGTTGTAAGAGTCCAGAAGAAATAGGAATGTAAACTTGTCCTAAAACTTCCTCCCCAGGTTAACGACTGTGGGTTCAAGCTGACCTTCATACCATACGACACGGTGTTGAGAATCAACTCTCCCAGAACCCCTGGCATTTCCCTCAACATCGACAATGATTTTAGTGAGTACAGATTGTCCATCGACGTCATGGTGATGAGTTTAAGTCTGATGACGTCATCGTGATGAGTGGAAATCTAATGTCCTCATGTTGAAGTAGTTTCGACGTTCTTGTCTTACTTAATCATATTTTTTCTCTTACCAAATCTTACAGATCCTGTATGTAATGACCAAATCTTACATACCCTGTATGTAATGACCAAATCTTACATACCCTGTATGTAATGACCAAATCTTACATACCCTGTATGTAATGACCAAATCTTACATACCCTGTATGTAATGACCACATCTTACAGATCCTGTATGTAATGACCAAATCTTACAGATCCTGTATGTAATGATTACATCTTACAGATCCTGTATGTAATGACCAAATCTTAGAGATCCTGTATGTAATGACCAAACAAATTCTGTATGTAATGACCTAACAGATCCTGTATGAAATGACCATATCTTACAGATACTGTATGTAATGACCAAATCTTACAGATACTGTATGTAATGACCAAACAGATCCTATATGTAATGACCAAATCTTAGAGATCCTGTATGTAATGACCAAACAAATTCTGTATGTAATGACCTAACAGATCCTGTATGAAATGACCATATCTTACAGATCCTGTATGTAATGACCAAATCTTACAGATCCTGTATGTAATGACCAAACAGATCCTGTATGTAATGACCAAATCTTACAGATACTGTATGTAATGACCAAAACAGATCCTATATGTAATGACCAAATCTTAGAGATCCTGTATGTAATGACCAAACAAATTCTTATGTAATGACCTAACAGATCCTGTATGAAATGACCATATCTTACAGATACTGTATGTAATGACCACATCTTACATACCCTGTATGTAATGACAAAATCTTTCATACCCTGTATGTAATGACCAAATCTTACAGATCCTGTATGTAATGACCAAATCTTACATACCCTGTATGTAATGACCAAATCTTACAGATCCTGTATGTAATTACCACATCTTACATACCCTGTATGTAATGACCAAATCTTACAGATCCTGTATGTAATGACCAAATCTTACATACCCTGTATTTAATGACCAAATCTTACAGATCATGTATGTAATGACCAAATCTTACATACCCTGTATGTAATGACCAAATCTTACATACCCTGTATGTAATGACCAAATCTTACATACCCTGTATGTAATGACCAAATCTTACATACCCTGTATGTAATGACCAAATCTTACATACCCTGTATGTAATGACCAAATCTTACATACCCTGTATGTAATGACCAAATCTTACAGATCCTGTATGTAATGACCAAATCTTACAGATCCTGTATGTAATGACCAAATCTTACAGATCCTGTATGTAATGACCAAATCTTACAGATCCTGTATGTAATGACCAAATCTTACAGATCCTGTATGTAATGACCAAATCTTACAGATCCTGTATGTAATGACCAAATCTTACATACCCTGTATGTAATGACCAAATCTTACATACCCTGTATGTAATGACCAAATCTTACATACCCTGTATGTAATGACCAAATCTTACAGATCCTGTATGTAATGACCAAATCTTACAGATCCTGTATGTAATGACCAAATCTTACAGATCCTGTATGTAATGACCAAATCTTACAGATCCTGTATGTAATGACCAAATCTTACAGATCCTGTATGTAATGACCAAATCTTACAGATCCTGTATGTAATGACCAAATCTTACAGATCCTGTATGTAATGACCAAATCTTACAGATCCTGTATGTAATGACCAAATCTTACATACCCTGTATGTAATGACCAAATCTTACATACCCTGTATGTAATGATTACATCTTACAGATCCTGTCTGGATGTCTGGCTCGCAGGTCCTGGCCCTGGCGCCAGTGAGCGCGGGGGGTCAGCTAGTGTCAGAGATCCAGGACATGTACCCCTACCTGTGTCCGGCTAACGCCATGTTGCACCGCGCATTCACCAGAAGTGTGCTACAGAACCAGTGAGTTGGTTAGCCGTACCCTCCTGGGCTGATCTGTGTGTGCGTGCGTGTGTGTATGTGCGTGTCTGCGTGTGTGTTTGTGCCCTACCCCACCCATCTGCCCTACCCCACCCCCTGCCCTACCCCACCATCTGCCCTACCCCACCCATATGCCCTACCCCACCCCCTGCCCTACCCCACCCATCTGCCCTACCCCACCCATCTGCCCTACCCCACCATCTGCCCTACCCCACCCATCTGCCCTACCCCACCCATATGCCCTACCCCACCCATCTCCCATACCCCACCCATCTGCCCTACCCCACCCATCTCCCATACCCCACCATCTGCCCTACCCCACCCATCTGCCCTACCCCACCCATCTCCCACACCCCACCCATCTGCCCTACCCCACCCATCTCCCATACCCCACCATCTGCCCTACCCCACCCATATGCCCTAACCAATTTGCCCTACCCCACCCATCTGCCCTACCCCACCCATCTGCCCTACCCCACCATCTGCCCTACCCCACCATCTGCCCTACCCCACCCATCTGCCCTACCCCACCCATCTCCCATACCCCACCATCTGCCCTACCCCACCCATATGCCCTAACCAATTTGCCCTACCCCACCCATCTGCCCTACCCCACCCATCTGCCCTACCCTACCCATCTGCCCTACCCCAACCATCTGCCCTATCCCACCCATCTGCCCTACCCCCCACCCATCTCCCCTACCCCACCCCCTGCCCTACCCCACCCATCTGCCCCACCCATCTGCCCTACCCCCACCCATCTGTCCGACCCCACCCCCCCTGCCCTACCCCACCCACCTGCCCTACTCACCAATCTGCCCTACCCCACCCACCTACCCTACCCCACACATCTGCCCTACCCCACCGCTGTATTACAGCCCTGGTGCCAGCATGCGATGTGGTGCGGTCAGTTCCAGCCTTTCCTCCTGTAACCAGACAGAACTGGACACGCTCTACGACCTGAGTTCCTACATCTTTGGCGACTACACCCAGTTTACCCGCTGTATATCTGGCAGCGACCCGGCATCAGATAACGTGCTACACCTCTTCCAGCTGTAAGTCTCACCCCACCCCACCCCCAATCTTAGCTTGTTGATGACGTGCTAGTTAGCAGACGTGATGACGTGCCAGTTAGCAGACGTGATGACGTGCCAGTTAGCAGACGTGATGACGTGCCAGTTAGCAGACGTGATGACGTGCCAGTTAGCAGACGTGATGACGTGCCAGTTAGCAGACGTGATGACGTGCCAGTTAGCAGACGTGATGACGTGCCAGTTAGCAGACGTGATGACGTGCCAGTTAGCAGACGTGTTGACGTGCCAGTTAGCAGACGTGATGACGTGCCAGTTAGCAGACGCGTTGACGTGCCAGTTAGCTGACGTGATGACGTGCCAGTTAGCAGACGTGATGACGTGCCAGTTAGCAGACGTGATGACGTGCCAGTTAGCAGACGCGTTGACGTGCCAGTTAGCAGACGTGATGACGTGCCAGTTAGCAGACGTGATGACGTGCCAGTTAGCAGACGCGTTGACGTGCCAGTTAGCAGACGTGATGACGTGCTAGTTAGCAGACGTGATGACGTGCCAGTTAGCAGACGTGATGACGTGCTAGTTAGCAGACGTGATGACGTGCCAGTTAGCAGACGTGATGACGTGCCAGTTAGCAGACGTGTTGACGTGCCAGTTAGCAGACGTGATGACGTGCCAGTTAGCAGACGTGATGACGTGCCAGTTAGCAGACGTGATGACGTGCCAGTTAGCAGACGTGTTGACGTGCTAGTTAGCAGACGTGATGACGTGCCAGTTAGCAGACGTGATGACGTGCCAGTTAGCAGACGTGTTGACGTGCCAGTTAGCAGACGTGATGACGTGCCAGTTAGCAGACGTGTTGACGTGCCAGTTAGCAGACGTGTTGACGTGCTAGTTAGCAGACGTGTTGACGTGCCATTTAGCAGGCGTGTTGACGTGCCAGTTAGCAGACGTGATGACGTGCCAGTTAGCAGACGTGTTGACGTGCCATTTAGCAGGCGTGTTGACGTGCTAGTTAGCAGACGTGTTGACGTGCCAGTTAGCAGACGTGTTGACGTGCTAGTTAGCAGACGTGATGACGTGCCAGTTAGCAGACGTGATGACGTGCCAGTTAGCAGACGTGTTGACGTGCCAGTTAGCAGACGTGATGACGTGCCAGTTAGCAGACGTGATGACGTGCCAGTTAGCAGACGTGATGACGTGCCAGTTAGCAGACGTGTTGACGTGCTAGTTAGCAGACGTGATGACGTGCCAGTTAGCAGACGTGATGACGTGCCAGTTAGCAGACGTGTTGACGTGCCAGTTAGCAGACGTGATGACGTGCCAGTTAGCAGACGTGTTGACGTGCCAGTTAGCAGACGTGTTGACGTGCTAGTTAGCAGACGTGTTGACGTGCCATTTAGCAGGCGTGTTGACGTGCCAGTTAGCAGACGTGATGACGTGCCAGTTAGCAGACGTGTTGACGTGCCATTTAGCAGGCGTGTTGACGTGCTAGTTAGCAGACGTCAACCCTTTGACTGTGTCCTCTACAGACACGCCAATTTTTTCTGCGACCAAATGTGTGTCAAGGCACAGATACAGGCCATCGTGGGTACCTGCCCCGCCCCTCCTGAGTACACAAACGTGCTGAACTTGTTGACCTGCTAGCGCCCCTGACCTTTGACCCTCTGACCCGCTGACTCTGGTATCCGAAGGATTGCCTTGAAAACTTTTCTTGATTGGAGAAAAAAAAAAGAATTGAAACAAAATTGTCATTTTTATATTGTTGTGTTGATGGTGTAGCCCTAAATATGGCAGATGAAGTAGAGCTAATCTATAGCAACTGTGTGGTCACTACAACACCTAGCGACTTGTCTTTGCCACATGTGTCTGTAGCACCAGTCACGTGGCGAAATACACTAACAACACACACACACAGACACAGACACACACACTATGTCACTGCCTCTCGCCTGAATAATATCATTTGGGATATTCTAATGTGTCACAAGTATTTGAACAATCGTCCATTAGGGATTTTTACAAGCTTTTATTTAACTCACTTCCTCGTCCGTCGTCAGTCTCTGTCTAGATCGAAACGCCCGAGCGAAATTGCAGGCACTTCTAACTGACAGATACGGTTCGTAGTTGGTACGTGGGTCAAGACATGAAGACATCATGACATTCAATTTGACTTAATTGGATGCCTAATTAATTTTTTTTCAAAAACTTTTTAACACAAAATTTTTAAAAAAATGGCATCGCAGAGCGTGAACCAAGTGAATAACAACAACATGTGTACAATAGAGCGGAGAATTTGTTCTTTACACATGGAACATTGGTTACTTATTATCAAGTTAATTAAGCATCGAGTCTTGACCTTGCAACTGCAAAAGTTTGAAATAGACCGTTCAGTAGAAGTGAGCTTTTCTCAGAAATCGGGAATAGCGTAAAGTACTATTTTCGGTCTACGGAAATCACCCAAAAAATTGAAAAAGAAAAGGACCTTATACACATTTATTTAATATCCTCCACCTAACTAAAACGGTATTCAAATTATCGGTATTTAAGAAACCAGATAAAGAGTAAAGTACCACTTCCGGTGTTTTGAGGTCAACCAAAACCTGCGTATATTATGTAACTTATTGTAACACTCCTATGTGAAGTTTCATCCACCGAACTGAAATGGTGCTCTAGTTATTGGCTTTTATGTGACCGGAAGCGTCAGTTCCGGTTAGTGGAAATATCTTTTTTTTAAAAACGACAAATTTTATAATACTTATAACTGAAATGTCGTCAACCTAGCAAAAACGGTACTCAAGTTATCGCGATGACAGACATACAGACAGATTGAAGGACACACGCACTGACGGACGGACGAACTACACGGACCTAAACATCAACACGGACCTAAACATAAACACGGACTTAAACATCAACACGGACCTAAACATCAACACGGACCTAAACATAAACACGGACTTAAACATCAACACGGACCTAAACATCAACACGGGCCTAAACATCAACACAGACCTAAACATCAACACGGACCTAAACATCAACACGGACCTAAACATCAACACGGACCTAAACATCAACACGGGCCTAAACATCAACACGGCCCTGTTTGACCTAAACATCAACACGGACCTAAACATCAACACGGACCTAAACATCAACACGGACCTAAACATCAACACGGACCTAAACATCAACACAGACCTAAACATCAACACGGACCTAAACATCAACACGGACCTAAACATCAACACGGACTTAAACATCAACACGGACTTAAACATCAACACGGACTTAAACATCAACACGGGCCTAAACATCAACACGGACCTAAACATCAACACGGAACTTAACATCAACACGGGCCTAAACATCAACACGGACTTAAACATCAACACGGACTTAAACATCAACACGGACCTAAACATCAACACGGACTTAAACATCAACACGGGCCTAAACATCAACACGGACCTAAACATCAACACGAACCTAAACATCAACACGGACCTAAATGTCAACACGGACCTAAATGTCAACACGGACCTAAACATCAACACGGACCTAAACATCAACACGGACCTAAACATCAACACGGACCTAAACATCAACATGGGCCTAAACATCAACATGGGCCTAAACATCAACACAGACCTAAACATCAACACGGACCTGTTTGACCTATACATCAACATAGACCTGCCGAAGACAGTTTGAATCACATCAATGTCCAACGACTTGAACGATTTGTAATCGATTAAGTAATTTGTGATCATGTGATGAAGGTTTGGTCGATATGGGGCGGGGGGGGGGAGATGCTGGTTAGATTTTAACATAGACTTGTAAATGTTTGCAAGTTTGACACACAAGCTAGCGAATAACGCACATACACGCAAACACACACACATACACCAGCCTATTAGTACTAGATCATCATATTAAAGGTATAGAAAGATTAAACGGACATCTATACATCATAAGATCTACGATAAAGAATGGCTAGACTAAGATCTGTTTATCATAAGATTTACGGTAAAGATTGGCTAGACGACTAAGATCTCTTCATCAAAAGATTTACGGTAAAGTGTTGCTAGACTGAGATCTGTTCATCATGAGATTTACGGTAAAGTATGGCTAGAATAAGATCTGTTTATCATAAGATTTACAGTTAAGAATAGCTAGACTAAGATCTGTTCATCATAAGATTTAGGGTAAAGAATGGCTAGACTAAGATCTGTTCATCATAAGATTTAGGGTAAAGAATGGCTAGACTAAGATCTGTTTATCATAAGATTTAGGGTAAAGAATGGCTAGACTAAGATCTGTTCATCATAAGATTTAGGGTAAAGAATGGCTAGACTAAGATCTGTTCATCATAAGATTTAGGGTAAAGAATGGCTAGACTAAGATCTGTTTATCATAAGATTTAGGGTAAAGAATGGCTAGACTAAGATCTGTTTATCATAAGATTTACTGTATGCTAGATCTGGCAGCGGAAGCTACAGACATGGTGTTCACATGGAGTCATGTTGAGAAATTGGCACAGGACAGAGGGCTCTTTAGATCTTTGGTTGTCGGCCCATACCCCAGCAGGACAGAGAACTTTGGTTGGCGGCCCATACCCCAGCAGGACAGAGAACTTTGGTTGGCGGCCCATACCCCAGCAGGGTTAGGGCAGTGATGATGATGTTGCCTTGGAAATATATTGCTTGGAAATTAGTAGTGGCTGCCGACAAATTTTGAACAGGCCCAAAATAATGATTTAATACTTAACATAAATAAACGTATTTGAAAAAAAAATCGATAAAATAAATGCAACAATATAAGGGAAGTAACCAAATTATTACTCGTG
Organism: Physella acuta; assembly: GCF_028476545.2. Lineage (NCBI taxonomy): Eukaryota > Metazoa > Mollusca > Gastropoda > Physidae > Physella > Physella acuta. Next base: position 233,853 of record NW_026732002.1, read on the forward strand.
AGAAGTTTTTGTGAAAAGATTTATCGTTACTTGCAATGAACATATTGAAGGAATCGGATTTCCTTTTTAAATGCACATTGCTAAAACAGGATGATTGAGAATATTATCAGAAAATATCTTTATAATTTTTTTAATAATTTCAAACGTTCAACAAATAATATGAGGAAATATACGAAATAAATAAAACATGACAAAACTTAACATAAATTTCTATTTGTACATTTGTTACTTTAAACATATAATTTGTATTCCCATTTCTCATTCTAATAATATAAAAACAATATCCATCAGTCGTCGGAGCTAATATTTTTTTTCTCAATAAACAATTATAAAAACCTTTATAGCAACAAAGCTTTTAAATGCACGGAATAAAAAAATAAAATGTATAAGATCTCAAGAACGATCATAGTTTTTGTGAAAGAAAGCTAATTGATTAATTGTCCATACATTTAAAAGCTTGTAGCTATAAAGTTTTTTTAATTTTTATTTTCTACTTTTTAGGGATTCCTAACTTACGAAGTCGACACGCCAAAAAAGAATTTGCTTTAAAACGCCATCGGTAGCTCGCGATATCTGAAAGACGATTATCTGCTAATTATCTGCCTAGTGAAACCAGTTGTACTCAATCATATTTTACAAACGACAGCAAGTTCTAAATCTTTTTACCTCCCCTTAGTTTCAAATCGTTTAAAAACTTCATTACCTGCCCCTATTAGCCTTCACCAGATCGACCGGCTCTACGATTGTAAACATTCGACGTGAACCACAGCTCACCAAACTGGTCGGTTGATAGCGTCTGGTAGTCTAGCTAGTTATCTCCCCTTCTGTTATTGAATATAGTAATGTCTCGAGTGATTTAATTTTATTATCTCCCCTAGATTTCAAACCCGTTCAATTAATTTTTAATGACTAATTAACCATCTAATTAAATAAAATAATATATAGACGTGTATTGCCACCGAAATGGAACGTACCTTAAAGCTTAAACGAAATCACTGCATTAGAAGTGTGTCAAAATTGAGTTACAAGATTTGCCACAAACCCTGAAACAGACGTTGCGAACTAAATAAAAGCTTGTTAAAAAAAACGGAAAATCTTCCAACCGTTGAAAAATGAATTCTAAAAAGGGAGGTCAGAAAATTAATTGTGGTTAAAACAGTTTCATGAGTTACCTTTCCTGGCGTTCGGCAGTTTTCTTAGTTGGATATATTTTTTGGATCAAATTTAATTTACATAGGACACTAAATTCTATGCGACAGACTTAAACATATTACCTGAACAAAATAAACCGCGAGTGATCTCCCCTAAACTTTCTCGAATATTCTTATATAAAATAGCAGGGGATGGGAACTCGGGCTATAGACATGATTTTTAATCCATTTTAAATACTTAAATTTTTAAAAATAGAATAAAATCTCGTAGACAAATTAATTGCACACCAAGTGTACGCCAAATCAAAAAGCGCATAACAGTGCGCAATATTATTAGTACTTTTAAAATTTACATTAGTTTTTTGAGAAATCGGAAGTAGCGTAAATTACTTCTTCCGGTCAACGGAAATTACTCAAAATTTAACAGAAGGTAGAGAATTAGATCTTTTACTTACATGTGAAATTTCATTTATCTATCTGAAATAGTACTTAAGTAATAGGCTTTTGAAAAATTCAAAGTAGGAAAAGTACCACTTCCGGTTATCGGAAATCGCTCAAAAGTTGATCCGGATCTACGATTTTGATAAAATACTTATATATGAAATTTCATCAACCTAGCTGTAACGGTACTCAAGTTATCGTGTTACACACACACAGACAGACAGACAGACACACAGACAGACACACAGACATACGGACAAGATTGCAAAATTATGTTTTTCCGTATCAGTGAGGTGTAAAACGTCGAGATTTGTAAAAATCTCGATTTTTTTTTTTGCACGATTACAAGACTTTCTCTATACTTCGTATATACGAGAAAGTAAAAATCATAGATTAGCTTGACTGTATGGTATCTAACTAAGCATGTGTTTGTGTCGGGGTGTGGTGTGGGGGTGTTGTGTGTATTGTGTAGGTGGGGTCTGTGGGTGTGAAGTAGTTGGTGGACACGTGAGCTGTGTGGGGTGGAGTGAATGTGTGGGGCAGGGTGTATTTATTTCCAGTCCATTCTTTGGGCATCAATTATTGTTGTTTTTGCATTACGAGACGGGTGGGGTGGGGTAACGTGGATACTAGATGCTAACCACACATTAAAACGCATACTCTACACCCCACATCATAGGCGTAGTGACATATTCGCCCGGGGCGAATTATCAACTCTGCGCCCCTTCCCTCATATGTATAGTTATTCAAATCGGCAATGGCAAAAAAAGCGCCCCCTCCCCACCCCAGGTGGGAAATATCGGGAGCCCTTTTTACCAGTCACTGTCCCTTAATGGTTTTTATTGCAATTTCCATAGCTTCAACTGTGTATAATTTAGTAATGCAGCTTAAAATGAGTTTTTTAAATTTATTTTCCTACCCTGATCGGCGTCCCAATTCAGTCGGCACCCGGGGCAGCCACCCCACCCGCCCCCACCCCCAAGCTACGCCTCTGCCCCACACTAAACTACCTGACATAACACAACTTAGCTCACTCATCTCTCACCTGACACCACACACCACACCACAAAACATTCACACACCACTTCACCACCATAAACTTTAAAGTATGACACCGATTGTTTTGTTATCTTTATAGTAGGATTTTAAAGTATTTAATTTATACGATTCATTTATTTTGTAATTAAAGAAAACCGTACTATTTTTTTTTGTTTGTCTGCTGATTTATTATAAAATATAATGTGATGTCTTACAATGCGCTATGATGTATTTCTAAAGATGAAGTCTGATGTGTGTGATGTTTCTCATGTCTATCTGATGATGTGGTGTGATGTTTGTCATGTCTGATGATGTCTGTCAGTGTTTGTGAATAAATGATGTTCAAGGATGTCTCTCTGATTTCTCATGATGTATTAGAACATCTCTGTCCAAGTGTACTCAACGTCCCCACCCCCACCTCCCACCCCCTGCACCCCGGACAACCTCCCCTTCAAAGCATGTTTATCTTGAATTTTGTTTTGAAATGACGGACGGTTGTTTGAAAGGTTCGTCAGCTGCGGTCGTTCATTAGCTGCGTCCCCTCATTAAAAGTTATCGCCCTGTTAATGACACCTGTAAACTTGGTCATCTTTCATCGCGTGACCTGGATGTTTCCTAACTCGAATCGATCAAGACTAGTAAGGTGGGGATCGATTCTGTTGGCTTACACTCGCTCGCTCTCAACACCTAGCTAGCCAAGTATGGTCTCGGACTACGAAATTAACCGCTTTCTGTGAATTGACAGTGTTCGTATCTTGGAACACTTTTCCTCCAGCTTTGAAGCAGTCCTCAGAAAGATGAAAACATATAGTTTACATCCACATACCCCCCCCCCCATCACACACACACACACAGAATACGTGAGAGGTATTAGCAGGGATAAGACACTGCTGATAAATTTGACCCTAATTCTATCCCCCCCTCCCCCCACAGGTCATTCTGACCAAATGTTGTCTCACGTGACTACATTGCTGTGAACCCGTCGCTCAGAGCTGCCACCACAAGCTAGTTCAGGTTGTTCGTAATTAGAATCACACTTCGGAACTCGTAAAGTTCAATCTCTCCTAATGTTCGTATAGTGGAGCTGCATTCTGTAATTTTATAACTGTACGTGCCTGCAAATCTCAACATCTCAGAAGTACGTGTCTGCAAATCTTAACATCTCAGAAGTACGTGCCTGCAAATCTCAACATCTCAGAAGTACGTGCCTGCAAATCTCAACATCTCAGAAGTACGTGCTTGCAAATCTCAACATCTCAGAAGTACGTGCCTGCAAATCTCAACATCTCAGAAGTACGTGCCTGCAAATCTCAACATCTCAGAAGTACGTGCCTGCAAATCTCAACATCTCAGAAGTACGTGCCTTCAAATCTCAACATCTCAGGAGTACGTGCCTGCAAATCTCAACATCTCAGAAGTACGTGTCTGCAAATCTCAGAAGTTCACATAACGCTGGTTTATGGGGGCATCAACACATCATGCAAACAGTAAATCTCAGTCTGGTTATCTTATGTCCAAGTTAATGACTGGATTAATGACCCAAGTTAATGACTGGAATAATGACCCTTTATTTTGTTCTTTTGGATTTTGTTCTTGACCTGCCGAGCACGTGACCCGGGCAACCAATGAGAGACGAGGTGAGATAAATTAACGGCAGGCCATAAACGGACGAGACGTGTGAGAACAAACGACTGGAGATGTGAGTAAAGCTGACACACCTGTGACAGGTATGGCTGCAGCCAGCGGATATAACCTGCAGCATCCGCAGGCCTGACAGCAAGGGGACATAACTTACAGGTATGTAGTTGTCTTTTGTCTATACAGTTATAGGACTTGGTTATATTTCAATATGGCATCGCATTTGACTACCATTTAATTAAATTAGTAATAAAACCTATCCCATGTACCCGTCAAATAGGAAGTCGAACAAAACTCGTAAAACAAGATAAGATTTCGTTAATTACAATTGTAATTAGACTCGGCAACAAGAGAATCTGATATTCAAGTTAGAATAGCCCACTTCAAGAGTGGAGGTTTTATCAGCCTTGTGGCCAGTCTTCAAATATTTTTCGTTCTAGAAACTCGTTATATCGCTAGAACCAAAATCAAATAGGACCTAGCAGCCCAATACAAATGTTGAGGCCATCAAATAGGACCTAGTAGCCCAATACAAATGTTGAGGCCATCAAATAGGACCTAGTAGGCCAATACAAATGTTGAGGCCATAGAATAGGACCTAGTAGGCCAATACAAATGTTGAGGCCATAGAATAGGACCTAGCAGCCCAATACAAATGTTGAGGCCATCAAATAGGACCTAGTAGGCCAATACAAATGTTGAGGCCATAGAATAGGACCTAGCAGCCCAATGCAAATGTTGAGGCCATCAAATAGGACCTAGTAGGCCAATACAAATGTTGAGGCCATAGAATAGGACCTAGCAGCCCAATACAAATGTTGAGGCCATAGAATAGGACCTAGTAGCCGAATTAAAAATATTTAGGACTTGCCTGCCTAGAAAGCTTTATATATTATAGCAAAGATATATATTTTTAAATATATGTATTCAGGTAAAATGTCAGGATACCTGATCTTAATTCTTCTTTGTGCCGTGTTAAGGCAGACTGCTGCCCAAGGTAAGACTTGCTTTACAGATGTTATAGTTTTATCAAAGTTCTGTTCCTATAGTTTTATCAAAGTTCTGTTCCTATAGTTTTATCAAAGTTCTGTTCCTATAGTTTTATCAAAGTTCTGTTCCTATAGTTTTATCAAAGTTCTGTTCCTATAGTTTTATCAAAGTTCTGTTCCTATAGTTTTATCAAAGTTCTGTTCCTATAGTTTTATCAAAGTTCTGTTCCTATAGTTTTATCAAAGTTCTGTTCCTATAGTTTTATCAGAGTTCTGTTCCTATAGTTTTATCAAAGATCTGTTCCTATAGTTTTATCAAAGTTTTGTTCCTATAGTTTTATCAAAGTTCTGTTCCTATAGTTTTATCAAAGTTTTGTTCCTATAGTTTTATCAAAGTTCTGTTCCTATAGTTTTATCAAAGTTCTGTTCCTATAGTTTTATCAAAGTTCTGTTCCTATAGTTTTATCAAAGTTCTGTTCCTATAGTTTTATCAAAGTTCTGTTCCTATAGTTTTATCAAAGTTCTGTTCCTATAGTTTTATCAAAGTTCTGTTCCTATAGTTTTATCAAAGTTCTGTTCCTATAGTTTTATCAAAGTTCTGTTCCTATAGTTTATCAAAGTTTTGTTCCTATAGTTTTATCAAAGTTCTGTTCCTATAGTTTTATCAAAGTTCTGTTCCTATAGTTTTATCAAAGTTCTGTTCCTATAGTTTTATCAAAGTTCTGTTCCTATAGTTTTATCAAAGTTCTGTTACTATAGTTTTATCAAAGTTCTGTTCCTATAGTTTTATCAAAGTTCTGTTCCTATAGTTTTATCAAAGTTCTGTTCCTATAGTTTTATCAAAGTTCTGTTCCTATAGTTTTATCAAAGTTCTGTTCCTATAGTTTTATCAAAGTTCTGTTCCTATAGTTTTATCAAAGTTCTGTTCCTAAAGTTTTATCAAAGTTCTGTTTCTATTATTTTATCAGTTCTGTTTCTATTGTTTTATCAAAGTTCTGTTTCTATTGTTTTATCAAAGTTCTGTTTCTATTATTTTATCAGTTCTGTTTCTATTGTTTTATCAAAGTTCTGTTTCTATTGTTTTATCACAGTTCTGTTTCTATTGTTTTATCAAAGTTCTGTTTATATTGTTTTATCAAAGTTCTGTTTCTATTGTATTATCAGTTCTGTTTCTATTGTTTTATCAAAGTTCTGTTTCTATTGTTTTATCAAAGTTCTGTTTCTATTATTTTATCAGTTCTGTTTCTATTGTTTTATCAAAGTTCTGTTTCTATTGTTTTATCACAGTTCTGTTTCTATTGTTTTATCAAAGTTCTGTTTCTATTGTTTTATCACAGTTCTGTTTCTATTGTTTGATGAGTTCGGTTTCTATTGTTTTATCAAAGTTCTGTTTCTATTGTATTATCAGTTCTGTTTCTATTGTTTTATCAAAGTTCTGTTTCTATTGTTTTATCAAAGTTCTGTTTCTATTGTTTTATCAAAGTTCTGTTTCTATTATTTTATCAGTTCTGTTTCTATTGTTTTATCAAAGTTCTGTTTCTATTGTTTTATTATACCAATGTTTCTATTGTTTTATCATTACTATTGTTTTTATTGTTTCATAATTGTTTCTATGGTTTACGATTACATAATCGTAAGTAGTTGTTACATAATTAACGAAAAACCAAGTGATGATGCTGTTAAACGAGAATTGTTAATTTTAATGATTCGCGTGACCTTTGACCTACAGCGCTATGTCGTAACCACTACTGCATCAGTGACGCCACGTGCGTCAACAACAACACCTGCAGGTGCAATAACCCGCCATTTTCACGAGGAGATGGACGCTTCGCTTGTTACAGACAAAGTAAGTTTTGATTTGTTGTACATGGTCGATGTTGTATCCAACATTCGCTTTATCAGTAGTGTGCCCAACATTCGCTTTATCAGTAGTGTACCCAACATTTGTTGTACATGGTCGATGTTGTATCCAACACTCGCTTTATCAATAGTGTACCCAACATTCGTTGTGCTTTATTAATAATGCACCCAACACACGTTATACTATATCAATGCTGTATTCAATATTTGTTATACTGTATAGATGTTGTATCCAACATTTATTGTGCTAAATAAATATTGTACCAAACATTTAGTGCACGATATTAATTTTGGATCCAACATTTGTTGTACCATATCCTTGTTGTATCCAGCATTCCTTATGCTAAATAAATATTGTACCAAACATTTGTACTCAACATTGATGAACTATATCCATGTTGTATCCAGCTTTCTTTGCGCCCTATCCATGCTGTATCCAGCTTTCTTTGCGCCCTATCCATGCTGTATCCAGCTTTCTTTCCACCCTATCTACGCTGTATCTAACTTTCTTTGTACCCTATCTATGAAAACTAACAAGTCTATCAACATACAGAACCACAGCCAAAGTATCTATGTACAGATCTTGTAACCTGTCCGCTAATTTTGTCTTCCTCACAATTACTTTCTGTAACGTTATCCTGACATGCTCCGGCTTACCCCACCCACAGACACCGTGGACGCTGAGGTAAGGAACGACCCGACCCTGACGACGTTTAACCAGGAGACGGTCAACTTCCCCTACCCCTGCCGCTACCTGCTGTCCCACGTCAAGCAGGAGTTCAAGCTTTATGGGACGGTCGTTGGATACTGCGAGTTTCAGGTCTGACGTTAGATACAAACACACAAACAAATATTGAGTTTTGTGACACAGAAACACAGAAACACACAAGCAAATATTGAGTTTTGTGACACAGAAACACAGAAACACACAAGCAAATATTGAGTTTTGTGACACAGAAACACAGAAACACACATGCAAATATTGAGTTTTGTGACACAGAGACACAGAAACACAGAAACACACATGCAAATATTGAGTTTTGTAACACAGAGAGAAACACACAAACACACATGCAAATATTGAGTTTTGTGACACAGAGACACAGAAACACAGAAACACACATGCAAATATTGAGGTTTGTGACACACAATATATATATATATATATATATATATATATATATATATATATATACATATATATATATATATATATATATATATATATATATATATGTATGTTATTCTGCTGCAGGTCCACGCATTCAATGCACGAGATTTCGGCAAGTTTTATGCTGAAGGTTTCGAGGTGGCCGTCAAAGTCACATACAACGGCGTGTATGGCTTCTCTTCAACTACCTGGGGAGACACCTCTGGTGTAAGTCCCACATATTTCTTCTCGCAGGTGTCTAATTGCTGGACGGATGTGTGCGGTCTCAACAGGTCTGTTTCTATCATCTGTCACCTGTTTCCTGACTAGAGCTGACCACATGACTAGAGCTGACCACATGACTTTAGAGCTGACCCCATGACTTTAGAGCTGATCACATGACTTTAGAGCTGACCACATGACTTTAGAGCTGACCACATGACTTTAGAGCTGACCACATGACTTTAGAGCTGACCACATGACTTTAGAGCTGACCACATGACTTTAGAGCTGACCACATGACTTTAGAGCTGACCACATGACTTTAGAGCTGACCACATGACTTTAGAGCTGACCACATGACTTTAGAGCTGACCACATGACTTTAGAGATGACGGCATGACTGTAGAGCTGACCACATGACTTTAGAGCTGACCACATGACTTTAGAGCTGACCACATGACTTTAGAGCTGACCACATGACTTTAGAGCTGACCACATGACTTTAGAGATGACGGCATGACTGTAGAGCTGACCACATGACTTTAGAGCTGACCACATGACTTTAGAGCTGACCACATGACTTGAGAGCTAACGGCATGACTGTAGAGCAACCACGTGACTTTTGTTGTCCTGACTTTATGGTTCTTGATGATTCCATTTTGTTGTCACGTGGTGTGCAGGTGATGTGTACATGATGTAGCCACGTGATGTGCATGTGATGTTTACATGATCTAGTCACGTGATGTGATGGTGTTATCTGTATATCCACCGCCCAGGTGACGACCAAGGAAAACTTTAACAGCTACGCCCCAAACGGCCCCTTCAATGATCCCTACTCCGGGGCGTCGAGAAACGTGCCAGCCTCGGGCGGCGTTCTCATCAAGACCTTTTACAACACTGTTAACCAGCAGTATGTCTTCCAGGTTAGGTTGTGTTCTACATGTCAATACAAACACAGACAGACAGACACACATACACGCACAGAGACAGATATACAAACACAGACAGATACACATACACGCACAGAGACAGATATACAAACACAGACAGATACACATACACGCACAGAGACAGATACACACACACACAGACACAGACAGATACACACATACCCGCACAGACACACACACACAGACAGATACACACAGACAAACACACACACACGCACGGACACACACACACACGCAGAACACACACGCAGACACAGAGATATACACACACACACACGCACACCCACAAACACACAAATACACAACCACAGATATCCACACACACACACACACACACACAGAAACACACACGCTGAGAGAGTAGATGTGTTGACCTGTGTACGCTTCTCCCCAGGCGGATCAATGCGGGTTCAAGCTGACCTTCACACCCTACGACAAGGTCGCCCGGATCAGGTCTCCCAGAATCCCTGGCATTTCTCTCGCCATCAACTGCGCTCATCGTGAGTACACTTTGTCTCGTGACGTCATCTTGAGTACATCTTGTCTGGTGACGTCATCGTGAGTACAACTTGTCTGGTGACGTCATCGTGAGTACATCTTGTCTGGTGACGTCATCGTGGGTACATCTTGTCTGGTGACGTCATCGTGAGTACAACTTGTCTGGTGACGTCATCGTGAGTACACTTTGTCTCGTGACGTCATCTTGAGTACATCTTGTCTGGTGACGTCATCGTGAGTACAACTTGTCTGGTGACGTCATCGTGAGTACATCTTGTCTGGTGACGTCATCGTGGGTACATCTTGTCTGGTGACGTCATCGTGAGTACAACTTGTCTGGTGACGTCATCGTGAGTACACTTTGTCTCGTGACGTCATCTTGAGTACATCTTGTCTGGTGACGTCATCGTGAGTACAACTTGTCTGGTGACGTCATCTTGAGTACATCTTGTCTGGTGACGTCATCGTGGGTACATCTTGTCTGGTGACGTCATCGTGAGTACAACTTGTCTGGTGACGTCATCGTGAGTACACTTTGTCTCGTGACGTCATCTTGAGTACATCTTGTCTGGTGACGTCATCGTGAGTACAACTTGTCTGGTGACGTCATCGTGAGTACATCTTGTCTGGTGACGTCATCGTGGGTACATCTTGTCTGGTGACGTCATCGTGGGTACATCTTGTCTGGTGACGTCATCGTGAGTACAACTTGTCTGGTGACGTCATCGTGAGTACACTTTGTCTCGTGACGTCATCTTGAGTACATCTTGTCTGGTGACGTCATCGTGAGTACAACTTGTCTGGTGACGTCATCTTGAGTACATCTTGTCTGGTGACGTCATCGTGGGTACATCTTGTCTGGTGACGTCATCGTGAGTACAACTTGTCTGGTGACGTCATCGTGAGTACACTTTGTCTCGTGACGTCATCGTGAGTACAACTTGTCTGGTGACGTCATCGTGAGTACATCTTGTCTGGTGACGTCATCGTGAGTACAACTTGTCTGGTGACGTCATCGTGAGTACAACTTGTCTGGTGACGTCATCGTGGGTACATCTTGTCTGGTGACGTCATCGTGAGTACAACTTGTCTGGTGACGTCATCGTGAGTACATCTTGTCTGGTGACGTCATCGTGAGTACATCTTGCCTGGTGACGTCATCGTAAGTACATCTTGTCTGGTGACGTCATCGTGAGTACATCTTGTCTGGTGACGTCATCGTGAGTACATTTTGTCTCGTGACGTCATCGTGAGTACATTTTGTCTCGTGACGTCATCGTGAGTACATCTTGTCTCGTGACGTCATCGTGAGTACATCTTGTCTGGTGACGTCATCCATAGTACATCTTGTCTGGTGACGTCATCGTGAGTAGCCTACATGTCGCTTACTGCCCTCATCTAGTGAGCGAAATGAAGGACATTATGTTTAAGTTTTTGTGTGTAGGGTAGGTCTACTTAAGTTAGTGTACGATGTGAAGCCCTAAGGTTTCTATTACGTTGTATGCCGTGTGTCCCACAGATCCACAGTGGCTGTCCAACTGGCAGGTGATGGGTCTGGCACCAACAAGCCAGGGCGGTAAGCTGATCGCGGCCATCCAGGCCATGTACCCCACCCTCAACCCCTCCAACGCCATGCTACAGCGTGCCTTCACCAGAGGCGTCGTCCAGAACCAGTGAGTCTTATTCTAACCCCCCCCCCCCCCAACCGCACCTACCTGCTCTTACCTGGGTTCTAACCCACCCACCTGTTCTCTAACCCACCTGTCCATCTGTTCCCTAACCCACCTGTCCACCTGTTCCCAAACCCACCTGTCCACCTGTTCCCAAACCCACCTGTCCACCTGTTACCTAACCCACCTGTCTAATGGTTCCCTAACCCACCTGTGCTCTAACCCACCTACCTGTCCCCTAACCCACTTACCTGTTCCCTAACCCAACTGTCCACCTGTTCTCTAACCCACCTGTGCTCCACCTGTTCTCTAACCCACCTGTCCACCTGTTCTTTAACACACCCACCTGTTCTATAACCCACCTGTCCACCTGCTCCCTAACCCACCTGTCCACCTGTTCTATAACCCACCTGTCCACATGTCCCCTAACTCACCTGTCCACCTCTTCCCAAACCCACCTGTCCACCTGCTCCCTAACCCACCTGTCCATCTGTTCTCTATCCCACCTGTCACCTGTGCCCTAACTCACCTGTCCACCTCTTCCCTAACCCACCTGTCCACCTGTTCCCTAACCCACCTGTCTAATGGTTCCCTAACCCACCTGTCCACCTGTTTCCTAACCCACCTGTCCACCTGTTCTTTAACCCACTTACCTGTTCCCTAACCCACCTGTCCACCTGTTTCCTAACCCACCTGTCCACCTGTTCCCTAACCCACCTGTCCACCTGTTCCCTAACCCACCTGTCCACCTGTTCTCTAACCCACCTTTCCACCTGTTCCCTATCCCACCTGTCCACCTGTTCCCGAACCCACCTGTCCACCTGTTCTATAACCCACCTGTCCACCTGTCCCCTAACCCACCTGTCCACCTGTTCCCTAACCCACCTGTCCACCTGTCCCCTAACCCACCTGTCCACCTGTCCCCTAACCCACCTGTCCAACTGTTCCCTAACCCACCTGTCAACCTGTGTTATAACCCACCTGTCCACCTGTGCTATAACCCACCTGTCCACATATTCCCTAACCCACCTGTCCACCTGTGCTATAACCCACCTGTCCACATATTCCCTAACCCACCTGTCCACCTGTGATATAACCCACCTGTCCGCCTGTGATATAACCCACCTGTCCACATATTCCCTAACCCACCTGTCCACCTGTTCTCTAGCCCACCTGTCCACCTATGCTCTAGCCCACCTACCTTTTCCCTAACCCACCTGTGTTCCACCTGTTCTCTAACCCACCTGTCCGCCTGTGCTATAACCCACCTGTCCACCTGTTCCCTAACCCACCTGTCCACCTGTTCTATAACCCACCTGTTCTATAACCCACCTGTCCACCTGTTCTATAACCCACCTGTCCACCTGTGCCCTAACCCACCTGTGCCCCACTTGTTCTATAACCCACCTGTCCACCTGTTCCCTAACCCACCTGTCCACCTGTTTCCTAACCCACCTGTCCACCTGTGCCCTAACCCACCTGTGCCCCACCTGTTCTATAACCCACCTGTCCACCTGTTCTATAACCCACCTGTCCACCTGTTCCCTAACCCACCTGTCCACCTGTGCTCTAACCCACCTGTCCACCTGTTCCCTAACCCACCAGTCCACCTGTTACCTAACCCACCTGTCCACCTGTTCCCTAACCCACCTACCTGTTCCCTAACCACCTGTCCACCTGTTCTCTAACCCACCTGTCCACCTGTTCCCTAACCCACCTGTCCACCTGTTCTATAACCCACCTGTGCTCCACCTGTGCTCTAACCCACCTGTGCCCCACCTGTTCCAGGCCAGGTGCTAGCCAGAAATGTGTCTCTCTGGGCACGAGCCTGAACTCCTGCAGCAACACGTCACTGACCAACCTCTACAACAGCGCTGGCTGGATCTTCACCACCCCGACCTTCGTCCGGTGTCTGTCTGCCAACGACCCATCATCAGATGCAGTGCTACAACTCTTCCAGCTGTAAGTTTACTTGACCCCTCCTCACATTTGTCATGACTTGACCCCTCACATTTGTCATGACTTGACCCCTCACATTTGTCATGACTTGACCCCTCACATTTGTCAAAACTTGACCCCTCACATTTGTCATGACTTGACCCCTCACATTTGTCAAAACTTGACCCCTCACATTTGTCATGACTTGACCCCTCACATTTGACCAGACTTGACCCCTCACATTTGTCAAAACTTGACCCCTCACATTTGTCATGACTTGACCCCTCACATTTGACCAGACTTGACCCCTCACATTTGTCATGACTTGACCCCTCACATTTGACCAGACTTGACCCCTCACATTTGACCAGACTTGACCCCTCACATTTGTCCAAACTTGACCCCTCACATTTGACCAGACTTGACCCCTCACATTTGACCAGACTTGACCCCTCACATTTGTCCAAACTTGACCTCTGACATTTGTCAAAATTTGACCCCTAACATTTGTCCAAACTTGACCTCTGACATTTGTCATGACTTGACCCCTCACATTTGTCAAAACTTGACCCCTCACATTTGACCAGACTTGACCCCTCACATTTGACCAGATTTAACCTTTGACATTTGTCCACAGGCTGTCTGATTTCTTCTGTAACGGCACGTGTGTCAAGGCCCAGGTGCAAACTTTGATTGGCAGCTGCTCCCCTAATCCACCCGCTAATCTCATTAGCTTGCTCGCTCTGCTCTGCTGACCTGCCGACTGACCTCTTGACCCGCTGACCTCTTGACCCGCCAGTCTAGCTACTCAATGTGTCCTGAATGTTTATGTTTGAAGTAATAAATGAAGGTGTCCGACACAGTTTGATTGTGTCTTCTTATTGTGTCTTCTTATTGTGTCTTCTTATTGTGTCTTCTTATTGTGTCTTCTTATTGTGTCTTCTTATTGTGTCTTCTTATTGTGTCTTCTTATTGTGTCTTCTTATTGTGTCTTCTTATTGTGTCTTCTTATTGTGTCTTCTTATTGTGTCTTCTTATTGTGTCTTCTTATTGTGTCTTCTTATTGTGTCTTCTTATTGTGTCTTCTTATTGTGTCTTCTTATTGTGTCTTCTTATTGTGTCTTCTTATTGTGTCTTCTTATGGTGTCTTCTTATTGTGTCTTCTTATTGTGTCTTCTTATTGTGTCTTCTTATTGTGTCTTCTTATTGTGTCTTCTTATTGTGTCTTCTTATTGTGTCTTCTTATTGTGTCTTCTTATTGTGTCTTCTTATTGTGTCTTCTTATTGTGTCTTCTTATGGTGTCTTCTTATTGTGTCTTCTTATTGTGTCTTCTTATTGTGTCTTCTTATTGTGTCTTCTTATTGTGTCTTCTTATTGTGTCTCCTTATTGTGTCTTCTTATTGTGTCTTCTTATTGTGTCTTCTTATTGTGTCTTCTTATTGTGTCTTCTTATTGTGTCTTCTTATTGTGTCTTCTTATTGTGTCTTCTTATTGTGTCTTCTTATTGTGTCTTCTTATTGTGTCTTCTTATTGTGTCTTCTTATTGTGTCTCCTACCATCGTGTTGTTGTAAGCCGTTAACAAAACTCCCTCAAGTTGATTGTTTTATATCCAGCAGACACCGTAGCTCAGTGCCACTCGCTTTGCCCCCCCCACCTCCCTTATATAAACTACGTCACCCCCCCCCCCCATCCTGAGGTGGGGTTTAGACGTTTATAACAAGCCTTATGGTGGGGAATGGGATCTTCAAAAATGTGACGTAGCTTTTACCTTTTAAATCTTAAGAAAGTAAGGACAGTTTAAATTTACTGTTTTATATGACAAGATTAGGGGGTGGGGGTAGTAGGGGCAGTTTTTACACTCCACCCCAGTAGGTGACTCACCGTTTCTAGCGGCACTGGATATATCGGTAATGAAATCACACCCCTACCCCACTGTGAAAGGGTTTCGATCCGCCAGTGTTAAGTTAATGAATTCTCTCAACTGCTCAAAGTTTTGATCCTTTAATTCCCCCTAGATCTACTACTTCGTCAGCTAAAGGGCCCGCTTTAAACCACGGGAACTCTTGACACTTTTTTTATCCCCCTTGAGCTGACACTTGATGTAGAGTTGTCGCACCTAATGAACCAACTCTAATCAATGTCAACCTGTCGAGTTGCGCCCCTTACATTGTGTTTGTAACTGCTGTTTAAATTGGGGAGCGTAATCAAAGGGAAATAACTTTTATAGTGAAACAAGCTACAAAGGGAAATAACTTCTCAAGTGAAACAAGCTACAAAGGGAAGTAACTTCTCAAGTGAAACAAGCTACAAAGGGAAATAACTTCTCTAGTGAAACAAGCTACAAAGGGAAATAACTTCTCTAGTGAAACAAGCTACAAATGGAAATGATCGCAACTTGATCTTAACCACCAATACTGGTGAGACACAACCACCAGAATTGGTGAGACACAACCACCAGTATTGGTGAGACACAACCACTGTATTGGTGAGACACACCCACCAGTATTGGTGAGACACACCCACCTGTATTGGTGAGACACACCCACCAGTATTGGTGAGACACTACCACTGTATTGGTTAGACACACCCAGCAGTATTGGTGAGACACACCCACCTGTATTGGTGAGACACACCCAGCAGTATTGGTGAGACACACCCACCTGTATTGGTGAGACACACCCACCTGTATTGGTGAGACACACCCACCAGTATTGGTGAGACACAATTACACAGTTACACTACTTACTAAAAAGGTGAAACAAAACTGTCTAACAGGTTCATTCCACAACATGGCTACCAGCAAAGCTCAAATGGTCCATGTTTGAAATGGTCTCACACAGAAAATTCTGTGACATTTTGTGATGATGGACTAGTCTGTGATAAGTTATTGTCTGTCGGTAAAGGAACAGCCCCCCCCCCCCCCCCAAATCCAGGTTTATAGTCCCTGTGTCTTTGAGTTTCCCCTAAATCCAGGTTTAGAGTCCCTGTGTCTTTAAGTCCCCCCCCCCCCCTAAATCCAGGTTTAGAGTCCATGTGTCTTTAAGTTCCCCCCCCCCCCCTAAATCCAGGTTTATAGTCCCGGTATCTTAAGTTTCCTCTAAATCCAGGTTTATAGTCCCGGTATCTTAAGTTTCCTCTAAATCCAGGTTTATAGTCCCGGTATCTTAAGTTTCCCCTAAATCCAGGTTTATAGTCCCGGTATCTTAAGTTTCCACTAAATCCAGGTTTATAGTCCCTGTGTCTTAAAGTTCCCCCTAAATCCACGTTTAGAGTCCCTGTGTCTTAAAGTTTCCCCTAAATCCACGTTTAGAGTCCCTGAGTCTTCCCCTAAATCCAGGTTTAGAGTCCCTGAGTCTTAAAGTTTCCCCTAAATCCAGGTTTAGAGTCCTTGTGTCTTAAAGTTTCCCCTAAATCCAGGTTTATAGTCCCGGTATCTTAAGTTTCCCCTAAATCCACGTTTAGAGTCCCTGTGTCTTAAAGTTTCCCCTAAATCCAGGTTTAGAGTCCCTGTGTCTTCCCCTAAATCCAGGTTTAGAGTCCCTGAGTCTTAAAGTTTCCCCTAAATCCACGTTTAGAGTCCCTGTGTCTTAAAGTTTCCCCTAAATCCAGGTTTATAGTCCCTGTGTCTTTAAGTTTCCCCTAAATACACGTTTATAGTCCTTGTGTCTCTAGGTCCCCCCTAAATCCAGGTTTATAGTCCCCGTGTCTTTAAGTTTCCCCTAAATCCCTACATATAGTTTGAACATGTGCATGATTGTTAAAGCTACCGTTGGCTGAGGAGTGGGGTCAATATTTTCCGCCAAGTGGCGCAGTACGCGTATGAATACATTCCTTCACATAGGGCTTTTCTCAACAAAAGACGGGCAATTAACAAGCAAATGAAAATGCAATCGCATACGAATACGAATAGGTTTTTACTTTTTATATTTCTATAAGAGCAGTTTACCCAGGCAGAAATCGATCGGAATGTGAGAGGGGTCGAATAGACTGCGTAGATTAGTCCCCAGACTGGCCGGGCGGCAAATAGTGCGAGCAGTGAAGCGTGGGACGTGCTGACACTTTCACAACACACCAGGGGCAGACGATAGAGCAGTACGTCAGCAGGTAAGTTGATGACAATTACACTTTAAAGTACCGATTTGTTTTACACAATCTGTTCAAAGTTGTGTTTATGAAAACATGTGCTGGCTTATTAATGGTGGTTTTGTCTGTTGTTGACTGTTGGTTTTGTCTGTTGTTGTCTGTTGTTGTCTGGTGGTTTTGTCTGGTGGTTTTGTCTGTTGTTGACTGTTGGTTTTGTCTGTTGGTGTCTGTTGGTGTCTGGTGGTTTTGTCTGTTGGTGTCTGGTGGTTTTGTCTGTTGGTGGCTGTTGGTTTTGTCTGGTGGTGTCTGTTGGTGTCTGGTGGTTTTGTCTGTTGGTGTCTGGTGGTTTTGTCTGGTGGTTTTGTCTGTTGGTGTCTGGTGGTTTTGTCTGTTGGTGTCTGTTGGTGTCTGGTGGTTTTGTCTGTTGGTGTCTGGTGGTTTTGTCTGGTGGTTTTGTCTGTTGGTGTCTGTTGGTGTCTGGTGGTTTTGTCTGTTGGTGTCTGGTGGTTTTGTCTGGTGGTTTTGTCTGTTGGTGTCTGGTGGTTTTGTCTGTTGGTGTCTGGTGGTTTTGTCTGGTGGTGTCTGGTGGTTTTGTCTGTTGGTGTCTGTTGGTGTCTGGTGGTTTTGTCTGTTGGTGTCTGGTGGTTTTGTCTGTTGGTAAATGTTGGCTTTGTATCTTTAAGAAAGATGATTTAGTCATTAGCTTCACGAGTGCTGTAAAACCATGTCCCTCGCCGTTTGAAGTTTATGTGTACACACAGTAAGACAATACTAGATGGCCCATTGTTGCTGTCCCCTCGTTGTTGGCCTCTGGTCGTTGGCCTTTGATTGTCTCTAACAAGTGTATGAGAGAACTAGCTCTCCTTACCTTCACTTTTCCATTCATTTTTTAAACTGCTATTTAATAAGGTTTGTGCACCACTTCATAGGACTGACATTAAAAACGTTCAATTACCATTATAGGCTGATATTTAGACAGTTGTTTTCAAATTTTCTGACAGTTTGTCTCGCACGAAAAAATAAATATAGACATTGGCACCTTTCCAGGCACCCACACTCTTATATATATTATTATTCCAGTATTACTACTTGGCTTCAATTTATGCTGTGTCAATGTATTTATCAAACTAATTTCTTTTAATTATATAATTTGTAATGACAAACTTTTGCTTGATACGCTTTGTTAGAATAAACGTCGTATCGTTGGTTGTTTCTACATTGTAAATCTGTTTCGAGTTCAGCATATAAGAAGGGAGGTAACAAAATAAGGGCACCTTAAAGCGGGAGTGATCTCCCCTAAACTTTCTCGAATATACTTGTATAACACTACGGGAGGGGGTGGCAACTCGTGATATAGACATGATTTTTAATCAACTTTTAATTAATTAAACTTTTGAAAACTTTTTAGAATAGAATCTTTGTAGAAAAAAAAATTTCAGAAATCGGAAATACCGTAAAGCACACACTTAAACGAAAATTAAACAAAATTCGACAGAAGATTAGATCTTTTACTTATATGTGACATATCGTCTATTTACCAAAGGTAGAATAAGTTCCAGTTCTACTTCCGGTTAGCGGAAGTCGCTGAAAAGTTGATACAGAAATACAAGTATATCAATACTTATATGTGAAATTTCATGAAAGTTCACTATGCTTTTCCGATTCAGGGAGGTGTAAAACGTCAAGATTTGTGAAAATCTCGATATCACCTCCTTGTACGTCATTACGGCATTTATGTAATGTTTACAATTTTATTTACACTTTTAGTTTTTAAAGTATATTTGTAAAAGTACGGGCGGATTCCCGGAGTGGTAAGCCCACACCCCCAACATATACATGGGTTACATTTGAAATTATCCACCACCATAACTCATATATATATATATATATATATATATATATATATATATATATATATATATATATATATTAATCTATAATAATAGTTTCGCTGTCTCTCTATGTATCTATCTATCTGTCTGACAAGAACGCTCTAGAGAAAACACAAGGAAATTAAAAACTCTCACAGTGAAACGAAAGACGAAGTATGACGCGGTCACATTTTGCATAGAGTAGAAAATAATATGACGTCATTGATTCTCGAGTAAACATTGAATCAAAAGGAAATTTTGTCTAATCTAAATGGTTTGCGTGAAGAGTTTCTTGCATACAATTCTTCGGGTAGGGGCGAAGCCCCACCCCCCGCGTAAGAACGTCTGAGCCCCCCCCCCCCTCCCCAACTCAAAAGAAATTTCCTCATCGATACTCTATAATAAAATTACCGCCTAATTAATGTGTCTAATCTAAAAAGTGGTTTTCTCGCAATTTCTTTAATGCAATTCTTCGGGTAGTGGCTAAGCGCGACACCAGTGTTTCTTTCAGACTTTTTCCTCCCCGGAGAGGGGTGGGGGTACTTGAAATTTTCGGGGGCGGGGGTAGAATTTTCGGGGAGGGGGCGGACACTGGAAAAAGTATATAATTATATTTCGTTGAATGGGACGGTAGACATGTTTTTTGGGGGGTGGGGGTGGGGGGGGGGGTGGGGGTGGGGGTGGTGTGTGTGGGGGGGGGGGTGGGGGGTTGGGGTGGTGTGTATGCGGGTGGGGGGTGTGGGGGGGGGTGGGGATGGTGTGTGTGGGGGGGGGGGTGGGGTGGTTTTAGTTTAGAGAAAAGAGACGGCACTATCAGCCTAGCGCCCGTTGTATCCTTCCTCAACGGGCCATTTTTCTCGTATATATATATATATATATATATATATATATATATATATATATATATATATATATATATATATATATATGTGTGTGTGTGTGTGTGTGTGTATGTGTGTTTTATATTTAAATATATCCACCCTCCTTTACATATATATACTTGGTTTAAATTCAAATCGAATCAGCTCTTTGCTCTAGACAACTTGACAGTATTATTATTGCTATTCCAGCGTTGAGGCTATACGGTGACGCATGTCTTTTGTGTTTTGTTGGTGCTTAAAACAGCATTAGCAAACCATTACACAGTGTTTTTATTTGTACACGTTTGTTTTTAAAAGTGTGTCTCAAACAATGACATTAACATACCCTCAACACTGACATAAACCTATCCCAAACAATGACATAAACCTACCCCTAACAATGATATAAACCTACCTCCAACAATGACATAAACCTACCCCAATGACATAAACCTACCTCAAACACTGACATAAACCTACCTACAATGACATAAACCTACCTCCGACAATGACATAAACCTACCTCCAACAATGACATAAACCTACCTCCAACACTGACATAAACCTACCCCAAACAATGACATAAACCTACCTCAAGCATTGACATAAACCTACCTACAATGACATAAACCTACCTACAACAATGACATAAAATTACCTCCAACACTGACATAAACCTACCTCCAACAATGACATAAACCTACCTACAACACTGACATAAACCTACCTACAACAATGACATAAACCTACCTCCAACAATGACATAAACCTACCCCAAACAATGACATAAACCTACCTCCAACAATGACATAAACCTACCTCCAACAATGACATAAACCTACCTCCAACAATGACATAAACCTACCTCCAACAATGACATAAACCTACCTCCAACAATGACATAAAATTACCTCCAACACAGACATAAACCTACCTCCAACAATGACATAAACCTACCTCCAACAATGACATTTGACATTTGACCTCGAAAAGTGTTTGTCGTTCAAACCTCGGTCTTTTCGTTTGATTTAAAAAAAAATTTTAAACAATGTTACGTCAAGTGAGAGTTGATCAAAATATTATGTGTGGTGGGTGGGGTGGTGTGAAACCTTTTTTTGTGCTGCATTATGTGTAGAACACTTGACACCGTGCCTTAAAAATGAAATCAATGCGCCAGAAAGTAGTCCCGATCAAGGCGGGGTGCCGGGCGGCTCAAATATCCGCGTTGCCTAGCGCTGTCGACAGTTAGGGAGAGTTTTTATCATAAGTAAATAATGGGCCCTTGGAGGGGATATGGCAGTAGATTTGTACCGCCTTCGTTTTGTGTTGGAGGGGATATGGCAGTAGATTTGTGCCGCCTTCGTCCTTGGCACCCTGTCATGTCGTCACAGATTCCTATGTCTGGCACCAGACGTCTGCTGTTGAGACTGCAGGTCTGTATCTGTTTTCTCTCACTTCTGCTACACAAAACTATTCAGACATTAATTTTGTATTGTCAAACTTTGGGTCGAATAGTGCCGTGTGGGGGGTCTCAGGTGTGGCGTGTATGTGCCGTGTATGGGGGGTCTCGGGTGTGGGGGTCTGAGATGAGGGGGTCGCACACACAGGGTACAGTCGCTTGTTTGTCAGAGGGGGTCAGTCTAGAAAGAACAGTTTGTTGTTGACCTTTGTATGTTGTTGCCCCTCGTCTGACTGCATCAGAAACATTGTCTGTACTGCTGTGTCACCTTTAGGGTTCACATTGTACTGCTTGCACTGTGTCACCTTTAGGGTTCACATTGCCTGTATTGCTGTGTCACCTTTAGGGTTCACATTGCCTGTATTGCTGTGTCACCTTTAGGGTTCACATTGCCTGTACTGCTGTGTCACCTTTAGGGTTCACATTGCCTGTATTGCTGTGTCACCTTTAGGGTTCACATTGCCTGTATTGCTGTGTCAACTTTAGGGTTCACATTGTACTGCTTGCACTGTGTCACCTTTAGGGTTCACATTGCCTGTATTGCTGTGTCACCTTTAGGGTTCACATTGCCTGTATTGCTGTGTCACCTTTAGGGTTCACATTGCCTGTATTGCTGTGTCACCTTTAGGGTTCACATTGTACTGCTTGCACTGTGTCACCTTTAGGGTTCACATTGCCTGTACTGCTGTGTCACCTTTAGGGTTCACATTGTACTGCTTGCACTGTGTCACCTTTAGGGTTCACATTGCCTGTACTGCTGTGTCACCTTTAGGGTTCACATTGTACTGCTTGCACTGTGTCACCTTTAGGGTTCACATTGCCTGTACTGCTGTGTCACCTTTAGGGTTCACATTGCCTGTACTGCTTGCACTGTGTCACCTTTAGGGTTAGACATAAAGAAACAGGCAAAGGGGGTAAATTATGTCATCATGACATCAAGCTTGATGACATCAGACTGTATGTCTTCTAGCATGACATCAGCCTAGATGTCACCTAATTCGCCTGCTTTACTTGTTGAATGCTTGACATCAGCCTAGATGTCACCTAATTCGCATGCTTTACTTGTTGAATGCATGACATCAGACTGGATGTCACCTGGATGTCACTTGGATGTCACCTAATTCGCCTGCTTTACTTGTAGAATCTCCGCTTTGAATGGTTGTCACCGGCCCGGTATCGCACAGGTGACGGGAACCTTTGAAGTGGGAGTCGGACATGTTCCGGTATCGATCCCGCCCAGTTGAAAGTGAAAGTTGCATTGATTTATCGAAATTAGAATCAGAAACACAAACACACCGGGCGGTTTGTCCATTCACCGGCCACAACCAGCAGCCAAACAAAAAATAATAATTTGCGCTTGTATCGATAACTTCCGCATTAGGCGATTGATTGATTCTATCGATTCGCTTTTTATCCATCGGGCTTAAAAAGTTCAAAGTTTGAATCAAACTTTTAATAGCAAGAGTCTATTTTTGTTTGAATCTATTTTCTTGTCCATTTTCGGGATGTGAACATTTCAAATATAGTAGATAAATGAAGTTCTCTTGGGATTTGAACATTTCAAATATTGTAGATAAATAAAGTTCTCTTGGGATTTGAACATTTCAATTATAGTAGATAAATAAAGTTCTCTTGGGATGTGAACATTTCAAATATAGTAGATAAATAAAGTTCTCTTGGGATGTGAACATTTCAAATATAGTAGATAAATAAAGTTCTCTTGGGATGTGAACATTTCAAATATAGTAGATAAATAAAGTTCTCTTGGGATGTGAACATTTCAAATATAGTAGATAAATAAAGTTCTCTTGGGATGTGAACATTTCAAATATAGTAGATAAATAAAGTTCTCTTGGGATGTGAACATTTCAAATATAGTAGATAAATAAAGTTCTCTTCCAGTCCTCACGGCCCATAGGGCAGATGTAGCTATGGTCTAATATTTCTGTACATCAGCATGTGAAGGGGTGATGAGGTCAGTATCGAGTAAATCAGTCGATCCAAATGTGACCTACAACACACTTGCCGAGTGTAGTGATGTCACTAAACACGTCAATACTATAAAAACATGACGTCACTCTCTCCCGCACGTCCATCATATCTGGTCTTACATCATCACCAAAAACAACAGCCAGGACGTGACCTAACTAGTGACCTAACCACTACGGCCAAGACGTGACCTAACCACTACGGCCAAGACGTGACCTAACCACTACGGCCAGAACTTGACCTAACCACTACGGCCAGAACTTGACCTAACCACTACGGCCAGAACTTGACCTAACCAGTGACCTTACCACTACGGCCTGGACGTGACCTAACCACTGGGTTCAGGACGTGACCTAACCAGTGACCTAACCACTACGGGTTGGACAGTGACCTAACCAGTGACCTAACCAGTGACCTAACCAGTGACCTAACCAGTGACCTAACCACTGACCTAACCAGTGACCGTACCAGTACCACTACGGCCAAGACGTGACCTAACCACTACGGCCAGGACCTGACCTTACCAGTGACCTAACCAGTGACCTAACCAGTGACCGTACCAGTGACCTAACCACTACGGCCAAGTCGTGACCTAACCACTACGGCCATGACGTGACCTTACCAGTGACCTAACCAGTGACCTAACCAGTGACCGTACCAGTGACCTAACCACTACGGCCAAGACGTGACCTAACCACTACGGCCAAGACGTGACCTAATCACTACGGCCAAGACGTGACAACCACTACGGCCAAGACGTTACCTAACCACTACGGCCAAGACGTGACCTAACCACTACGGCAATCACGTGACCTAACAACTGTGTCAGGTGCCTTAACCCCCTTATGTTGGTCTACCAGGTCAGGTGCCCCACCCCCGGGCCGTACTAATGTCAGCGTACCCCTCATGACGTCCACGTCACCCGTAGCGTCAGCGGCTGGGTCAATAGCCATGACGTCACCAGCTGGATGGCCAGGCTCTCCAGCGCGGCAGTCACATGACCTGAGCTTCATGCATCGGCCACCGAACATCCTCCCCAACTACGGCAAGAAATACAAGGAGATCGTCCGTCTCAAGACCAACCTGCCCCGCGTCCTGCTCTATGATAACGTCACTCAGCAGACGGCAAGTTCACTCACCTCTCGGTCCTTACTTTATAGGTTTATATATATATATATATATATATATATATATATATATATATATATATATATATATATATATATATATATATATATATATATATATATATATATGTCTGGCCATGTCTAATTGTCGTTACGTCGTCTTGCAGGTACTCGATGCTCAGCTGTCAGGTATCGATACCCAGAGCATGAAAGTACGACGCGAGCTGGAGCTGCAGAGAAAATCCTTCCTGCTGAGGAAACGCTTCAAGGAACGCTCGCTCAAGAAGCTGACCAAGGTCCAGCACTACAGCGACTGCACGGACTTTGAGAGAGAGTACCAGACCACCCAGCCCGGCCCCCACCAGCCCGGCCCCCACCAGCCCGGCACCCACCAGCCCGGCACCCACCAGCCCGGCACCCACCAGCCCGGCACCCACCAGCCCGGCGCCCACCAGCCCGGCGCCCACCAGCCCCGCGCCCACCAGCCCGGCACCCACCAGCCCGGCGCCCACCAGCCCGGCCCCCGCCTGCCGGACATACGCTACAACAACAAGACCACCAGACCGCGGGGACTCGCCAGGGGCCACAGGGCCAGCACGAGAAAGGCCACGACGTCACAGGGCGAGTCACACACGGGAAGTGACGACAGAGATTTTAGCCTGCCTTCCATTGCCCATAGCAACGAGCCGGGTCAGACTGAGCCACAGAGCCGGGAGCCGGGTC
This sequence comes from Physella acuta, assembly GCF_028476545.2. Taxonomy (NCBI): domain Eukaryota; kingdom Metazoa; phylum Mollusca; class Gastropoda; family Physidae; genus Physella; species Physella acuta. The sequence goes on from NW_026732002.1 coordinate 259,512, forward strand.
AGACTGAGCCACAGAGCCGGGTTGGCTACCGGGAGCAGAGAAGCGCTAAAGGGCTGACCCAAATTTTTCATACTTTCCCCAATGGTCAAAGTAACGGTCGAGTTGACCCAGCTAGCGGTCAAACTGACAGTACCAAAAACATGGATGAATCTGACGTCATTTCCGCTGTCGTTGAAGCCAACAAACCGGAAGCCGTGCTTGAAGACCCAGGTGACGCGGATCGTGACGTCACGTACATTAACATTGACGATGAGAGCGCCGACCTGGTGGAGCAACTTCCGGTCAACGTGCACCAGCCGTTGCTGGACTACAGGTTCGACCAGCTGCAGCGGGCGCTGGTCAAGCAGGCGCCGTCATGTGAAGGCTTCCTCGAGCTCAGTCCCAGCTTCGTCAGGCCGCACGTCTTCCAGGACGTTTCCAGAAGGTTCTTGCGCCTGGGGGAGCCGGCGGTGCTGGAGGAGGAGTGGAGGGGGAGCGTCTACTCGGAGGGTGTGACGCCGGCACTCACACAAGTCTCGGGGGAAGAGGAGGATGACGTCATTGAGAGCCGAGCCAACAGCGCCATCAAGCGGCTCGGGGCTCGGTGACCTTGACCTACTGGACTGAGGTCAGTGTCAGGTCAAACTATGACATGTCGGGTTAACTGACGACCACAAAAATTGGTTTCAACTGGTGTAGAACTATGTATATATACACTTAAATATATATGTATATATACACTTAAATATATATATGTGTATATATATATATATATATATATATATATATATATATATATATATATATATATATAGTGAGAGAAAGGAGTATATTTGTATATATTACATATGAGTTTTAAAATAAAATTTGTGTTTTTCTGACAAATTTTGAATTGTTGACATAAAGCGACAGGGATAAACGTGGGCGTACCAAGAAAACCCGGGACGTTTCTTGGAGAAGCGAGTGCCACCAAATATTGAGAATGTTAAAGGATGGATGCAGCCTTGTGCTTGCCGACACAATCACCGACACAATCTCCGACACAATCACTGACACAATCACTGACACAATCTCCGACACAATCACTGACACAATCTCCGACACAATCACTGACACAATCTCCGACACAATCACTGACACAATCTCCGACACAATATCCGACACAACCACAGACACAATCACTGACACAATCTCCGACACAATCACTGACACAATCTCCGACACAATCTCCGACACAATCACTGACACAATCTCCGACACAATCACTGACACAATCTCCGACACAATCACAGACACAATCACTGACATAATCTCCCATAACTGTAACTTGAGTCATACATTATTTATTTATAGAACTGCTGGGTGTATGATTTGTGTCGGGTGGGGTGGTGACACATGTGTACCGTGGTGGGTGGTGACACATGTGTACCGTGGTGGGTGGTGACACATGTGTACCGTGGTGGGTGGTGACACATGTGTACCGTGGTGGGTGGTGACACATGTGTACCGTGGTGGGTGGTGACACATGTGTACCGTGGTGGGTGGTGACACATGTGTACCGTGGTGGGTGGTGACACATGTGTACCGTGGTGGGTGGTGACACATGTGTACGGTGGTGTGTGGTGACACATGTGTACGGTGGTGTGTGGTGACGCCAATTGTATGGTGGTGTGTTGTGACATCAGTTGTATGGTGGTGTGACGACATATGTGTACGGTGATGTGTGGTGGCACCTGTGTATGGTGATGTAGACACACCACAAAACATATAAAGCTATGAACGAAAACATGAAGACAATTGGCTATAAAGATAATGAAAGTCAATAAACAGTTCATCCAGAAAGCAATTGAAGAGATTTGTTTTCAACTGAGACAAAAGAAATTGTGTAGTCAGATTTATTTATTTTTAACCCAGCTTTAAACATTTGCAACAAAATGTAACCTGACATTAGTACAACATCACTGTATGTGACATTAGCAATTCAAACAACATACATGACATTATTATGTTATTGTTAGTAGAACATTTATTTTAAAGTCTAAATATACAACAGATCTTAAAATAGTGTACATGAACAGATCTTACAGTACGAAATATATAATTCTGGACGGATAAAAACAAACTTATGGCATCAAGGATCTTACAGTAGGTCTTTGTGGTGTCTTTATAGGACACTGGGATAGACATATGCACACACTGACAAACACAATAGATGTGCTGACACACATACGCACACACACACACACACACACACACATACACACACATCAGATTCACACACACACAGTTCAAATACTGGAGAGACAGACCTAGCAGACAGTAACCCGACACAGAAAATTATTTTTTTTAAATTATGCTGGTGTGTCATGAAGTTGTTTGATACAGGTGTGTGATGCAGGTGTTTGATGGTGTTTGACAAAGGTGTTTGATGCAGGTGTGACAAAGGTGTTTGATGAAGGTGTGTGATGGTGTTTGATGCAGTTGTGTGACAAAGGTGTTTGATGGTGTTTGATAAAGGTGTTCGATGCAGGTGTGTGATGAAAGTGTATGATGTAAATGTTGATAAATTCTACAGTAAGAAGCACATTAAAGATGCACCTCACCATTAAGTACATCATAGACTGCCAACATCAACACACTAAACAGGACGGTTACAGCAGGCTTTATAAAAACAAACAATAAACAAGGGTTTCTTTCACTCACTAAATCTGTCTTACAATCCATCCAACACACAACAGGTGAGAACATTTTGGAGTTCAAAGGTCACAACTTTGTGCATTCAATAAGAAAACAACACAATGTTCATACAACCTGAAGATAAAAAAATCTGGAGCAATCAACATGTGGCATCATATAGCAGCAACATGGTGAGAGAAAATTATTCTAAACTATCTCACAGCATTCACAGAACCACATCTCAACGACAGAACTTGTTTCCATAAACTGTCTCACAGCATTCAGAGAATAACATCTCAACTATAGAACTTGTTTCCACAAAAATACCTCCACACCCTCCCCCACCCTAAATGATGACCTTGAAGAGAGATCCTCACTCCACACCGGTGTGGATGATCTTGAAGAGCGAGGGTGTGTCACTCCACACCGGTGTGGATGATCTTGAAGAGCGAGGGTGTGTTGTTGTTTTTGATGGCGTTACGACAAGAGGCAATCACTTGTGTCTTGTACCTGCCCACTGTAACATGAGTAGAACATGAGAGGTAACATCAACATCAACAGCACATCTAGACATCACAAGAACTCAACATCAACAGCACATCTAGACACCACTAGAACTCAACATCACTAGGTCATCTAGACTTAACACAAACACTGACTTCCCTAGACCATACAACTCTCAGGGCCACAAACAACTGACCTCTCAAGGTCACCTACACCGACATCTCAAGGTCACCTAACACTGACCTCTAAAGGTCACCTAACACTGACCTCTCAAGGTCACATAAAACTGACCTCGCATAGTAACCTCGCACTGACCTCGCATAGTAACCTCGCACTGACCTCTCTAAGTCACCTCACACTGACCTCTCAAGGTCACCTACCACTGACCTCTTAAGCGCCCTGCCTTCTGTATGACCTGGTTGACCATCTTGAGACAAGAGACCAGCTCCTGGTGGTTGTTGCACCTGATGTTGTAGCCAGCGATTAGGTCACGGTTGAGGTCATTCAGCTCCATGTAACCTTTCCTCATGCTCTTCCTGCACATACAGGGATATATATATATATATATATATATATATATATATATATATATATATATATATATATATATATATATATATATATATATATATATGTGTATATATATATGCTGATAAAAAATCTCTTACATAATAATGCAGTTCCCACACAAAATCTATATATATAATTCTCTTCTGGGAGCCGCTAAAAAACAAGCTGTAAACGCGCTCCCTACCTCCCCACCCCTACATGATCTTAGTGAGCTGTGTTCACTCTAAATGTTTACAAGCAGAGCCAATGATTTTAAACGTAGGGGGGGGGGGGGAGGGGGGGGGGAAGGAAGGAAGGGGGGGGGGGGTTATGGTCCTTAACGAGCTACTTATAGTGTTTTAAAGAAATATTTTCAGTGTCAGCATTGGTACTGTCGAATTCACAAATTATGAATTACTGAAAAGTAGACAATAAAACAACTAAATAGCGGCGTATGTTATGCCGCGGGCCGGCTCATACTAGTTATTTTATATATTTATTTCATATACATAAATTCATACATATATGTCCCCTATATTATTAGGTGTACGTACATGTCGTTTCCCCCCCCCCCCCCCAGCCACATAAGAAAGTGAAAGTACTCCATACAAGAATGTGTACATACATGTCCCCCATATAAAAAAGTGTACGTACATGTCCCCCATATAAAATATATACGTACATGTCCCCCATGATACGAGCATCTTCAGCCCTTACCACCATGCTACGTATCAGGTTGGAGTGGTCAGCCATCTCAGCGGTCAGCTTTGTCCTGACTTTATGGAACTCATCCACCTGTGGAGGTCAACCATCCTGGTTTTACCATCAACCCATCCTGGTTTTACCATCAACCCATGGTTTTTACATCAACCCATGGTTTTTACATCAACCCTTAACTAAACCCAACCTGACCTTAACTAAACCCAACCTGACCTTAACTAAACCCAACCTGACTTTAACTAAACCCAACCGGACCTTAACTAAACCCAACCTGACCTTAACTAAACCCAACCTGACCTTAACTAAACCCAACCTGACCTTAACTAAACCCAACCTGACCTTAACTAAACCCAACCTGACCTTAACTAAACCCAACCTGACCTTAACTAAACCCAACCTGACCTTAACTAAGACCAACCTGACCTTAACTAAACCCAACCTGACCTTAACTAAAACCATCTTCAGGTTTTCAATCTCCACAGGGAAGTCTGCTGTGGTCTGCAAGTCTTCAATGTTGAGGAACTGTGCCAGAGACTGGATGATGTCCCCTGCTAGGTTCATGTCCTCCGTGTGGATGGCCACTTGACCAGTCTGTGACATGCGCAGTCGCAGGGTGCCAGACTCTCGCATGCTGACCAGGGTGTAGTGGAGGTCACCCTCACAGGTCAGTTCATCTGGCACCAGAAAGTTCTGGTTCATCCACATCAAAAACTGGAAAGCAAGAGGATTGGTTTTAGAGGATTGTTTTAGAGCAGGGGTTCCCAACCCTGTGCACCCGGGCGCCATGGCGCCAGCTGAACGATTCGTATGTGCCCGCCTCTCACTATTCGACAAAGACAGAATTTCTTTCATAAACGTTATTTTAAAAATGATTTATTTTTATTCATTCGTTACAGTTTTAATTTTTTTTTACTCCCTAGGTTTATTAAATATGTTCGTTACTTGTCCCAACTTGTCTAGCGGCGAGCCAGACTGCACTATTTACGCTAGCCTGGAACGGCTAGTGCCATTTGCACATCACACCTTGTACACGCAGAAAACCGAAGTAAGCGAATGTAACAAACGCCACGAACTGATCCGATAAACGCCGAAGGCGCCAAATCACAAGGCACATTACACTGATTGCTTCGGCGATCATCGGCTCACTTCGGGTTTTCAGCGTGTACATGGAGTGATGTGCAAAAAGCATTCTCCTTCTGGAACCGTGTTGTTGTCATTGTGATTGCTGCCCTGTTCGGGTCGCGACAGTTAGATAAGAGACATGTTCGCCAGACGAAACACGAATTAGGAGTTTTCTATTAAAAAAAAAATTAATAGGCTCAAAGCGAGATGCGTAATTTATTGTATTCGTAAGCGATGATTTCTTTGTTTATTATTTATTAATACATTATGACTATAACAAAATAAATTATGGGAAAATGACAAGTTATGGAAGGAGTTTGTCGATTTAAAAATAGGTGGTGCCCGCCACCCTACCGATATTTTAGAATGTGCTCTAGAGTAAAAAAAAGGTTGGGAACCCCTGTTTTAGAGGATTGGTTTTGGAGGATTGTTTTTAGAAGTTGTTTGTGATGTCAATTATAATGCTACAACTATATGTTGGTCAAGAAATGTTTGTGATGTCAAGTCTAATGCTACAGCTATATGTTGGTCAAGAAATGTTTGTGATGTCAAGTCTAATGCTACAGTTATATGTTGGTCAAGAAATGTTTGTGATGTCAAGTCTAATGCTACAGCTATATGTTGGTCAAGAAATGTTTGTGATGTCAAGTCTAATGCTACAGCTATATGTTGGTCAAGAAATGTTTGTGATGTCAAGTCTAATGCTACAGTTATATGTTGGTCAAGAAATGTTTGTGATGTCAAGTCTAATGCTACAGCTATATGTTGGTCAAGAAATGTTTGTGATGTCAAGTCTAATGCTACAGCTATATGTTGGTCAAGAAATGTTTGTGATGTCAAGTCTAATGCTACAGTTATATGTTGGTCAAGAAATGTTTGTGATGTCAAGTCTAATGCTACAGCTATATGTTGGTCAAGAAATGTTTGTGATGTCAAGTCTAATGCTACAGCTATATGTTGGTCAAGAAATGTTTGTGATGTCAAGTCTAATGCTACAGCTATATGTTGGTCAAGAAATGTTTGTGATGTCAAGTCTAATGCTACAGCTATATGTTGGTCAAGAAATGTTTGTGATGTCAAGTCTGATGCTACAGCTATATGTTGGTCAAGAAATGTTTGTGATGTAAAGTCTAATGCTACAGCTATATGTTGGTCAAGAAATGTTTGTGATGTCAAGTCTAATGCTAGGCTGTATGTTGGTCAAGAAATGTTTGTGATGTCAAGTCTAATGCTACAGCTATATGTTGGTCAAGAAATGTTTGTGATGTCAAGTCTAATGCTACAGCTATATGTTGGTCAAGAAATGTTTGTGATGTCAAGTCTAAGCTACAGCTACATGTTGGTCAAGAAATGTTTGTGATGTCAAGTCTAATGCTACAGCTAGGCTATATGTTGGTCAAGAAATGTTTGTGATGTCAAGTCTAATGCTACAGCTATATGTTGGTCAAGAAATGTTTGTGATGTCAAGTCTAATGCTACAGCTATATGTTGGTCAAGAAATGTTTGTGATGTCAAGTCTAAGGCTACAGCTATATGTTGGTCAAGAAATGTTTGTGATGTCAAGTCTAATGCTACAGTTATATGATATGTTGGTCAAGAAATGTTTGTGATGTCAAGTCTAATGCTACAGCTATATGTTGGTCAAGAAATGTTTGTGATGTCAAGTCTAATGCTACAGCTATATGTTGGTCAAGAAATGTTTGTGATGTCAAGTCTAATGCTACAGTTATATGATATGTTGGTCAAGAAATGTTTGTGATGTCAAGTCTAATGCTACAGCCATATGTTGGTCAAGAAATGTTTGTGATGTCAAGTCTAATGCTACAGCTATATGTTGGTCAAGAAATGAAGCAAAGCCCAGGGCAGCTGGTTGCCATGACTACAAACCCTTTGTGGCCGGTCATTCAAGGTAAAGTGGATGGAGCTCCTGGGGTCAGGCAGGTCATTGCTGGCCAGTAGATACATGGAGAACCTGGGCAGTTCCCTGGTCAGCTCAAACACATGGAAGTGTGTGCTGGGGAACAGAGGGGAACATGGCTGTTACATGTGTGCTGGGGAACAGAGGGGAACATGGCTGTTACAAGTGTGCCGGGGAACAGAGGGGAACATGGCTGTTACATGTGGGCCAGGGAACAGAGGGGAACATGGCTGTTACATGTGTGCTGGGGAACATGGCTGTTACAAGTGTGCTGGGGAACAGAGGGGAACATGGCTGTTACATGTGGGCTGGGGAACATGGCTGTTACATGTGGGCTGGGGAACATGGCTGTTACATGTGGGCTGGGGAACAGAGGGGAACATGGCTGTTACATGTGTGCTGGGGAACATGGCTGTTACGTGTGTGCTGGGGAACAGAGGGGAACATGGCTGTTACATGTGTGCTGGGGAACAGAGGGGAACATGGCTGTTACAAGTGGGCCAGGGAACATGACTGTTACAAGTGGGCCAGGGAACATGGCTGTAGGATGAGACAACAACTGTACCTGACTAGCTTACCTGTTCTTCTGCCCTATCAGTGTCTTGATGTGCAGGTCCACTGGCACATCTTTGGGTGGGATGATGGGCACTCGGACAGAATTGGTCAGGGAGGCAGCGTTAGGGTGGCTGGAGGGGAGATCATTTATGAGGTCAGGTATGATTGGTCAAAGGGAGGTAAGGCATGATTGGTCAAAGGGAGGTCAGGCATGATTGGTCAAAGGGAGGTTAGTCATGATTGGTCAAAGGGAGGCAAGGCATGATTGGTCAAAGGGAGGTAAGGCATGATTGGTCAAAGGGAGGTAAGTCATGATTGGTCAAAGGGAGGTAAGTCATGATTGGTCAAAGGGAGGTAAGTCATGATTGGTCAAAGGGAGGTAAGTCATGATTGGTCAAAGGGAGGTAAGTCATGATTGGTCAAAGGGAGGTAAGTCATGATTGGTCAAAGGGAGGTAAGTCATGATTGGTCAAAGGAAGGTAAGGCATAATTGGTCAAAGGGAGGTAAGTCATGATTGGTCAAAGGAAGGTAAGGCATAATTGGTCAAAGGGAACTAAGTCATGATTGGTCAAAGGGAGGTAAGTCATGATTGGTCAAAGGGAGGTAAGTCATGATTGGTCAAAGGAATTGATCATTTACTTACACAACATGACATTCCCCATCAAAAATTCCTTCAGCAAATATAAGAACAGCTTTAATGATGGTTTCTGCAGGGGAAGAAATAGTTTTTTAGATAAGAGTTAGCTTGGATAGATATAGACAACAGTTAGCTTGGATTAGATATTATGGGGATATCTGCAGTTTATTTTTATTTTTTTAAATTTAGGATCTAAAGCCTTTTGAAGACTTTTACCATGTTTGGCACATGAAAGTAAGTATTAAACACAAAAATGTTATTATGGAAACCTGAAAAAACCTCCGCCATTTTTAACTTTTTGGTACTTATTAAAAGCTAAGGCTTTTTTATTTATGCACGTATAGCAATCAAATATAAAAGGCCTATATTTCAGTATATATTAAAACTTTTGCCACGACAACTTTTTGAAAGAGCTGCTGGTCAGAACTCTACAAGGTCTAAAAATCTACCCTTTTTAGTATGAAAAAGTTTCAAAATTTGCATATTTACCACACTTTTTACTTTCTCGTATATACGTAGTATAGAGAAAGTATTGTAATCGTGAAAAAAAAAAATCGAGATTTTTACAAATCTCGACGTTTTACACCTCACTGATACGGAAAAACATAATTTTGCAATCTTGTCCGTATGTCTGTGTGTGTGTGTGTCTGTCCGTGTGTGTGTCTGTGTGTAAACACGATAACTTGAGTACCGTTACAGCTAGGTTGATGAAATTTCATATATAAGTATTTTATCAAAATCGTAGATCCGTATCAACTTTTGAGCGATTTCCGATAACCGGAAGTGGTACTTTTCCTACTTTGAATTTTTCAAAAGCCTATAACTTGAGTACTATTTCAGATAGATAAATGAAATTTCACATGTAAGTAAAAGATCTAATTCTCTACCTTCTGTTAAATTTTGAGTAATTTCCGTTGACTGGAAGTAGTAATTTACGCTACTTCCGATTTCTCAAAAAACTAATGTAAATTTTTAAAGTACTAATAATATTGCGCACTATTATACGCGTTTTTATTCGGCGTTTGCTTGGTGCGCAATGTTTTTTTTATGAGATTCTATTCTATTTTTAAAAGTTTAAGTATTTACAATGGATTAAAAATCATAACTATATCCCTAGTTACCATCCCCTGTTGTTTTATATAAGAATATTCGAGAAAGTTTAGGGGAGATCACTACCGGTTTATTTTCCATAAAATACAAAGATTATATAGGGAAATACGACTGGTCAGTTTTGACCCCTTTACGAAGTTTACCCAGATATGCCGAGTTTTTTGTGACACCCCAAGGCGTTCTCCTACCACCTCACAAAATTTCAAGGGGGGTCGTCGGAGGAAATTTTTTTTCGTAATAGAGCTCATATAAAGAGAATTTCACTCGCGGTCACGTTTTAGCCCTCGTCGAGGGCTTTGAGTGAAACCGACAGTTTTCCCTAAAGGTCAAGCCATTGACCTAAGAGTATGCAAAAATTTAGCCAGATATATTGAGTTTAAGTACCCTAAAGCCTGCGTTGAAATGACCCTCTGTTTTTCCAATAAAATACAAAGATTATATAGGGAAATACAACTGGTCAGTTTTGACCGCTTTACGAAGTTTTCCCAGATATGCCGAGTTTATTGTGACACCCCAAGGCGGTCTCCTACCACCTCACAAAATATCAAGGGGGGTCGTCGGAGGAAATTTTTTTTCGTAATAGAGCTCATATAAAGAGAATTTCACTCGCGGTCACTTTTTAGCACTCGTCGAGGGCTTTGAGTGAAACCGACAGTTTTCCCTAAAGGTCAAGCCATTGACCTAAGAGTATGCAAAAATTTAGCCAGATATACTGAGTTTAAGTACCCTAAAGCCTGCGTTGAAATGACCCTCTGTTTTTCCCATAAAATACAAAGATTATATAGGGAAATACAACTGGTCAGTTTTGACCCACTTCCCGATTTTTCCGAGATATGCCTAGTTTTTTTTGACACCCCAAGGCATTCTCCTACCACCTCACAAAATTTCAAGGGGGGTCGTCGGAGGAAATTTTTTTCCGTAATAGAGCTCATATAAAGAGAATTTCACTCGCGGTCACTTTTTAGCCCTCGTCGAGGGCTTTGAGTGAAACTGACAGGTCAGCCGTACGGCCAAGCCATTTACCTATAAACATGCCGAAAATTAGCGAGATGTAAAGAGGGTAAGTGCCCTAAATTCCGTTTTGAAATGACCCTCTGTTTTTCCCATAAAATACAAAGATTATATAGGGAAATACGACTGGTCAGTTTTGACCCACTTCCCGATTTTTCCGAGATATGCCGAGTTTTTTGTGACACCCCTAGGCGTTCTCCTACCACCTCACAAAATTTCAAGGGGGGTCGTCGGAGGAAATTTTTTTTCGTAATAGAGCTCATATAAAGAGAATTTCACTCGCGGTCACTTTTTAACCCTCGTCGAGGGCTATAAGTGAAACCGACATGTCTGCCCTACGGCCAAGCCATTTACCTATAAGCATGCCAAAACTTAGCCAGATGTAAAGAAGGTAAGTGCCCTAAAATCCGTTTTGAAATGACCCTCTGTTTTCCCCATAAAATACAAAGATTATATAGGGAAATACGACTGGTCAGTTTTGACCCCTTTACGAAGTTTTCCCAGATATGCCGAGTTTTTTGTGACACCCCAAGGCATTCTCCTACCACCTCACAAAATATCAAGGGGGGTCGTCGGAGGAATTTTTTTTTCGTGATATAGCCCATATAAGGCGCCGGTCAGTCGAGGTAAGTTTTGACCCCCTCTCCGTATATTTTTCGGCCAACCGTCACTGGCCCTCGTGTTCTATCGCCCGAAGGCACCATCGTGCCAAATTTGACGCGCCTGCGGCGCCGGGAAGTGCCCTATCGGGCACTTGACCACTTTGCTTTATATATATAGACTAGGCATACTGCCTAGCTTCGCTTAGGTTGTCAAAAACATTTGATAATTTGAATACTAATTATTTATTGATTGATGAGGTGTGGAGTGTTAAATTTAAAAAGTAATGCTAATTTGAGAGGTTTTTTTTTTTTAAATGATTTGTAGACATTTTAGAAATATGTAATATGAGAGAAGATGTTGTTGTATGTTGTTTACGATCCGCTTTCAGAGAAAATAACTGAAAGTACGCAATTTATGACTAAAATGAAATTAGAACTACAGAGGTTCCACGATCAGTATATCTCATAATTTATGTTAAGTTAAATTTTAAAATTAATTTTTTTATTTAATTATGATTTGTAGCTTAATTAACAAATTAATGTTTTACTAAAACAAATGCTATACTTTGTCATTTTCTGTTTCTGTTTAAAATAGTATACAATTAATTGAAAAATAATTATTTAAAAAGGTTACCTCCCTTGAAAATGGCCCGAACGACGTCTGTCATTGTTTACTTTTTTTTACTTTCTCGTATATACGAAGTATAGAGAAAGTATTGTAATCGTGCAAAAAAAAAAATCGAGATTTTTACAGTTCTCGACGTTTTACACCTCACTGATACGGAAAAACATAATTTTGCAATCTTGTCCGTATGTCTGTGTGTGTGTCTGTGTGTGTGTCTGTCCGTGTGTAAACACGATAACTTGAGTACCGTTACAGCTAGGTTGATGAAATTTCATATATAAGTATTATATCAAAATCGTAGATCCGTATCAACTTTTGAGCGATTTCCGACAACCGGAAGTGGTACTTTTCCTACTTTGAATTTTTCAAAAGCCTATAACTTGAGTACTATTTCAGATAGATAAATGAAATTTCACATGTAAGTAAAAGATCTAATTCTCTACCTTCTGTTAAATTTTGAGTAATTTCCGTTGACTGGAAGTAGTAATTTACGCTACTTCCGATTTCTCAAAAAACTAATGTAAATTTTTAAAGTACTAATAATATTGCGCACTATTATACGCGTTTTTATTCGGCGTTTGCTTGGTGCGCAATGTTTTTTTTATGAGATTCTATTCTATTTTTAAAAGTTTAAGTATTTAAAATGGATTAAAAATCATAGCTATATCCCCAGTTACCATCCCCTGTTGTTTTATATAAGAATATTCGAGAAAGTTTAGGGGAGATCACTACCGGTTTATTTTTTCAAAGAAACCCATCACAAATCCTTCGTGACAAAAGTTTTATTTTTGCATGAAGGACAATACTGAAAACATGGGGGGTATTGTATAATAAATAAAAAAATAGTAATCTTTTTAGGGTTAAAAAAACTGCAAAAAGTAAGGAAAAGTAGGTCACGAAAAAATCACATCTGTGTAACTTGAAAAGGCAATTGTAAGCTTTGGCTGTTTCTGAGATCATTGAAAATATGATTATCAAATACATGAAAAATCCAGCTTACGATGATGGATATTAAACTTTTCATAGCGAGCTTGTAAGATTTGGAAAAAAAAAGAATTATTTTTTAATTAATAAGGTGATAAAAATGGTGTTTTAAAAATGGTAAAAAAAAATTTCTCAATAAAGTTATTATTTTCTTATTACAAAAATGGACAAAGTATCCAAAAATGCAAGAAACCCTTTATGACAAATAATCAGGATTTTGGTGATTTTGTAATGAGCATATCCCTTTAAATAGCATGATCAAAAATGTGGTGGTGATACAGTTAGACTTTCTATTGGTGGTAGAGGTAGACTTACTATTGGTGGTAGTGATAAAGTTAGACTTACCATTGGGGTAGTGATAAAGTTAGACTTACCATTGGTGGTAGTGATAAAAAGTTCCACATGAGCCTAAGGGAAAAGAAATAAAATTTAAATATTTCTAAAGACAAACTTTAGTTTACAATAACAGCACAAGTAGAACAATGTGTGAGCCATGAGTGAGCCATGAGTGAGCCATGAGTGAATCATGAGTGAGAACTTACTGGCTGTGTTTGATCACCTGGGTGGACTGACAGGGTTGTCTGTAGCTGGGTGTTAGCCTGAGGACAGCAAATGGCTAGGTCACCAGACACTTACAGGTATCATCACAGACTTACAGGTATCACCACAGACTTACAGGTATCACCAAACAATTACAGGTATCACCACAGACTTACAGGTGTCACCACAGACTTACAGGTGTCACCACAAACTTACAGGTATCACCACACATTGAGAATAAAATGGCGTCAACTTGTTTACTCCCGGAATTGATGTCAACTTTCTTTCATAGTTTTTAGTGTTTTTATTCACTATTTAATCCAAAAAATCTAAGGGAAGTACTACTCATCCATTAGGGTTGAGAATGTAGTTTAGTACTAATTTACTAGCCGGTTCTTATTGTGATATTTTAAGTTTTTATTTTATTGTCTCATCCATTGTTAAAATGTAAACCGGATATCTATATTCTTAGTTGTTGTAGATCTACTGATGATTCGTTTTCTTTTTTATCTATTTCTACTGATGTCAGCATGATATTTTAATTTTACTGGTGAGTGAAAATGTTAGGGACTGGTGTTGTCACCAGAAGCAGCAGAGCTAAGAAGTATCGTTTAAATAAAGAAAAAGCGATATCAAAAAAGATTGCTAACATTTGTGCAGCGGATGATATTCATTTTCAAAAGAAAGATGGAGGACAATGCGTTATCATTGCCTTTAGAAACTCAATTAGCTATGAAAAAGTAAAAAGAATCTTCAAAACAAAATATGCTGGTGTTGTTGAGGAAAGAAGGGATGATGATGGCGCCAATGTTGAAGATAATTATAAATTACCAGGGCTGTCTGTCCATCTGTACCACACGAATAACAGAATTATGGTACAGGGAAAATCTAACGTTGTGTCTGTTTGGGTAGATTCGGAATTTTGCTGTATTCTAAATAACCTAATTACAACAGACAAAGCTGTCGACATGCCTCTACCCATGTCGCCGCCACTATCACTGTCACCACCACCTTCACTGTCCCCACCCAGAGTATTGGAGCTACCCATTTCACCGCCCATGATTATGTCCGCTTCCAACAGTGACAATCAATGTGCAGAGGATACGATCAATACCAATCCGTTAGATTGTGTAACACCTATAAATAACTATACATTTTCATCAAACCTATCTCAACCAACTGATTTGCTTAGTCCAAAAATATCATTTCTTCAAACCACACAACTGGATAATAACTTAAGATCGTTTATTCTTAACGAGATCACCTGTGTTAAAAAAGCTTTTAAAGCGGAGAAATTGCAGTATAACAGCCAACTAGAACAACTCCGAGTCGAAAACGCTGTCTTAAGGGACGAAGTCAAGAGACTATCTAATGAAGTGCATAGCTGCAAAGATATACACGTTAACCTTAAGAAGCGTTTGATTGATCAAGAAAATATTTCTGCGTCACTAAAGAAACTCCTCACAACCAAGAATCCCTCTTGCAGCACAATATCCACCTCAACATATGAGGATAATCAACCACTAATAAATGAAACAAAAATCACATCGGCAGGCATCATGCAAGAAGCTCCGTTCCCAATCCCTGTTAAAATTACACAACGTGATGACAGAGCGCGAATCAAACCATCGGAACATTCGAGTCCCAGCACCCTGCAACGACCACGAACTAAAAGCAATTCTACACAATACAGCGTCCCAACGGTCAAGGCTGTTCATGTCCCTGTTGTCCAACGCTCTTCTCACTATGCCACTAATAGAGATAGCACACAACATGTCGCCGCCCCCTACACCAACCTAACAACGAAACACCATTTGATCCTTGGTGACTCTACACTTAAAGGTCTCCATCCTGATATAATGGCCACGGATCATTACGAGCGTGTATCGGTAATAGCGCTGCCTGGGGCAAATTTTGAAAAAATTAGGGACGTTATTAGTAGCCGATCACGTGACTCTAATACCACAACTGTAACCTTACATTGTGGTGTCAACGACAGTCTATCAAACGTCAGACTGTCACAAGCTAATATGCTAGAAATTGTGAGAAGTATCACTCACAAATTTCCCAACGCAACAATCCGATTTTCATCCATCGTACCCCCATGTCGAGGCAAGGGGAGGCACTTGATAGATATAAATAATAGATTTTTACAGTCTTTCTGCATTAGTTATAAATACTGTTTTATAAACAATACACCTTTTTTCACTGTGAAGTCAGGTGCCCCGAGACAACGCTTGTACAGTGACAGTATTCATTTGACTAAAATTGGAAGCAGCATTCTCGCTAAAAACATAAAGTATCCCCAAAGAGCCGTCAGCATAACAGATAAAGACCATGTGCAACTTTCAAACGTAAAAGGTACAAGGTCTGATTTGGTTTCGACTGTTGATTTGCTTCCAACAATATCTTCAGATCAATTGAACTCTAGCCCAGGCTTACATCACTTAATGGGCTTTAGCCCTTTGTTGCTTCATCAAGCTCTAATGTTGTCGCTTTTAAGCGCCTTCCTGGAACCTAACTTTTTTCACTTACTATTTACTAGTTTAGCTCACTGTACTATTTTAATTATAATACATAGTGATACTATTGTACATTTATATAGCAATATTTATATATATATATATATTTATATATATATTTATATATAGGTATTTATTTTGAGAGAGAGAGAGAGAGAGTGAGAGAGAGAGAGAGAAAGAGAGAGAAAGAGAGATAGATAATAAGGCAGTGTGAAGAGCAGCGACTGTTTGTTTTATTGGGTGACAAAGCGTTTAATTGTAAGACAATTATATTGATTCTGTTTAATTAGTTCATTATATTGATTTTTGTTTATAACATCTCTTATTCATTGATATTTTATTATCTTTATGCATTGTCTATTTTCATCATCCTGGCCCTCACAAAGTGGGCTAAAATTGGGCCATTTAAATATTTTCCACATATTTAATAAACACCATGAAGTTCTAAAAATTTTAAACAATTCCAACAATCCTTTCCATATCTTTGGTTTCTCTGAAACTCGATTACAATCTTTTATAGATGATGTTGAGATATCCGTCTCTGATTATAACCTAATACGCCGAGACCCATCCTTACACAAAGAAACTGGCCTTTGTGTCTATGTCCACTCCTCAATTCGTTTCAAGTACAGGAAGGATCTGTCAACGGACAATATAGAATGTATTTGGATTGAACTCGAAAAAAGCAAACACCATCCGGCAATTTTAATTTGCTTCCTTTATAGAAATCCCTGTGAAAACATGGATTGGTATGATCGTTTTTGCTCCATGATGGATACCGTTTTATCTACTAACAATGAATATATCATATTGGGAGATTTTAATATAAATTTATTAAAACCTCAAGGATATTGGCAAGATATTATTGATTCTTTGAATCTAAAACAATTTGTGCACACGGCTACCAGGGTAAATGATAAATCAAGTACAATAATTGACCACATATACGCATCACCTGACTGCAACCTAATAGAGGTCTGTGTCCCCTCTTGTGGTGTTAGTGACCACTTCCCTGTTTGTTGTACGTTTTCGACAAAAAGATTATGTGTACCCTCGCGGCAACACATAACTATAAGTTATCGCTCTTTTAGAAAATTTAATGAAAATCTTTTTCTTTCGGATTTATTGGCTGCCCCCTTCTGCAATGTATACAATTATAATTGTCCCGATCTTGCCATTTCTGAATGGCTGCGTATTTTCTATACTATATATGACAAACATATTCCTAAAATCTCTAAAAGGGTTAAGACTACATACAAACCTTCTTGGTTTAACAACAATATCGAATCTGCAATTAATAAAAGAGACTGGCTTAAACGTTATGGAACTTCTGAGGACTTCTGTAGGCAGCGAAATTATGTCAAACTGCTCGTGCGTAGGTCGAAGAAGGAGTATTTTAATAAGCTGCTGTCAGGCAAACCTAATTCCAAATCTATCTGGACTGCTATAAATCAAATAATTAGAAAAAAACGCACATGTAATACAGCTGGACATTGCCAGATATCTGCTGATGACTTTAACAATAATTTTATATCATCTGTAGCGCTCAACACAGATGCTGATTACACAATCAGTGAGGAGCTTAAAAATTTTTGTAATTCTGCTCACCGTGGTAGGACAGAGCTGATCATTCCGCTTCTCACTGTTCATGAAGTATATGTTAGCCTAAAATCTCTTAAACCGTCTTCAACAACTTCGTTTGATGATATTTCTAATAATGTATTGAAGATTTCAGCTCCAATAATTTCCGAAGTTTTAACCTATGTCTATAACCTCTGTATTGCCAAGCATTATTACCCGACACATTTTAAGCATGCTAAGGTTATACCACTACACAAAAAAGGTAACATCCAAGATGCTAATAACTACAGGCCAATTTCTATACTTTCTTCCCTCTCCAAGCCACTAGAAATACATATAAACAAATGCATTTCAAATTACCTAGAAAAGCTCAAGCTTTTCCATAGTAATCAGTCTGGGTTTAGAAAGTTTCATTCTTGTCACACTGCTCTGATTAAGATGAATGAAAACTGGCTTAAAAATATTAACAAAAACCTACTCTGTGGCTCGCTGTTTGTCGATTTCAGAAAAGCCTTTGATTCTATTGATCACACCATACTTCTTAAAAAACTAATTCCATACAAATTCCACGACTTTACAGTTAGGTTACTTCACTCCTTTTTATCTAACCGATCTCAACGCGTGTTTCACCTCAATACCATCTCTTCACAGAAATATGTTAATATAGGGGTTCCACAGGGCTCAATCTTAGGTCCTTTACTTTTTTCTTTATACATTAATGATCTTCCATTACATATTGACGCTGGTCAGTGCGAGATGTTCGCTGATGATACTTCTTTGCATGTCTTTGCAGACAGTGCTGAGTCACTCAGTTACAAACTTCAAACATGTGCCAATCAGCTTGCTACTTGGACAAAATTTAACAAAATGAAACTTCACCCCGATAAAACCAAGTCAATGTTTATTACAACTCATCAGAAACGCCTTCGTCTTCCATCCACCGCATTAAACATTACTATAGACAATTCAAACATTGAACAGGTAGACAGTTACAAATGCCTAGGATTGTTTATAGATCACAACCTCACTTGGTCTGACCATATTCATTTTCTAAGAATGTCCTTATTAAAGACAACCTTTCAATTAGCAAGGATAAAGAACTTTCTCAACTATAGGAGCAGGCTGGTTTTTTATGAGGCTTTTATTCAATCCAGGTTGGATTATGCTTCTGTAGTGTGGAGCGGCAGCTTTATATCTAAGCAGCGTCCTCTTCTTTCTTTACAAAAAAGGGCTATAAAACTGGTTACTGGCTTGTCTAGTAGTCTGGATTCTTTTCTTACTACTAAAATACTTCCATTAAATAAAAAGATAATATATACTAAATCAATTTTCTTATATAAAATATTCCACGAAACAGCCCCCTCTTACTTATCAGATCTATTTTCTTTTAACATAAAATTAAATCGTCGTCTTAATTTACCATTCCCTTATTCAACCTTTTTCCAAAAACATAGCTTTGCCTACTCTGGTTCTAATTTGTGGAACAATCTTCCTAATAAAATAAAGCTATCTAGATCTGAAAATATATTCAAATCTAAACTAAAACTAAAATTATTTAATGACCTAACTGACTCATTGTAACATTTCTCATTCATCTATTATATTCTCTTTTTTATCTCATTATGTATGATAGCTATGTACCATTGTTTCTTTATTCCACGTTTTCAGTGCTATGTGTTACTGCTATGTGTTATTGAATTGCTTTATTTGTTAAACGGCCAATGTGAAAAAAGGCCTTTGAGCCTACAATTGTAACCGTTGTTTGAATAAATTTGAATTTGAATTTGAATTTGAATTTGTATCACCACAGACTTACAGGTATCACCACAGACTTACAGGTATCACCACAGACTTACAGGTATAACCACAGACTTACAAGTATCACCACAGACTTACAGGTATCACCACAGACTTACAGGTATCACCACAGACTTACAGGTATCACCACAGACTTACAGGTATCACCACAGACTTACAGGTATAACCACAGACTTACAGGTATCACCACAGACTTACAGGTATCACCACAGACTTACAGGTATCACCACAGACTTACAGGTATCACCACACATCTACAGGTATCACAACAAAATTACAGGTATCACCGCAGACTTACATGTGTCACCACAGACTTACAGGTATCACCACAGACTTACAGGTATCACCACACACTTACAGGTATCACCAAAGACTTACAGGTATCACCAAAGACTTACAGGTATCACCACAGACTTATAGGTATCACCACAGACTTACAGGTTTCACCACAGACTTACAGGTATCACTACAGACTTACAGGTATCACCACAGATTTACAGGTATCACCACACACTTACAGGTATCACCATAGATTTACAGGTATCACCACACACTTACAGGTATCACCACAAACTTACAGGTATCACCACAGACTTATAGGTATCACCACAGACTTACAGGTATCACCACAGACTTACAGGTTTCACCACAGACTTACAGGTATCACCACAGACTTACAGGTATCACCACAGATTTACAGGTATCACCACACACTTACAGGTATCACCATAGACTTACAGGTATCACCACAGACTTACAGGTATCACCACAGACTTACAGGTATCACCACAGACTTACAGGTATCACCACAAACTTACAGGTATCACCACAGACTTACAGGTATCACCACAGACTTACAGGTATCACCATAGACTTACAGGTATCACCACAGACTTACAGGTTTCACCACAGACTTACAGGTATCACCATAGACTTACAGGTATCACCACAGACTTACAGGTTTCACCACAGACTTACAGGTTTCACCACACACTTACAGGTATCACCACAGACTTACAGGTATCACCACAGACTTACAGGTATCACCACAGACTTACAGGTATCACCACAAACTTACAGGTATCACCACAGACTTACAGACAGGTATCACCACAGATTTACCGGTATCACCACACACTTACAGGTATCACCATAGACTTACAGGTATCACCACAGACTTACAGGTATCATGCCCATGGAACTTTTGCCCACTTCTCCCATGGCTCCAAGTTTAAAATTTTGTGCTTGACCAGCTGGTGATAGCCGCCCAAAGGGGGGCCCTTGTGTTGTCAATCCAAAGGGGGGCCCTTGTGCAGTCAGTCCAAAGGGGGGCCCTTGTGCAGTCAGTCCAAAGGGGGGCCCTTGTGTCCCTAGGGTAGCCAGCCCAATCTGTGCCCCTGGGCCCATGAGTGGCCCAGCCAGCCCTGGCCTGGACACAGACTGACTGTCCCCGGCCCCAACTCCAGATGTATCAAAGCCCACTCCGCCCCCAGCCTGGGGAATACAAGGAAGTAAACATCAACACAAGGAAGTAAACATCGACACCAGTTCTTAGTGAAACATGAGCAAAGAAAATCTACTGGCTGAAACTTATTTTAAAACATCTTGTAAACACAACACAATACAATCAAAGCTGATCCTAAGAAATTGCTACAAAATATAACACATTTGCTATTTTATATGTTACAAAAATTTTTAGACATCCAAAATCTACCTGCAATCTCTTTAGGCCCAAAAGAATAAAAATCTACCTGCAATCCCTTTAGGCCAACAAAAATAAAATCTACCTGCAATCCCTTTAGGCCAGCAAAAATAAAATCTACCTGCAATCCCTTTAGGCCAACAAAAATAAAATCTACCTGCAATCCCTTTAGGCCAACAAAAATAAAATCTACCTGCAATCCCTTTAGGCCAGCAAAAATAAAATGTACCTGCAATCCCTTTAGGCCAACAAAAATAAAATTACCTGCAATCCCTTTAGACCCAAAAGAATAAAAATCTACCTGCAATCCCTTTAGGCCAACAAAAATAAAATATACCTGCAATCCCTTTAGGCCAGCAAAAATAAAATCTACCTGCAATCCCTTTAGGCCAACAAAAATAAAATCTACCTGCAATCCCTTTAGGCCAACAAATAAAATCTACCTGCAATCCCTTTAGGCCAGCAAAAATAAAATCTACCTGCAATCCCTTTAGGCCAACAAAAATAAAATCTACCTGCAATCCCGTTAGGCGGCCAACAAAAATAAAATCTACCTGCAATCCCTTTAGGCCAGCTAAAATAAAATCTACCTACAATCCCTTTAGGCCAACAAAAATAAAATCTACCTGCAATCCCTTTAGGCCAGCAAATGGAAATTTTCCCTGGCCAGGGCCATTCTTGTCCATCTCCGCAGCATGGGCTGCAGCAAATCCCACAGCCTCCCCTGACAATGCCACTCGTGAATTTTCTGCGTAGTTTTTCAGCTCCAACATCAGGTTCTGGGGGTTTCAAAAGGTCACGGTCACCCAGTCATCTCATGCATTGCATCATTTAACACACACACAAAGCATGCGGGATAGATTCTCAATTAGCACTGAGTGACATTGGTCACTGAGTGACATTGGTCACTGATTAGCAATTAACCTCAGGCCACACCCAGCACAGCACTGACCTGTTTCCTTTGGCTCAACTCTCTTATAGTATCTTGTTCAACATTTGAATCCATCAGAGCAGTCGCTCCTGCAGCTGGGTTATATCCCCTGACTAGATGCAAGAATAAAACAAACTTGGTTATATCCCCTGACTAGATGCAAGAATAAAACAAACTTGGTTATATCCCATGACTAGATGCAAGAATAAAACAAACTTGGTTATATCCCCTCTCTAGATGCAAGAATAAAACAAACTTGGTTATATCCCCTCTCTAGATGCAAGAATAAAACAAACTTGGTTATATCCCCTCGCTAGATGCAAGAATAAAACAAACTTGGTTATATCCCCTGACTTAATGCAAAGATAAAACAAACTTGGTTATATCCCCTGACTAGATGCAAGAACAAAACAAACTTGGTTATATCCCCTGACTAGATGCAAGAATAAAACAAAGGCACCAAGGCATTCATAGTATCCTAAAATATTACTTTTAGAAGTTTGAAATGATTGTTTAAATCAACTTGGAACCAGGATAGCACTAGCTAGACTGAGAGAGGGTAGCACAAGCTAGACTGTGAGACAGTGTAGCACTAGCTAGACTGAGAGAGGGTAGCTAGACTGAGAGAGGGTAGCTGGACTGAGACAGTGTAGCACTAGCTAGACAGATGAGCTGTACTGTAACATGTCTACTGTAGCACTAGCTAGACAGATGAGCTGTACTGTAACATGTCTACTGTAGCACTAGCTAGACAGATGAGCTGTACTGTGTCTACTGTAGCACTAGCTAGACAGATGAGCTGTACTGTAACATGTCTACTGTAGCACTAGCTAGACAGATGAGCTGTACTATGTCTACTGTAGCGCTCACCTTCACCCTCCACTGACACACACATCAGCTGCTCTGATCTGGAGTTGGAGTCCATGCGATAGTCAGCCTGCAAGATCAGGGCAAAAACTGTAACTTCACTAATTCTAACTAGGTCAAAATGTTTTCCCATCTAAATTTAACCAAGGCTAATTGGATAGAAAGTGACAAGTGTTAATGTATGTTTTAAATGTGTTCTGTGGTGTTTGTTAAATGTCCAAGAGCTTGATAAACAATTTAGAAAAGATAAGCTAAAATAACATTTTGTTGAGAGTTCCTCAATGTGGGTAGTAATGCCCCTTATGTGGGGGATGATGGGATAACCTGGGGAATGGACTCTAGACTAGAAATAAATTCATTTTTACAAGAGTAAAAATCCTATAGAAAGATGAAAAAATATAGTTTACTTCCACATAACCCCCCCCCCTCATCCCACACAAAGAGAATATGTGAGAGGGTGTAGCAGGGATAAGACACTGATAATAAATTTGACCCTAATTCTATAACCCCCCCCCCCCCCAACAGGTCAGTCTGACCAACTGTTGTCCCACGTGACGACATTGCTGTGAACCCGTCGCTCAGAGCTGCCACCAGAAGCTAGTTCAGGTTGTTCGTAATTAGAATCACACTTCGTAACTCGTAAAGTTCAATCTCTCCTAATGTTCGTATAGTGAAGCTGCATTCTGTAATTTTATAACTGTAAATAAGCCAGCAACAGAAGTACGTGCCTGCAAATCTCAACATCTCAGAAGTACGTGTCTGCAAATCTCAACATCTCAGAAGTACGTGTCTGCAAATCTCAACATCTCAGAAGTACGTGCCTGCAAATCTCAACATCTCAGAAGTACGTGTCTGCAAATCTCAACATCTCAGAAGTACGTGTCTGCAAATCTCAACATCTCAGAAGTACGTGGCTGCAAATCTCAACATCTCAGAAGTACGTGGCTGCAAATCTCAACATCTCAGAAGTACGTGGCTGCAAATCTCAACATCTCAGAAGTACGTGCCGGCAAATCTCAACATCTCAGAAGTACGTGCCTGCAAATCTCAACATCTCAGAAGTACGTGCCTGCAAATCTCAACGACTCAGAAGTACGTGTCTGCAAATCTCAACATCTCAGAAGTACGTGCCTGCAAATCTCAACATCTCAGAAGTACGTGCCTGCAAATCTCAACATCTCAGAAGTACGTGCCTGCAAATCTCAACATCTCAGAAGTACGTGCCTGCAAATCTCAACATCTCAGAAGTACGTGCCTGCAAATCTCAACATCTCAGGAGTACGTGCCTCCAAATCTCAACATCTCAGAAGTACGTGCCTGCAAATCTCAACATCTCAGAAGTACGTGTCTGCGAATCTCAACATCTCAGAAGTACGTGTCTGCAAATCTCAACATCTCAGAAGTACGTGTCTGCAAATCTCAACATCTCACAAGTACGTGCCTGCAAATCTCAACATCTCAGAAGTACGTGCCTGCAAATCTCAACATCTTAGAAGTACGTTCCTGCAAATCTCAACATCTCAGAAGTACGTGCCTGCAAATCTCATCATCTCAGAAGTACGTTCCTTCAAATCTCAACATCTCAGAAGTACGTGCCGGCAAAACTCAACATCTCAGAATTACGTGCCTGCAAATCTCAACATCTCAGAAATACGTTCCTGCAAAGCTCAACATCTCAGAAGTACGTTCCTGCAAATCTCAACATCTCAGAAGTACGTGCCTGCAAATCTCAACATCTCAGAAGTACGTGCCTGCAAATCTCAACATCTCAGAAGTACGTGCCTGCAAATCTCAACATCTCAGAAGTACGTGTCTACAAATCTCAACATCTCAGAGGTACGTGCCGGCAAATCTCAACATCTCAGAAGTACGTGTCTGCAAATCTCAACATCTCAGAAGTACGTGCCTGCAAATCTCAACATCTCAGAAGTACGTGTCTGCAAATCTCAACATCTCAGAAGTACGTGTCTGCAAATCTCAACATCTCAGAAGTACGAGTCTGCAAATCTCGGTGGCCGGAAAGAACCGCAACGGAAAAAAGCGCAACGGAAAAAGCGCAAAACAAAAAGCGCAACGGAAAAAAGCGCACACGGAAAAAAGCGCAAAGAGAAAAAAGCGCACACAGAAAAAAGCGCAAAGAGAAAAAAGCGCAAACGGAAAAAAGCGCAAAGAGAAAAAAGCGCACACGGAAAAAAGCGCAAACAGAAAAAAGCGCAAACGGAAAAAAGCGCAAAGAGAAAAAAGCGCACACGGAAAAAAGCGCAAACAGAAAAAAGCGCAAACAGAAAAAAGCGCAAAGAGAAAAAAGCGCACACAGAAAAAAGCGCAAACAGAAAAAAGCGCAAACGGAAAAAAGCGCAAACAGAAAAAAGCGCAAACGGAAAAAAGCGCAAACAGAAAAAAGCACAAACGGAAAAAAGCGCAAACAGAAAAAAGCGCACACAGAAAAAAGCGCAAACAGAAAAAAGCGCAAACGGAAAAAAGCGCAAACGGAAAAAAGCGCACACAGAAAAAAGCGCAAACGGAAAAAAGCGCAAACAGAAAAAGAAAAATGCGCAACCAGAAAAAACAACGAAAAATGTGCAAAAGAGAAATTTAACACAAAGACCATATGGACTAGATGACACATTTATACATGACTGTTAGGGCTGCTGTGAGAGTGTCGTGTTTGATCACGTGGTCTACTACCATTTAAAGCGTACCACTACCATCTGCATTCCCATCACCACGATACAGGCGATAATCACTTTACACAATGCCTATTATTTTCTTGGTCAATAATTATTCAAC
This sequence comes from Physella acuta, assembly GCF_028476545.2. NCBI lineage: Eukaryota > Metazoa > Mollusca > Gastropoda > Physidae > Physella > Physella acuta. Next base: position 285,256 of record NW_026732002.1, read on the forward strand.
TACTATTCTCGTATAAACATAAAACTATTGACATTACAGAAGTATCTTTCACATTCTCCCTAGTCCGAACTACCTAGCTTGCATACTATAACAACCCGTTCCTATGGCAAAACTTCACTCTCTTTCATCCGCGTCATCAAACATGCATTCGTCATATCTCTCGTAACAACATTCATTCGCACCAAAAGAACAATTTTGTATTTAATATTTTTTTCACATCATGACGCACCTACCTACCTGCCTACTACCCACCTACCCACCTACCTACCTACCTACCTAACTACCCACCTACCCACTTACCCACCTACCCGCCTACATACTTACCAAACTACCCACCAAAAAAGTATCGGCGAAGTTCGTAAGTTTCGTAAACTGTACTAGACATCATTTTTTTAATGAAAATTCATTGACATCATTGACATATGTTACATATATGTTACATTTTGCGACAACCTTAATTAGTGCGTTGGGCTTGTATGAAAACTCACTTCGAACTAACTCAATTACATGCTATTTATTTTAACATTACACGGTAAGCGTCACCCAACTGTTGTGATGTGATGTGAGGACAGGTTCGACAATAAACCAACACGAAAGTACGAAAGAGACATAGACTGCCTGTTAGAGAATGGACCCCTTAACTTTCCTAACCCCACCATTTATTATACCCTACCTAACCTATATATATATATATATATATATATATATATATATATATATATATATATATATATATATATATATATATATAAAGTATGAGGGGGGTGGATATCAAAGTTTAAGGGGGGGGGGGGGTACAATCGAAAGTTTGAGGGGGGAAAAAGTCTGGAAGAAACACTGCATGTAGCCTGATGTAATTATAAAACTTCATCTCTCTTTGTTTCTTTATAAAAAGGTTACGGAAGGTTTTTAAGGTATTTTACTGAAATGTTTACCGGACGAATGCAAAACGATATAAACAACCATAGCTCTTCTGTTATATAGGCTACATGCAGTGTTTCTTCCAGACTTTCCCCCCCCCCCTCAAACTGTCGATTGTACCCCCCCCTCAAACATTCGATTTGCATATATTTATATATATATATATATATATATATATATATATATATATATATATATATATATATATATATATATATATATATATATATATATATATATATATATATATATATATATATATATATATACCGAGGGGTCTATGGGGGGGGGGTTATGACCCCCCATAAATCCATAAACCCCCCCTGCCTACGCCACTGCATATAAGTATTCGCATAGATTTAGAGTAGCGTCCCTTTTGTTTACATGTTTTCATTACCCTTCAAACAAAAGTCTATTTTAGTTATATTGAGATTAAAGAATGTAAATAAATAGTATACACAATTCTGTAGAATAGGAACGATTGGGAGGGAAGTGACATTTAGCGCAGTAAATTTAGAGGTTAGGTAGGGTATAATAAATGGTGGGGTTAGGAAAGTTAAGGGGTCCATTCTCTAACAGGCAGTCTATGTCTCTTTCGTACTTTCGTGTTGGTTTATTGTCGAACCTGTCCTCACCTCACATCACAACAGTTGGGTGACGCTTACCGTGTAATGTTAAAATAAATAGCATGTAATTGAGTTAGTTCGAAGTGAGTTTTCATACAAGCCCAACGCACTAATTAAGGTTGTCGCAAAATGTAACATGTATGTAACATATGTCAATGATGTCAATGAATTTTCATTAAAAAAATGATGGCTTGTACAGTTTACGAAACTTACGAACTTCGCCGATACTTTTTTGGTGGGTAGTTTGGTAAGTATGTAGGCGGGTAGGTGGGTAAGTGGGTAAGTGGGTAGTTAGGTAGGTAGGTAGGTAGGTGGGTAGTAGGTAGGTAGGTAGGTGCGTCATGATGTGAAAAAAATATTAAATACAAAATTGTTATTTTGGTGCGAATGAATGTTGTTACGAGAGATATGACGAATGCATGTTTGATGACGCGGATGAAAGAGAGTGAAGTTTTGCCATAGGAACGGGTTGTTATAGTATGCAAGCTAGGTAGTTCGGACTAGGGAGAATATGAAAGATACTTCTGTAATGTCAATAGTTTTATGTTTATACGAGAATAGTAGTTGAATAATTATTGACCAAGAAAATAATAGGCATTGTGTAAAGTGATTATCGCCTGTATCGTGGTGATGGGAATGCAGATGGTAGTGGTACGCTTTAAATGGTAGTAGATCACGTGATCAAACACGACACTCTCACAGCAGCCCTAACAGTCATGTATAAATGTGTCATCTAGTCCATATGGTCTTTGTGCTAAATTTCTCTTTTGCACATTTTTCGTTGTTTTTTCTGGTTGCGCATTTTTCTTTTTCTGTTTGCGCTTTTTTCCGTTTGCGTTTTTTTCTGTGTGCGCTTTTTTCTGTTTGCGCTTTTTTCCGTTTGCGCTTTTTTCTGTTTGCGCTTTTTTCTGTGTGCGCTTTTTTCTGTTTGCGCTTTTTTCCGTTTGCGCTTTTTTCTGTTTGCGCTTTTTTCCGTGTGCGCTTTTTTCTGTTTGCGCTTTTTTCCGTTTGCGCTTTTTTCTCTTTGCGCTTTTTTCCGTTTGCGCTTTTTTCTGTTTGCGCTTTTTTCCGTTTGCGCTTTTTTCTGTTTGCGCTTTTTTCTGTGTGCGCTTTTTTCTCTTTGCGCTTTTTTCTGTTTGCGCTTTTTTCTGTTTGCGCTTTTTCCGTGTGCGCTTTTTTCTCTTTGCGCTTTTTTCCGTTTGCGCTTTTTTCTGTTTGCGCTTTTTTCCGTGTGCGCTTTTTTCTCTTTGCGCTTTTTTCCGTTTGCGCTTTTTTCTCTTTGCGCTTTTTTCTGTGTGCGTTTTTTTCTCTTTGCGCTTTTTTCCGTGTGCGCTTATTTCCGTTGCGCTTTTTGATTTGCGCTTTTTTCCGTTGCGCTTTTTTCCGTTGCGGTTCTTTCTGGGAACCGCAAATCTCAACATCTCACAAGTACGTGCCTGCAAATCTCAACATCTCAAAAGTACGTGCCTGCAAATCTCAACATCTTAGAAGTACGTTCCTGCAAATCTCAACATCTCAGAAGTACGTGCCTGCAAATCTCATCATCTCAGAAGTACGTTCCTGCAAATCTCAACATCTCAGAAGTACGTGCCGTCAAATCTCAACATCTCAGAATTACGTGCCTGCAAATCTCAACATCTCAGAAATACGTTCCTGCAAATCTCAACATCTCAGAAGTACGTGCCTGCAAATCTCATCATCTCAGAAGTACGTTCCTGCAAATCTCAACATCTCAGAAGTACGTGCCGGCAAATCTCAACATCTCAGAATTACGTGCCTGCAAATCTCAACATCTCAGAAATACGTTCCTGCAAATCTCAACATCTCAGAAGTACGTTCCTGCAAATCTCAACATCTCAGAAGTACGTGCCTGCAAATCTCAACATCTCAGAAGTACGTGCCTGCAAATCTCAACATCTCAGAAGTACGTGTCTGCTAATCTCAACATCTCAGAAGTACGTGTCTGCAAATCTCAACATCTCAGAAGTACGTGCCTGCAAATCTCAACATCTCAGAAGTACGTGCCTGCAAATCTCAACATCTCAGAAGTACGTGCCTACAAATCTCAACATCTCAGAAGTACGTGCCTGCAAATCTCAACATCTCAGAAGTACTTGTCTGCAAATCTCAGAAGTTCACATAACGCTGGTTTATGGGGGCATCAACACATCATGCAAACAGTAAATCTCAGTCTGGTTATCTGATGTCCAAGTTAATGACCGGATTAATGACCCAAGTTAATGACTGGATTAATGACTCAAGTTATTGACTGGATTAATGACCCAAGTTAATGACTGGAATAATGACCCTATATTTTGTTCTTTTGGTTTTTTTTTCTTGACCTGCCGAACACGTGACCCGGGCAACCAATGAGAGACGAGGTGAGATAAATTAACGACAGGCCGTAAACTGACGAGGCGTGTGAGAACAAACGACTGGAGATGTGAGTAAAGCTGACACACCTGTGACAGGTATGGCTGCAGCCAGCGGATATAACCTGCAGCATCCGCAGGCCTGACAGCAAGGGGACATAACTTACAGGTATGTTGTTGTCTTTTGTCTATACAGTTATAGGACTTGGTTATATTTCAATATGGCATCGCATTTGACTACCATTTAATTAAATTAGTAATAAAACCTATCCCATGTACCCGTCAAATAGGAAGTCGATTTTGTTAATTACAATTGTAATTAGACTCGGCAACAAGAGAATCTGATATTCAAGTTAGAATAGCCCACTTCAAGAGTCGAGGTTTTATCAGCCTTGTGGCCAGTCTACGAATTTGTTTCGTTCTAGAAACTTGTTCTATCGCTAGAACCAAATCAAATAGGACCTAGTAGCCCAAAACAAATGTTGAGACCATAGAATAGGACCTAGTAGGCCAATACAAATATTGAGGCCATGAAATAGAAACTAGTGTCCCAATACAAATGTTGAGGCCATCAAATAGGACCCAGTAGGCCAATACAAATGTTGAGGCCATCAAATAGGACCCAGTAGGCCAATACAAATTTTGAGGCTAACAAATAGGACCTAGTAGGCCAATACAAATATTGAGGCCATCAAATAGGAACTAGTGTCCCAATACAAATATTGAGGCCATCAAATAGGACCCAGTAGGCCAATACAAATGTTGAGGCTAACAAATAGGACCTAGTAGGCCTATACAAATGTTGAGGCCATCAAATAGGACCTAGTAGGCCAATACAAATGTTGAGGCCATCAAATAGGACCTAGTAGCCCAATACAAATGTTGAGACCATCAAATAGGACCTAGTAGCCCAATACAAATGTTGAGACCATCAAATAGGACCTAGTAGCTGAATTAAAAATATTTAGGACTTGCCTATCTAAAAGGATTTATATATTTTAGCAAAGATATATATATATATATATATATATATATATATATATATATATATATATATATATATATATATATATACGAGAAAAATGGCCCGTTGAGGAAGGATACAACGGGCGCTAGGTTGATAGTGCTGTCTATTTTCTCTAACCCAAAACCAAAGCCACCACCTTAACCTCAAATTTAATCGGAAACGACAAATTTCTTTGAAAACGGATTTTTAGCAAGAATCGTCATTTTAATCGGACTTAAGCTTGATCTACACTTAGTTACCGCGCATTGATACTAAATACAGTCGTAGCCACACCCCTAAACCATGCACCTGATCTCAATCATGACAAAACTCGCATTTGGAGTTTCTTTTAGGCGACTCTACTTGGGGATTGGGGGCTTCGCCCCCCCCCCCCCCCCACCCCCACCCCAAAGCACGTCTACCGTCCCATTCAACGAAATACAATTATATAAATTTTCCAGTTTCCGCCCACTCCCAGAAAATTCCACCCCTGCCCCGGAAAATTTTCAAGTACCCCCCCTCCGTCTCCGGGGATGAAAAAGTCTGAAAGAAACACTGACGTCATATTACTGTGTGCACTCTCCGGCTTGATACTATTTTCTTCTATATGCTAAATGTGACGTCATATTTCGTTTCCGTCTGACTGTGCATGTTTTTAAATTGCATGTGTTTTCTCTAGAGCGTTCTTGTCAGATAGATACATAGATACACAGATAGATAGATACACAGACAGCGAAACTATGATATATATATATATATATATATATATATATATATATATATATATATATATATATATATATATATATATATATATATATTCAGGTAAAATGTCAGGATACTTGATCTTAATTCTACTTTGTGCCGTGTTAAGGCAGGCTGCTGCCCAAGGTAAGACTCGCTTTACAGGTGTTATAGTTTTATCAAAGTTCTGTTCATATTGTTTTATCAAAGTTCTGTTCCTATAGTTTTATCAAAGTTCTGTTCCTATTGTTTTATCAAAGTTCTGTTCCTATAGTTTTATCAAAGTTCTGTTCCTATAGTTTTATCAAAGTTCTGTTTCTAATGTTTTTATCACTGTTCTGTTCCTATAGTTTTATCAAAATTCTGTTCCTATAGTTTTATCATAGTACTGTTTCTATTTTTTTTATCATACTACTGTTTTAATTGTTTCATAATAGTACTGTTTCTATTGTTTACGATTACATAACCGTAGGTTGTTGTTACATAATGAACGAAAAACCAAGTGAAGATCGTGTTAAATGATAATTATTATTTTTTATGATTCGCTTGACCTTTGACCTACAGCGCTATGTCGTCGTCACTACTGCATCAGTGACGCCACGTGCGTCAACAACAACACCTGCAGGTGCAATAACCCGCCATTTTCACGAGGAGATGGACGCTTCGCATGTTACAGACAAAGTAAGTTTTGATTTGTTGTACATGGCAGTGGCGTAGGCAAGGGGGAGTTAGGGGGGTTATAACCCCTCTCATGGACTCACACCCATATATATATATATATATATATATATATATATATATATATATATATATATATATATATATATATATATATATATTATACATATGGAAAAATATTTAAACACCTCCCATGACCAATTCCTGGCTACGCAACTGATACATGGTCAATGTTGTATCCAACATTCGTTGTGCTTTTTATTAGTAATGCACACAACACACGTTATACTATATCAATGCTGTATTCAATATTCGTTATACTGTATAGATGTTGTATCCAACATTACTTGTGCTAAATAAATACTGTACCAAACATTTGGTGTACTACATTAATTTTGTATCCAACATTTTGCACATTATCCATGTTGTATCCAGCTTTCTTTGTACATTATCCATGTTGTATCCAGCTTTCTTTGTACATTATCCATGTTGTATCCAGCTTTCTTTGTACATTATCCATGTTGTATCCAGCTTTCTTTGTACATTATACATGTTGTATCCAGCTTTTTTTGCACATTATCCATGTTGTATCCAGCTTTCTTTGTACATTATCCATGTTGTATCCAGCTTTCTTTGTACATTATCCATGTTGTATCCAGCTTTCTTTGCACATTATCCATGTTGTATCCAGCTTTCTTTGTACATTATCCATGTTGTATCCAGCTTTCTTTGTACATTATCCATGTTGTATCCAGCTTTCTTTGTACATTATCCATGTTGTATCCAGCTTTCTTTGCACCCTATCTATGAAAACTAACAAGTCTATCAACATACAGAACCACAGCCAAAGTATCTATGTACAGATCTTGTAACCTGTCCGCTAATTTTGTCTTCCTCACAATTACTTTCTGTAACGTTATCATGACATCCTCTGGCTTACCCCTCCCACAGACACCGTGGACGCTGAGGTGAGGAACGACCCGACCCTGACGACGTTTAACCAGGAGACGGTCAACTTCCCCTACCCCTGCCGCTACCTGCTGTCCCACGTCAAGCAGGAGTTCAAGCTTTATGGGTCGGTCGTCGGATACTGCGAGTTTCAGGTCTGACGTTAGATACAAACACATGCAAATATTCAGTTTTGTGACACAGAAACACAGAAACACACAAACAAATATTCAGTTTTGTGACACAGAAAGAAACACAAACACACAAGCAAATATTGAGTTTTGTGACACAGAGAGAAACACACAAACACACATGCAAATATTTAGTTTTGTGACACAGAAACACAGAAACACACATGCAAATATTGAGTTTTGTGACACATATAGAAACACACAAACACATGAACACATTCATATTTTACCTCTTTTATCACACACACACATACACCACACAAACACATATACGTGTGTATATATATATATATATATATATATATATATATATATATATATATATATATATATATATATATATATATATATATATATATATATATATATATACATATATATATATACATATATATATATATATATATATATATACATATATCTATATATATAAAGCAAAGTGGTCAAGTGCCCGATAGGGCACTTCCCGGCGCCGCAGGCGCGTCAAATTTGGCACGATGGTGCCTTCGGGCAATAGAACACGAAGGCCGGTGACGGTTGGCCGAAAAGTCTACGGAGAAGGGGTCAAAAATGACCTCGACTGACCGGCGCCTTATGTGGGCTATATTACGAAAAAAAATTTCCTCCGACGACCCCCCTTGAAATTTTGTGAGGTGGTAGGAGAACACATTGGGGTGTCACAAAAAACTCGCCATGTCCGGGAAAAATCGGGAAATGGGTCAAAACTGACCAGTCGTATTTCCCTATATAATCTTTGTATTTTATGGGAAAAACAGAGGGTCATTTCAAAACGGATTTTAGGGCACTTACCCTGTTTACATCTGGCTAATTTTTGGCATGTTTATAGGTAAATGGCTTGACCGTAGGGTAGACCTGTCGGTCTTACTCAAAGCCCTCGACGAGGGGTAAAAAGTGACCGCGAGTGAAATTCTCTTTATATGAGCTGTATTACGAAAAAATATTTCCTCCGACGACCCCCCTTGATATTTTGTGAGGTGGTAGGAGAACGCCTTAGGGTGTCACAAAAAACTCGACATATCTGGGAAAACTTCGTAAAGGGGTCAAAACTGACCAGTTGTATTTCCCTATATAATCTTTGTATTTTATGGGAAAAACAGAGGGTCATTTCAACGCAGACTTTAGGGTACTTAATCTCAGTATATCTGGCTAATTTTTTGCATGCTCCTAGGTCAATGGCTTGACCTTTAGGGAAAACTGTCGGTTACACTCAAAGCCCTCGAAGAGGGCTAAAAAGTGACCGCGAGTGAAATTCTCTTTATATGAGCTCTATTACGAAAAAAAATTTTCTCCGACGACCCCCCTTGATATTTTGTGAGGTGGTAGAAGAACACCTAGGAGTGTCACAAAAACTCGGCATATCTGGGAAAACTTCGGAATGCGGTCAAAACTGACCAGTTGTATTTCCCTATATAATCTTTGTATTTTATGGGAAAAACAGAGGGTCATTTCAACGCAGACTTTAGGGTACTTAAGCTCAGTATATCTGGCTAATTTTTTGCATGCTCCTAGGTCAATGGCTTGACCTTTAGGGAAAACTGTCGGTTACACTCAAAGCCCTCGAAGAGGGCTAAAAAGTGACCGCGAGTGAAATTCTCTTTATATGAGCTCTATTACGAAAAAAAATTTCCTCCGACGACCCCCCTTGATATTTTGTGAGGTGGTAGAAGAACACCTAGGAGTGTCACAAAAAACTCGGCATATCTGGGAAAACTTCGGAAAGCGGTCAAAACTGACCAGTTGTATTTCCCTATATAATCTTTGTATTTTATGGGAAAAACAGAGGGTCATTTCAACGCAGACTTTAGGGTACTTAAGCTCAGTATATCTGGCTAATTTTTTGCATGCTCCTAGGTCAATGGCTTGACCTTTAGGGAAAACTGTCGGTTACACTCAAAGCCCTCGACGAGGGCTAAAAAGTGACCGCGAGTGAAATTCTCTTTATATGAGCTCTATTACGAAAAAAAATTTCCTCCGACGACCCCCCTTGATATTTTGTGAGGTGGTAGAAGAACACCTAGGGGTTTCATAAAAAACTCGGCAATTCTGGGAAAACTTCGTAAAGCGGTCAAAACTGACCAGTTGTATTTCCCTATATAATCTTTGTATTTTATGGGAAAAACAGGGAAATTTTAACACAATTTTTAGGTTACTTAATGTCTGTACATCATGCTAAGTTTTTGCATACACTACTATAGATGACTAGACCGTATGGAAAAACTGTTGGTCAGACTCAAAGCCCTCGACGAGGGCTAAAAGATGATCTTGAGTGAAATTCTCCTTATATGAGATATATATATATATATATATATATATATATATATATATATATATATAAATAAATTGACGAACGATCCCCTTAATATTATGTGACGTCGTAGACCGACCATGGAGGCTAACAAAAAAACTTTATTCCCGTCGGAAACAGCCATTATAGTCGTTAAATAAGTTCATATAACGTAATTTCTTATATAAGCAAACAATATAAGTAAACAATGACATACGTCATACGTTCAGTTTTCAAGGGAGGTAACGTTTTTAAAATTATTATTTTTCAAATAATTGTATACTATTTTAAACAGAAACAGAAAATGACGAAGTATAGCATTTGTTTTAGTACAAAATTAAGTTGTTAATTTAGTTAAGTATGTTAATTAAATTAATTAATTAATTTCAAAAGGCAATGTAATATAAACTATGAGATATACTGTTCATGAAACCTGTGTAGTTCTAATTCCATTTTAGTTATACATTGCGTACTTTCCAAAAATTCGCTACGAATCTGCATGTAAATGACTAACAAAAACATTTTTTAAGTTAGCATTACTGTTTAAATTAAACTTATTAAACTTATTAAAGCACTCCACACCCAATCCATCGCTAAATAATTAAGTATTCAAATTCTCAAATGCCTTTTAAAAACCTAAGCGAAGCTAGGCAGTATGCCTAGTATATATATATATATATACATATGTATATATATATATATATATATATATATATATATATATATATATATACATATATATATATATATATATATATATATATATACATATATATATATATATATATATATATATATATATATATATATATATATATATATATATATATATATATATATATATATATATATATATATATATATATATATATACTAGCCGTCCCGGCCAGGCCCTGCACTGGCCTCTGTGAAAGGACCATGACATATGTGTTTAGCATATACCCGGCATTGCCCGGGCTTAGGAAATATATTACTTTTTAATTAACCAGGACTACAACCATCCGAAACCAAAACAAAAAAAAACGCACACAACCACAAACGCAAACACAAACAATAACTCAAAATAATGTTTCAGCTTAGTAAACGACTATAGTACTTTTTTAGTACCCTGACTTATTTATAGTCTTTTGCACTCACTTAAACGAACGTAGGCGCCATAGCGAACACGTGAAGGCCCGGGGCGCCGAATAGCACGCTGTTGGGGCGCCGGAGGACGTCCGGATTTAATTCAGTCCAAGACTATAACAACCTTTCTAATCCATAGCCTATCGCACTGTATAAAACGAACGTATGCACCATATAGGTCACAGTACAGCCCAGGCGCCAAATGGAACCTTGCCTGGTTCAATTTAGTGAACGACTATAACACCCCGAGCTTGTGCGCAAACGAAAAGTTAGAAATAAACATAGAAGACATTTAGGTGCGGCTTGTAAACTGTAATTGATTACAAATAATATTTAGTAAACAGTACGTTCAGTGTATAAAATAAATAAAACTCAGTATTTGCTTATCACATTGCACTTTATCAATCCACGCTAATTATGTAATTATTATTTTCCCAACACCAAAACGCGTAATAAAAATTATTTTTCCCCCGATTAAGTTTTTTTAAAGGTAAGTAATTGTGATTTCCTAATTTATCAAGGGACGTAATTGGTGCTAAAGGACTAAATGAAAATAATTTTCAGACACAAATAAAAATTTTTGTGAAGAGTGATACATTTTCTTTCATTTTGTATCATGCAAATGCCATCAATTAACACTATAAGTTTGGAAAATAAAATTTGTTTTATTACACCTTCAATATAGATTTTTTAATTATTAATTTAGATAATGAGCACTTTAGATAAATTATATTATGGCGATCGTCCATTTTTTACTATATGCATTTGTAATCTCGGGTCCGTCTGCCCGTCCGTCCATATACAGAATTCAGCTTTATATATATATATATATATATATATATATATATATATATATATATATATATATATAATTTTTATTTATATATATATATATATATATATATATATATATATATATATATATATATATATATATATATATATATATATATATATATATATATAACAGTGTCACTGACGTGTATGTGAAGGACGTGTATGCTATTCCCCTGTAGGTCCACGCATTTAATGCACGAGATTTTGGCAAGTTTTATGTTGAAGGTTTCGAGGTGGCCGTCAAAGTCACATACAACGGCGTGTGTGGCTTCTCTTCAACTACCTGGGGAGACACCTCGGGTGTAAGTCCCACAATCATATTTCTTCTCGCAGGTGTTTAAATGCTGGACGGATGTGTGCGGTCTCAACAGGTCTGTTTCTGTCATCTGTCACCTGTTTCCTGACTAGAGCTGACCACATGACTTTAGAGCTGACCACATGACTTTAGAGCTGACCACATGACTTTAGAGCTGACCACATGACTTGAGAGCTGACCACATGACTTTATAGCTGACCACATGACTTTATAGCTGACCACGTGACTTTAGAGCTGACCCCATGACTTTAGAGCTGACCACATGACTTGAGAGCTGACCACATGACTTTAGAGCTGACCACATGACTTTAGAGCTGACGACTTGACTTTATAGCTGACCACTTGACTTTAGAGCTGACCACATTACTTTAGAGCTAAAGGCATGACTGTAGAGCAACCACGTGACTTTTGTTGTCCTGACTTTATGGTTCTTGATGATTCCATTTTGTTGTCACGTGGTGTGCAGGTGATGTTTACATGATCTAGTCACGTGATGCGCAGGTGTTATCTGTATATCCACCGCCCAGGTGACGACCAAGGAAAACTTTAACAACTACGCCCCAAACGGCCCCTTCAATGATCCCTACTCCGGGGCGTCGAGAAACGTGCCAGCCTCGGGCGGCGTTCTCATCAAGACCTTTTACAACTCTGTTAACCAGCAGTATGTCTTCCAGGTTATGTTGTGTTCTACTTGTCAATACACACACACACAGACAGACATACACGCACAGAGACGGATACACACACACAGACAGATACACACACAGATACACGCACAGAGACGGATACACACACACAGACAGATACATATACACGCACAGACACAGATACACACACAGATACACGCACAGATACACGCACAGACACAGACAGATACACACACAGATACACGCACAGACACAGACAGATACACACACAGATACACACACAGATACACGCACAGATACACGCACAGACACACACAGATACACACACAGATACACGCACAGACACAGACAGATACACACACAGATACACACACAGATACACGCACAGATACACGCACAGACACAGACAGATACACACACAGATACACACACAGATACACGCACAGATACACACACAGATACACCCACAGATACACACACAGATACACGCACAGACACAGACAGATACACACACAGATACACGCACAGATACACGCACAGATACACGCACAGATACACACACAGATACACGCACAGACACAGACAGATACACGCACAGATACACGCACAGATACACACACAGATACACGCACAGACACAGACAGATACACACACAGATACACGCACAGATACACGCACAGATACACGCACAGACACAGACAGATACACACACAGATACACACACAGATACACGCACAGACACAGACAGATACACGCACAGATACACGCACAGATACACGCACAGACACAGACAGATACACACACAGATACACAGACAGATACACGCACAGATACACGCACAGACACAGACAGATACACACACAGATACACACACAGATACACGCACAGACACAGACAGATACACACACAGATACACGCACAGATACACACACAGATACACGCACAGACACAGACAGATACACACACAGATACACGCACAGACACAGACAGATACACACACAGATACACACACAGACACACATACACGCACATAGACAGATACACACAGATATACACACACGCACAGACACATACAGATACACACAGACACACACAGACACACATACACGCACATAGACAGATACACACACAAATACACACACACCCACGCACAGAAACATACAGATACACACATACACGCACAGACACACATACACGCCAAGATACACACACACGCACAGAGACAGATACACACACGTACAGACTCATACAGATACACACATACACGCACAGACACACACACACACAAACAGATACACACACACACTAAGACAGACAGATACACACAGACACACACACGCACGGACACACACACACTCAGACACAGACAGATACACACACGCACACCCACAAACACACAAACACACAACCACAGATATCCACACACGCACAGACACACACACATGTACACAAACACCCACACCCACACACATATAAACACACACACGCTGAGAGAGTAGATGTGTTGACCTGTGGACGTTCCTCCCCAGGCGGATCAATGCGGGTTCAAGCTGACCTTCACACCCTACGATAAGGTCGCCCGGGTCAGGTCTCCCAGAATCCCTGGCATTTCTCTCGCCATCAACTGCGCTCATCGTGAGTACATCTTGTCTCGTGACGTCATCGTGAGTACATCTTGTCTCGTGACGTCATCATGAGTACATCTTGTCTCGTGACGTCATCGTCAGTACATCTTGTCTGGTGACGTCATCGTGAGTACATCTTGTCTGGTGACGTCATCGTGAGTACATCTTGTCTGGTGACGTCATCGTTAGTACATCTTGTCTGGTGACGTCATCGTGAGTACATCTTGTCTGGTGACGTCATCGTGAGTACATCTTGTCTGGTGACGTCATCGTGAGTACATTTTGTCTGGTGACGTCATCGTGAGTACATTTTGTCTGGTGACGTCATCGTGAGTACATCTTGTCTCGTGACGTCATCGTGAGTAGCCTACATGTCGCTTACTGCCCTCATCTAGTGGGCGAAATGAAGGACATTATGTTTAAGTTTTTGTGTGTAGGGTAGGTCTACTTGGGTTCGTGTAAGCTGTGAAGCCCTAAGGTTTCTCTGCTTCTGACGTGTGTATGACGTGTGTATGACGTTGTATGACGTGTGTATGACGTTGTATTACGTGTCTATGACGTTGTATGACGTGTGTCCCACAGATCCCCAGTGGTTGTCCAACTGGCAGGTGATGGGTCTGGCACCAACAAGCCAGGGCGGTAGGCTGATCGCGGCCATCCAGGCCATGTACCCCACCCTCAACCCCTCCAACGCCATGCTACAGCGTGCCTTCACCAGAGGCGTCGTCCAGAACCAGTGAGTCTTATTCTAACCCCCCCCCCCCCACCCCGCACCTACCTGCTCTCTATCTACCCACCCAACTGTGCTCTAACCCACCTGTCCACCTGTTCCCTAACCCACCTGTCCACCTGTAGCCTAACCCACCTGTCCACCTGTGCTCCTGTGCTCTAACCACCATGTCCACCTGTTCTCTAGCCCACCTGTCCACCTGTTCCCTAACCCACTTGTCCACCTGTGCTATAACCCACCTGTCCACCTGTTCCCTAACCCACCTATCCAACTGTTCTCTAGCCCACCTGTCCACCTGTTCTCTAGCCCACCTACTTGTTCCCTAACCCACCTGTCCACCTGTTCCCTAACCCACCTATCCAACTGTTCTCTAGCCCACCTACTTGTTCCCTAACCCACCTGTCCACCTGTTCCCTAACCCACCTATCCAACTGTTCTCTAGCCCACCTACTTGTTCCCTAACCCACCTGTCCACCTGTTCCCTAACCCGCCTATCCAACTGTTCTCTAGCCCACCTACTTGTTCCCTAACCCACCTGTCCACCTGTTCCCTAACCCACCTATCCAACTGTTCTCTAGCCCACCTACTTGTTCCCTAACCCACCTGTCCACCTGTTCCCTAACCCACCTATTCAACTGTTCTCTAGCCCACCTACTTGTTCCCTAACCCACCTGTCCACCTGTTCCCTTACCCACCTATTTAACTGTTCTCTAACCCACCTGTCCACCTGTTCCCTAACCCACCTGTTCCCTAACCCATCTGTCCACCTGTTCCCTAAGCCACCTGTCTACCTGTTCTATAACCCACCTTCCACCTGTTCTCTAACCCACCTATCCAACTGTTCCCTAACTCACCTGTCCACCTGTTCTCTAACCCACCTTCCACCTGTTCTCTAACCCACCTATCCAACTGTTCCCTAACCCACCTGTTCCCTAACCCACCTGTCCACCTGTACCCTAACCCACCTGTTCCCTAACCCACCTGTTCCCTAACCCACCTGTTCCCTAACCCACCTGTCCACCTGTACCCTAACCCACCTATCCAACTGTTCTCTAACCCACCTGTCCACCTGTACCCTAACCCACCTGTCCACCTGTGCTCTAACCCACCTGTTCACCTGTTCCCTAACCCACCTGTCCACCTGTTCCCTAACCCACCTGTCCACCTGTGCTATAACCCACCTGTCCACCTGTGCTATAACCTACCTCATGTCTACCTGTGCTATAACCCACCTGTCCACCTGTGCTCTAACCCACCTGTTCACCTGTTCCCTAACCCACCTGTCCACCTGTTCCCTAACCCACCTGTCCACCTGTGCTATAACCCACCTGTCCACCTGTGCTATAACCTACCTCATGTCTACCTGTGCTATAACCCACCTGTCCACCTGTTCTATAACCCACCTGTCCACCTGTTTCTTAACCCACCTACCTGTTCCCTAACCCACCTGTGCCCCACCTGTTCTTTAACCCACCTGTGCTCCACCTGTGCTCTAACCCACCTGTCCACCTGTTCCCTAACCCACCTGTCCACCTGTTCCCTAACCCACCTACCTGTTCCCTAACCCACCTGTGCCCCACCTGTTCTTTAACCCACCTGTGCTCCACCTGTGCTCTAACCCACCTGTCCACCTGTTCCCTAACCCACCTACCTGTTCTCTAACCCACCTGTCCACCTGTTCCCTAACCCACCTACCTGTTCCCTAACCCACCTACCTGTTCCCTAACCCACCAGTCCACCTGTATTATAACCCACATGTGCTCTAACCCACCTGTTCACCTGTTCCCTAACCCACCTGTCCACCTGTTCCCTAACCCACCTGTCCACCTGTGCTATAACCCACCTGTCCACCTGTGCTATAACCTACCTCATGTCTACCTGTGCTATAACCCACTTGTCCACCTGTTCTATAACCCACCTGTCCACCTATTTCTTAACCCACCTACCTGTTCCCTAACCCACCTGTGCCCCACCTGTTCTTTAACCCACCTGTGCTCCACCTGTGCTCTAACCCACCTGTCCACCTGTTCCCTAACCCACCTGTCCACCTGTTCCCTAACCCACCTACCTGTTCCCTAACCCACCTGTGCCCCACCTGTTCTTTAACCCACCTGTGCTCCACCTGTGCTCTAACCCACCTGTCCACCTGTTCCCTAACCCACCTACCTGTTCTCTAACCCACCTGTCCACCTGTTCCCTAACCCACCTACCTGTTCCCTAACCCACCTACCTGTTCCCTAACCCACCAGTCCACCTGTATTATAACCCACATGTGCTCTAACCCACCTGTGCCCCACCTGTTCCAGGCCAGGTGCTAGCCAGAAATGTGTCACTTTGGGCACGAGCCTGAACTCCTGCAGCAACACGTCACTGACCAACCTCTACAACAGCGCTGGCTGGATCTTCACCACCCCGACCTTCGTCCGGTGTCTGTCTGCCAACGACCCATCATCAGATGCAGTGCTACAACTCTTCCAGCTGTAAGTTTACTTGACCCCTCCTCACATTTGTCCAAACTTGACCCCTCACATTTGTCAAAATTTGACCCCTCACATTTGTCCAAACTTGACCTCTCACATTTGACCAGATTTAACCTTTGACATTTGTCCACAGGCTGTCTGATTTCTTCTGTAACGGCACGTGTGTCAAGGCCCAGGTGCAAACTTTGATTGGCAGCTGCTCCCCTAATCCACCCGCTAATCTCATTAGCTTGCTCGCTCTGCTCTGCTGACCTGCCGACTGACTTCTTGACCCGCTGACCTCTTGACCCGCTGACCTCTTGACCTGCCAGTCTAGCTAATCAATGTGTCTTGAATGTTTTATGTTTGAAGTAATAAATGAAGGTGTCCGACACAGTTTGATTGTGTTCTTATTGTGTCTTCTTATTGTGTCTCCTTATTGTGTCTTCTTATTGTGTCTTCTTATTGTGTCTTCTTATTGTGTCTCCTTATTGTGTCTTCTTATTGTGTCTTCTTATTGTGTCTTCTTATTGTGTCTTCTTATTGTGTCTCCTACCATCGTGTTGTTGTAAGCCGTTAACAAAACTCCCTCAAGTTGATTGTTTTATATCCAGCAGACACAGTAGCTCAGTGCCACTCGCTTTACCCCCCTCCCTTATATAAACTACGTCACCCCCCCCCCTCCCCTCGGGAGGTAAGGTTTAGACGTTTATAACAAACTTAATGGTGGGGAATGGGATCTTCAAAATGTGACGTAGTTTTTAATTTTTTAAATCTTACGAAAGTAAGGAAAGTTTAAATTTACTGTTTTATATGACAAGATTAGGGGGAGGGGGGTGGAAGTAGGGGCAGTTTTTACACTCCACCCCAGTAGGTGACTCACCGTTTCTAGCGGCACTGGATATATCGGTAATGAAATCACACCCCTACCCCACTGTGAAAGGGTTTCAATCCGTCAGTGTTAAGTTAATGAATTCTCTCAACTGCTCAAAGTTTTGATCCTTTAATTCCCTCCCAGATCTACTACTAAAATCTTTGATTCGTCAGCTAAAGGGTCCGCTTTAAACCACGGGAACTCTTGACACTTTTTTATTCCCCTTGAGCTGACACTTGATGTAGAGTTGTCGCACCTAATGAACCAACTCTAATCAATGTGAACCTGTCGAGTTGCGCCCCTTACATTGTGTTTGTAACTGCTGTTTAAATTGGGGAGCGTAATCAAAGGGAAATAACTCTCTAGTGAAACAAGCTACAAAGGGAAATAACTTCTCTAGTGAAACAAGCTACAAAGGGAAATAACTTCTCTAGTGAAACAAGCTACAAAGGGAAATGATCGCAACTTGATCTCAAACACCAGTATTGGTGAGACACAACCACCAGTAATGGTGAGACACAACCACCAGTATTTGTGAGACACAAGTACACAGTTATACAACTTACAAAATGACTACCATGGACACAAGACGTAGCAGACTGTACCAGCAGAGCTCAAGTGGTCCATGTTTGAAATAGTCTCACACAGAAAATTCGGTGTCATTCTGTGATGAACTAGTCTGTGATAAGTTATTGTCTGTCGGTAAAGGAACAGCCCCCCCCCCCCTAAATCCAGGTTAAGATTCCCTGTGTCTTTAAGTTTCCCCTAAATCCAGGTTTAGAGCCCCTGTGTCTTTAAGTTCCCGCTAAATCCAGGTTTATAGTCCCTGTGTCTTTAAGTTTCCCCTAAATCCAGGTTTATAGTCCCCATGTCTTTAAGTTTCCCCAAAATCCAGGTTTAGAGTCCCTGTGTCTTTAAGTTTCCCCAAAATCCAGGTTTAGAGTCCCTGTGTCTTTAAGTTTCCCCTAAATCCAGGATTAGAGTCCCCGTGTCTTTTAGTCCCCCCTAAATCCAGATTTAGAGTCCCCGTGTCTTCCCCCTAAATCCAGGTTTATAGTCCTTGTGTCTTTAGGTTCCCCCTAAATCCAGGTTTAGAGTCCCTGTGTCTTTAAGTTCCCTCTAAATCCAGGTTTAGAGTCCCTGTGTCTGTAAGTTCTCCCTAAATCCAGGTTTATAGTCCCTGTGTCTTCCCCCTAAATCCAGGTTTATAGTCCCTGTGTCTTCCCCCTAAATCCAGGTTTAGAGTCCCTGTGTCTTTAAGTTTCCCCAAAATCCAGGTTTAGAGTCCCTGTGTCTTTAAGTTCCCCCTAAATCCAGATTTAGAGTCATCGTGTCTTTAAGTTTCCCCTAAATCCAGGTTTAGAGTCCCCGTGACTTTTAGTCCCCCCTAAATCCAGATTTAGAGTCCCCGTGTCTTCCCCCTAAATCCAGGTTTATAGTCCCTGTGTTTTTAAGTTCCCCACAAAACCAGGTTTAGAGTCCCTGTGTCTGTAAGTTCCCCACAAAACCAGGTTTATAGTCCCCATGTCTTTAAGTTCCCCTAAATCCCTACATATAGTTTGAACATGTGCATGATTGTGAAAGCTACCGTTGGCTGAGAAGTGGGGTCAATATTTTCCGCCAAGTGTCGCAGTACGCGAATGAATACATTCCTTCACATAGGGCTTTTCTCAACAAAAGACGGGCAATTAACAAGCAAATGAAAATGCAATCGCATACGAATACGAATAGGTTTTTACTATTTATATTTCTATAAGAGCAGTTTACCCAGGCAGAAATCGATCGGAATGTGAGAGGGGTCGAATAGACTGCGTAGATTAGTCCCCAGACTGGCCGGGCGGCAAATAGTGCGAGCAGTGAAGCGTGGGACGTGCTGACACTTTCACAACACACCAGGGGCAGACGATAGAGCGGTACACCAGCAGGTAAGCTGATGACAATTACACTTTAAAGTACCGATTTGTTTTACACAATCTGTTTAATGTTGTGTTTATGAAATCATGTGCTGGCTTAGAAATGGTGGTTTTGTTAGTGTCTGGTGGTTTTGTCTGTTGGTGTCTGTTGGTTTTGTCTGTTGGTTTTGTCTGTTGGTGTCTGGTGGTTTTGTCTGTTGGTGTCTGGTGGTGTCTGTTGGTTTTGTCTGTTGGTTTTGTCTGTTGGTGTCTGGTGGTTTTGTCTGTTGGTTTTGTCTGTTGGTGTCTGGTGGTTTTGTTTGTTGGTTTTGTCTGGTGGTGTCTGGTGGTTTTGTCTGTTGGTTTTGTCTGTTGGTTTTGTCTGTTGGTGTCTGGTGGTTTTGTCTGGTGGTGTCTGTTGGTGTCTGGTGGTTTTGTCTGGTGGTGTCTGGTGGTTTTGTCTGGTGGTGTCTGGTGGTGTCTGGTGGTTTTGTCTGTTGGTGTCTGGTGGTGTCTGGTGGTTTTGTCTGTTGGTGTCTGGTGGTTTTGTCTGGTGGTGTCTGGTGGTTTTGTCTGTTGGTGTCTGGTGGTTTTGTCTGGTGGTGTCTGGTGGTTTTGTCTGGTGGTTTTGTCTGGTGGTGTCTGGTGGTGTCTGGTGGTGTCTGGTGGTTTTGTCTGTTGGTGTCTGGTGGTGTCTGGTGGTGTCTGGTGGTGTCTGGTGGTTTTGTCTGTTGGTGTCTGGTGGTTTTGTCTGTTGGTTTTGTCTGTTGGTGTCTGGTGGTTTTGTCTGGTGGTGTCTGGTGGTTTTATCTGTTGGTGTCTGGTGGTTTTGTCTGTTGGTGTCTGGTGGTGTCTGGTGGTTTTGTCTGTTGGTGTCTGGTGGTTTTGTCTGGTGGTTTTGTCTGTTGGTGTCTGGTGGTTTTGTCTGTTGGTGTCTGGTGGTTTTGTCTGTTGGTTTTGTCTGTTGGTGTCTGGTGGTTTTGTCTGTTGGTTTTGTCTGTTGGTGTCTGGTGGTTTTGTCTGTTGGTGTCTGGTGGTTTTGTCTGGTGGTGTCTGGTGGTTTTGTCTGTTGGTGTCTGGTGGTTTTGTCTGGTGGTTTTGTCTGGTGGTGTCTGGTGGTTTTGTCTGGTGGTGTCTGTTGGTGTCTGGTGGTTTTGTCTGTTGGTGTCTGGTGGTTTTGTCTGTTGGTTTTGTCTGTTGGTGTCTGGTGGTTTTGTCTGTTGGTGTCTGGTGGTGTCTGGTGGTTTTGTCTGTTGGTTTTGTCTGTTGGTGTCTGGTGGTTTTGTCTGTTGGTTTTGTCTGTTGGTGTCTGGTGGTTTTGTCTGGTGGTGTCTGGTGGTTTTGTCTGTTGGTGTCTGGTGGTTTTGTCTGGTGGTTTTGTCTGTTGGTGTCTGGTGGTGTCTGGTGGTTTTGTCTGTTGGTGTCTGGTGGTTTTGTCTGGTGGTGTCTGGTGGTGTCTGTTGGTTTTGTCTGTTGGTGTCTGGTGGTGTCTGGTGGTTTTGTGTGTTGGTGTCTGGTGGTTTTGTCTGGTGGTGTCTGGTGGTTTTGTCTGTTGGTGTCTGGTGGTTTTGTCTGGTGGTTTTGTCTGTTGGTGTCTGGTGGTTTTGTCTGTTGGTGTCTGGTGGTTTTGTCTGTTGGTTTTGTCTGTTGGTGTCTGGTGGTTTTGTCTGTTGGTTTTGTCTGTTGGTGTCTGGTGGTTTTGTCTGTTGGTTTTGTCTGTTGGTGTCTGGTGGTTTTGTCTGTTGGTGTCTGGTGGTTTTGTCTGTTGGTGTCTGGTGGTTTTGTCTGGTGGTGTCTGGTGGTTTTGTCTGTTGGTTTTGTCTGTTGGTGTCTGGTGGTTTTGTCTGTTGGTTTTGTCTGTTGGTTTTGTCTGTTGGTGTCTGATGGTTTTGTCTGGTGGTTTTGTCTGTTGGTGTCTGGTGGTTTTGTCTGGTGGTGTCTGGTGGTTTTGTCTGGTGGTTTTGTCTGGTGGTGTCTGGTGGTTTTGTCTGGTGGTGTCTGTTGGTGTCTGGTGGTTTTGTCTGGTGGTGTCTGGTGGTTTTGTCTGGTTTGTCTCTTGTTGTCTGTTGGTGTCTGGTGGTTTTGTCTGTTGGTGTCTGGTGGTGTCTGTTGGTGTCTGTTGGTGTCTGGTGGTTTTGTCTGTTGGTGTCTGGTGGTTTTGTCTGGTGGTTTTGTCTGTTGGTGTCTGGTGGTTTTGTCTGGTGGTGTCTGGTGGTTTTGTCTGTTGGTTTTGTCTGTTGGTGTCTGGTGGTTTTGTCTGTTGGTTTTGTCTGTTGGTGTCTGGTGGTTTTGTCTGGTGGTGTCTGGTGGTTTTGTCTGGTTTGTCTCTTGTTGTCTGTTGGTGTCTGGTGGTTTTGTCTGTTGGTGTCTGGTGGTGTCTGTTGGTGTCTGTTGGTTTTGTCTGTTGGTGTCTGGTGGTTTTGTCTGTTGGTTTTGTCTGTTGGTGTCTGGTGGTTTTGTCTGGTGGTGTCTGGTGGTGTCTGGTGGTTTTGTCTGTTGGTTTTGTCTGGTGGTTTTGTCTGGTGGTGTCTGGTGGTTTTGTCTGTTGGTTTTGTCTGTTGGTGTCTGGTGGTTTTGTCTGGTGGTGTCTGTTGGTGTCTGGTGGTTTTGTCTGGTGGTGTCTTGTGGTTTTGTCTGTTGGTGTCTGGTGGTGTCTGGTGGTTTTGTCTGTTGGTGTCTGGTGGTGTCTGGTGGTTTTGTCTGTTGGTGTCTGGTGGTTTTGTCTGTTGGTGTCTGGTGGTTTTGTCTGGTGGTGTCTGGTGGTGTCTGTTGGTTTTGTCTGTTGGTGTCTGGTGGTGTCTGGTGGTTTTGTCTGTTGGTGTCTGGTGGTTTTGTCTGGTGGTGTCTGGTGGTGTCTGTTGGTTTTGTCTGTTGGTGTCTGGTGGTGTCTGGTGGTTTTGTGTGTTGGTGTCTGGTGGTTTTGTCTGGTGGTGTCTGGTGGTTTTGTCTGTTGGTGTCTGGTGGTTTTGTCTGGTGGTTTTGTCTGTTGGTGTCTGTTGGTTTTGTCTGTTGGTGTCTGGTGGTTTTGTCTGTTGGTTTTGTCTGTTGGTGTCTGGTGGTTTTGTCTGTTGGTGTCTGGTGGTTTTGTCTGTTGGTGTCTGGTGGTTTTGTCTGGTGGTGTCTGGTGGTTTTGTCTGTTGGTTTTGTCTGTTGGTGTCTGGTGGTTTTGTCTGTTGGTTTTGTCTGTTGGTTTTGTCTGTTGGTGTCTGGTGGTTTTGTCTGGTGGTTTTGTCTGTTGGTGTCTGGTGGTTTTGTCTGGTGGTGTCTGGTGGTTTTGTCTGGTGGTGTCTGTTGGTGTCTGGTGGTTTTGTCTGGTGGTTTTGTCTGTTGGTGTCTGGTGGTTTTGTCTGGTGGTTTTGTCTGTTGGTTTTGTCTGGTGGTGTCTGGTGGTTTTGTCTGGTGGTGTCTGGTGGTTTTGTCTGGTGGTTTTGTCTGGTGGTTTTGTCTGGTGGTGTCTGTTGGTGTCTGGTGGTTTTGTCTGGTGGTTTTGTCTGTTGGTGTCTGGTGGTTTTGTCTGGTGGTTTTGTCTGTTGGTGTCTGGTGGTTTTGTCTGGTGGTGTCTGGTGGTTTTGTCTGGTGGTTTTGTCTGGTGGTGTCTGGTGGTTTTGTCTGGTGGTGTCTGTTGGTGTCTGGTGGTTTTGTCTGGTGGTGTCTGGTGGTTTTGTCTGGTGGTGTCTGGTGGTGTCTGTTGGTGTCTGGTGGTGTCTGGTGGTTTTGTCTGTTGGTGTCTGTTGGTGTCTGGTGGTTTTGTCTGTTGGTTTTGTCTGTTGGTTTTGTCTGTTGGTGTCTGGTGGTTTTGTCTGGTGGTGTCTGGTGGTTTTGTCTGGTTTGTCTCTTGTTGTCTGTTGGTGTCTGGTGGTTTTGTCTGTTGGTGTCTGGTGGTGTCTGTTGGTGTCTGTTGGTGTCTGGTGGTTTTGTCTGGTGGTGTCTGGTGGTTTTGTCTGTTGGTGTCTGGTGGTTTTGTCTGGTGGTTTTGTCTGTTGGTGTCTGGTGGTTTTGTCTGGTGGTGTCTGGTGGTTTTGTCTGGTGGTTTTGTCTGGTGGTGTCTGGTGGTTTTGTCTGGTGGTGTCTGTTGGTGTCTGGTGGTTTTGTCTGGTGGTGTCTGGTGGTTTTGTCTGGTGGTGTCTGTTGGTGTCTGTTGGTTTTGTCTGTTGGTGTCTGGTGGTTTTGTCTGGTGGTAAATGTTGGCTTTGTATCTTTAAGAAAGATGATTTAGTCATTAGCTTTACGAGTGCTGTAAAACCATGTCTCTCGAAGTTGAAGTTTATGTGTATGTGTACACACAGTAAACAATGCTAGATGGCCCATTGTTGCTGGCCACTGGTTGTTGGCCCCTGGTTGTTGGCCTTTGATTGTCTCTAACAAGTGTATGGGATCACTAGAGAGGACTGTTACGTTCGCCTTACCTTCACTTTTCCATTCATTTTTTAGCTGCTATTTAGTAATGTTTGTGCACCACTTCATAGGACTGACATTAAAAACGTTCAATTACCATTATAGGCTGATATTTAGACAGTTGTTTTCAAATTTTCTGACAGTTTGTCTCGCACGAAAAAATAAATATAGACATTGGCACCTTTCCAGGCACCCACACTCTTATATATATTATTATTCCAGTATTACTACTTGGCTTCAATTTATGCCGTGTCAATGTATTTATCAAACTAATTTCTTTTAATTATATAATTTGTAATGACAAGCTTTTGCTTGATACGCTTTGTTAGAATAAACGTCGTACCGTTGGTTGTTTCTACATTGTAAATCTGTTTCGAGTTCAGCATACAACACCATAAGAAGGGAGGTAACGAAAGAAGGGCACCTTAAAGCGGAAGTGATCTCCCCTAAACTTTCTCGAATATACTTATATAACACTACGGGAGGGGGTGGCAACTCGTGATATAGACATGATTTTTAATCAACTTTTAATTAATTAAACTTTTTAAAACTTTTTAGAATAGAATCTTCGTAGAAAAAGAATATTTGAGAAATCGAAAATACCGTAAAGTACACACTTCCGGTAAACGAAAATTAAACAAAATTCGACAGAAGATTAGATCTTTTACTTATATGTGACATTTCGTCTATCTACCAAAAGTAGAATAGGTTCCAGTTCTACTTCCGGTTAGCGGAAGTCGCTGAAAAGTTGATACAGAAATACAAGTATATCAATACTTATATGTGAAACTTCATGAAAGTTCACTATGCTTTTCCTATTCAGGGAGGTGTAAAACGTCGAGATTTGTGAAAGTCTCGATATCACCTCCTTGTATGTCATTACAGCATTTATGTAATGTTTACAATATTATTTACAATTTTAGTTTTTAAAGTATATTTGTAAAAGTACGGGCGGATTCCCGGAGTGGTAAGCCCACACCCCCAACATATACATGGGTTACATTTGAAATTATACACCACCCTAACTCATATATATATATATATATATATATATATATATATATATATATATATATATATATATATATATATGTGTGTGTGTGTGTGTGTATGTGTGTGTTTTATATTTAAATATATCCACCCTCCTTTGCATATATATACTAGGTTTATATTCAAATCGAATCAGCTCTTTGCTCTAGACAACTTGACAGTATTATTATTGCTATTCCAGCGTTGAGGCTATACGGTGACGCATGTCTTTTGTGTTTTGTTTCTGCTTAAAACAACATTAGCAAACCATTACACAGTGTTTTTATTTGTACACGTTTGTTTTTAAAAGTGTGTCTCAAACAATGACATTAACATACCCTCAACACTGACATAAACCTACCTACAACACTGACATAAACCTACCTACAACAATGACATTAACCTACCTCCAACAATGAAATAAAATTACCTCCAATAATGACATAAAATTACCTCCAACAATGACATAAAATTACCTCCAACAATGACATTAACCTACCCCCAACAATGACATAAAATTACCTCCAACACTGACATAAACCTACCTCCAACAATGACATTAACCTACCTCCAACAATGAAATAAAATTACCTCCAATAATGACATAAAATTACCTCCAACAATGACATAAAATTACCTCCAACAATGACATTAACCTACCCCCAACAATGACATAAACCTACCTACAACAATGACATAAACCTACCTCCAACAATGACATAAACCTACCTCAAACACTGACATAAACCTACCTACAACAACGACATAAACCTACCTACAACAATGACATAAACCTACCTCCAACAATGACATAAACCTACCTCAAACACTGACATAAACCTACCTACAATGACATAAACCTACCTACAATGACATAAACCTACCTACAATGACATAAACCTACCTCCAATAATGACATAAACCTACCTACAACAATGACATAAACCTACCCCCAACAATGACATAAACCTACCCCCAACAATGACATAAACCTACCCCCAACAATGACATAAACCTACCCCCAACAATGACATAAACCTACCTCAAACACTGACATAAACCTACCTCTAATAATGACATAAACCTACCTACAACAATGACATAAACCTACCTCCAACAATGACATAAACCTACCTCCAACAATGACATAAACCTACCTCCAACAATGACATAAACCTACCTCAAACACTGACATAAACCTACCTACAACAATGACATAAACCTACCTCAAACACTGACATAAACCTACCTCCAACAATGACATAAACCTACCTCAAACACTGACATAAACCTACCTACAATGACATAAACCTACCTACAATGACATAAACCTACCTACAATGACATAAACCTACCTACAACAATGACATAAACCTACCCCCAACAATGACATAAACCTACCCCCAACAATGACATAAACCTACCCCCAACAATGACATAAACCTACCTCAAACACTGACATAAACCTACCTACAATGACATAAACCTACCTCCAATAATGACATAAACCTACCTACAACAATGACATAAACCTACCCCCAACAATGACATAAACCTACCCCCAACAATGACATAAACCTACCCCCAACAATGACATAAACCTACCCCCAACAATGACATAAACCTACCTCAAACACTGACATAAACCTACCTCCAATAATGACATAAACCTACCTACAACAATGACATAAACCGACCTCCAACTATGACATAAACCTACCTCCAACAATGACATAAACCTACCTACAACAATGACATAAACCTACCCCCAACAATGACATAAACCTACCCCCAACAATGACATAAACCTACCCCCAACAATGACATAAACCTACCTCAAACACTGACATAAACCTACCTCCAATAATGACATAAACCTACCTACAACAATGACATAAACCTACCTCCAACAATGACATAAACCTACCTCCAACAATGACATAAACCTACCTCCAACACTGACATAAACCTACCTCCAACAATGACATAAACCTACCTCCAACAATGACATTTGACACTTGACCTCGAAAAGTGTTTGTCGTTCAAACCTCGGTCTTTCCGTTTGATTTTAAAAAAATTTTAAACAAAAAAGTGTCAAATGTTACGTCAAGTGAGAGTTGATCAAAATATTATGTGTGGTGGGTGGGGTGATGTGAAACCTTTTTTTGTGCTGCATTATGTGTAGAACACTTGACACCGTGCCTAAAAAATGAAATCAATGCGCCAGAAAGTAGTCCCGATCAAGGCGGGGTACCGGGCGGCTCAAATATCCGCGTTGCCTAGCGCTGCCGACAGTTGGGGAGAGTTTTTATCATAAGTAAATAATGGGCCCTTGGAGGGGATATGGCAGTAGATTTGTGCCGCCTTCGTCCTTGGCACCCTGTCACGTCACAGATTCCTCTGTCTGGCACCAGACGTCTGCTGTTGAGACTGCAGGTCTGTATCTGTTTTCTCTCACTTCTGCTACACAAATCTTTTCAGACATTTATTTTGTACTGTCAAACTTTGGGTCGTATAGTGCCGTGTGGGGGGTCACATGTGTGGGGGTCTGAGATGAGAGGGTCGCACACACAGGGTACAGTCGCTTGTTTGTCAGAGGGGGTCAGTCTGGAAAGAACAGTTTCTTGTTGACCTTTTCCGTTGATCTCAGTTTGTTGTTGACCTTTGTATGTTGTTGCCCCTCGTCTAACTGCTGTGTCACCTTTAGGGTTCACATTGCCTGTACTGCTGTGTCACCTTTAGGGTTCACATTGTACTGCTTACACTGTGTCACCTTTAGGGTTCACATTGTACTGCTTTCACTGTGTCACCTTTAGGGTTCACATTGCCTGTACTGCTGTGTCACCTTTAGGGTTCACATTGTACTGCTTGCACTGTGTCACCTTTAGGGTTCACATTGTACTGCTTTCACTGTGTCACCTTTAGGGTTCACATTGCCTGTACTGCTGTGTCACCTTTAGGGTTCACATTGTACTGCTTGCACTGTGTCACCTTTAGGGTTCACATTGTACTGCTTGCACTGTGTCACCTTTAGGGTTCACATTGTACTGCTTTCACTGTGTCACCTTTAGGGTACACATTACCTGTACTGCTGTGTCACATCTAGGGTTCACATTGTACTGCTTGCACTGTGTCACCTTTAGGTTTACATTGTCTGTACTTCTTGCACTGTGTCACCTTTAGGGTTCAGATGACAAACAATTCTCTGAGTGACATTTAGAAGTTATACGTGAAGAAACAGGCAAAGGGGGTAAATTATGTCATCATGACATAAAGCTTGATGACATCAGACTGTATGTCTTCTAGCATGACATCAGCCTAGATGTCACCTAATTCGCCTGCTTTACTTGTTGAATGCATGACATCATGCTAGATGTCACCTAATTCGCCAGCTTTACTTGTAGAATCTCCGCTTTCAATGGTTGTCACCAGCCCGGTATCGCACAGGTGACGGGAACCTTTGAAGTGGGAGTCGTACATGTTCCGGTATCGATCCAGCCCAGCTGAAAGTGAAAGTTGCATTGATTTATCGAAATTAGAATCAGAAACACAAACACACCGGGCGGTTTGTCCATTCACCGGCCACAACCAGCAGCCAAACAAAAAATAATAATTTGCGCTTGTATCGATAACTTCCGCATTAGGCGATTGATTGATTCAATCGATTCGCTTTTTATCCATCAGGCTTAAAAAGTTTAAAGTTTGAATCAAACTTTTAATAGCAAAAGTCTATTTCTGTTTGAATCTATTTTCTTGTCCATTTTCGGATGTGAACATTTCAAATATAGTAGATAAATAAAGTTCTCTTGGGATTTAAACATTTCAAATATAGTAGATAAAAAAAGTTCTCTTGGGATTTGAACATTTCAAATATAGTAGATAAATAAAGTTCTCTTGGGATTTAAACATTTCAAATATAGTAGATAAATAAAGTTCTCTTGGGATTTAAACATTTCAAATATAGTAGATAAAAAAAGTTCTCTTGGGATTTGAACATTTCAAATATAGTAGATAAATAAAGTTCTCTTGGGATTTAAACATTTCAAATATAGTAGATAAATAAAGTTCTCTTGGGATTTAAACATTTCAAATATAGTAGATAAATAAAGTTCTCTTTCAGTCCTCACGGCCCATAGGGCAGATGTAGCTTTGGTCTGATATTTCTGTACATCAGCATGTGAAGGGGTGATGAGGTCAGTATCGAGTAAATCAGTCGATCAAAATGTGACCTACAACACACTTGCCGAGTGTAGTGATGTTACTAAACACGTCAATACTATAAAAACATGACGTCACTCTCTCCCGCGCGTCCATCATATCTGGTCTTACAAAAACAACAGCCAGGAGGTGACCTAACCAGTGACCTAACCAGTGACCTAACCAGTGACCTAACCAGTGACCTAACCAGTGACCTAACCAGTGACCTAACCAGTGACCTAACCAGTGACCTAACCAGTGACCTAACCAGTGACCTAACCAGTGACCTAACCAGTGACCTAACCAGTGACCTAACCAGTGACCTAACCAGTGACCTAACCAGTGACCTAACCAGTGACCGTACCAGTGACCTAACCAGTGACCTAACCAGTGACCGTACCAGTGACCTAACCACTACGGCCAAGACGTGACCTAACCACTACGGCCAAGACGTGACCTAACCACTACGGCCAGGAGGTGAACTAACCACTACGGCCATCACGTGACCTAACAACTGTGTCAGGTGCCTTAACCCCCTTATGTTGGTCTACCAGGTCAGGTGCCCCACCCCCGGGCCGCACTAATGTCAGCGTACCCCTCATGACGTCCACGTCACCCATAGTGTCAGCGGCTGGGTCAATAGCCATGACGTCACCAGCTGGATGGCCAGGCTCTCCAGCGCGGCAGTCCCATGACCTGAGCTTCATGCATCGGCCACCAAACATCCTCCCCAACTACGGCAAGAAATACAAGGAGATCGTCCGTCTCAAGACCAACCTGCCCCGCGTCCTGCTCTATGATAACGTCACTCAGCAGACGGCAAGTTCACTCACCTCTCGGTCCTTACTTTATAGGTTTATATATATATATAATATATCTAATATATAAAGCTCAGTTCTGTATGTAACGCATATGTTTGTCGATGGTCTTGGATGGATTTAAGTGTTAGACAATTAGCGTGCGCATTTGTCTAAATTTATGAGTTAAAAAATTACTATTGAAAGTGTTGGGAAATCATTTTCATTTTTCAAATTACAGTAATAATTGTCGGCATGTTCATTCAACACAAGTTTTAAAAAAATATCATCTTTTACAACAAGTCTAATCATGTCTTTATTTAGTCCTATAGCACTTACTTCCCTTTGATAAATTAGGAAAACACAATTACTTCCCTTTATAAAACCATTGCATTTTGTGGAAAAGTATTTACTTTTTAATTACTTTGTTTTGGTGTTGGGAAAAAAATAATTACATAATTAGCGGGGATTGATCAAGTGCAAATGTTGTAGGTATTTTACGGATAAGCTTGGAGTATTATAATTGTTCATCAAATTGAAACAGGCGCGTTCGTTTAAGTGAGTGCAAAAGACTATGAATAAGTTGGGGTACTATCGTCGTTCATTAAGCTAAAACAGGTGATTCCGCCCCGGGCGTTTATGTTCGCGTTAGTGTTTTCTTTGTGTTTAGGTGGGTTTGCGTTAGTGGTTGCGTTTTGATTTGGTTCGTTTTTGTTCTTTCTTTTTTCGTTTTTGTTTTCGTTTGCTTTTTTGTTTGTTTTTTCTTTGTGTTTGTATTGGTGTTTGTGGTTGTGGTTGGGTTTGTTGTTAGGTTTTTGTTTTCTTTTGTATCTGTAATTGTGTTAGCGTTATGTTTGCGTTTTGTTGTTTTGGTTGGTTGTGGTTTGGGTGGGCAATGCCGGGTTTAAGATGATTACTAAACACACAGGTAATGGTCTTTAACAGAAAGGTTTTTCACAGAAGCCAGAGCAGGGCCTGGCCGGGACGGCTAGTATATATATATATATATATATATATATATATATATATATATATATATATATATATATATATATATATATATATATATATATATATATATATATATATATATGGTACATAGCCTGTCTGGCCCTGTCTAATTGTAGTAACGTCGTCTTGCAGGTACTCGATGCCCAGCTGTCAGGTATCGATACCCAGAGCATGAAAGTACGACGCGAGCTGGAGCTGCAGAGAAAATCCTTCCTGCTGAGGAAACGCTTCAAGGAACGCTCGCTCAAGAAGCTGACCAAGGTCCAGCACTACAGCGACTACACGGACTTTGAGAGGGAGTACCAGACCGCCCAGCCCGGCGCCCACCAGCCCGGCGCCCACCAGCCCGGCGCCCACCAGCCCGGCCCCCGCTTGCCGGACATACGCTACAACAACAAGACCACCAGACCGCGGGGACTCGCCAGGGGCCACAGGGCCAGCACGAGAAAGGCCACGACGTCACAGGGCGCGTCACACACGGGAAGTGACGACAGAGATTTTAGCCTGCCTTCCATTGCCCATAGCAACGAGCCTGAGCCACAGAGCCGGGAGCCGGGTCAGATTGAGCCACAGGGTCGGGTTGGCTACCGGGAGCAGAGAAGCGCTAAAGGGCTGACCCAAATTTTTCATACTTTCCCCAACGGTCAAACTAACGGTCGAGTTGACCCAGCGAGCGGTCAAACTGACAGTACCAAAAA
Source organism: Physella acuta (assembly GCF_028476545.2). NCBI lineage: Eukaryota > Metazoa > Mollusca > Gastropoda > Physidae > Physella > Physella acuta. The sequence goes on from NW_026732002.1 coordinate 317,679, forward strand.
CATGGATGAATCTGACGTCATTTCCGCTGTCGTTGAAGCCAACAAACCGGAAGCCGTGCTTGAAGACCCAGGTGACGCGGATCGTGACGTCACGTACATTAACATTGACGACGAGAGCGCCGACCTGGCGGAGCAACTTCCGGTCAACGTGCACCAGCCGTTGCTGGACTACAGGTTCGACCAGCTGCAGCGGGCGCTGGTCAAGCAGGCGCCGTCATGTGAAGGCTTCCTCGAGCTCAGTCCCAGCTTCGTCAGGCCGCACGTCTTCCAGGACGTTTCCAGAAGGTTCTTGCGCCTGGGGGAGCCGGCGGTGCTGGAGGGGGAGTGGAGGGGGAGCGTCTACTCGGAGGGTGTGACGCCGGCACTCACACAAGTCTCGGGGGACGAGGAGGATGACGTCATTGAGAGCCGAGCCAACAGCGCCATCAAGCGGCTCGGGGCCCGGTGACCTTGACCTACTGGACTGAGGTCAGTGTCAGGTCAAACTATGACATGTCGGGTTAACTGACGACCACAAAAATTGTTTTCAACTGGTGTAGAACTATGTATATATACACTTAAATATATATGTATATATACACTTAAATATATATATGTAAATATATATATATATATATATATATATATATATATATATATATATATATATAGTGAGAGAAAGGAGTATATTTGTATATATTACATATGAGTTTTAAAATAAAATTTGTGTTTTTCTGACAAATTTTGAATTGTTGACATAAAGCGACAGGGATAAACGTGGTCGGACCAAGAAAACCCGGGACGTTTCTTGGAGAAGCGAGTGCCACCAAATATTGAGAATGTTAAAGGATGGATGCAGCCTTGTGCTTGCCGACACAATCACCGACACAATCTCCGACACAATCACTGACACAATCACTGACACAATCTCCGACACAATCACTGACACAATCTCCGACACAATCACTGACACAATCTCCGACACAATCACTGACACAATCTCCGACACAATCACTGACACAATCTCCGACACAATCACAGACACAATCACTGACATAATCTCCCATAACTGTAACTTGAGTCATACATTATTTATTTATAGAACTGCTGGGTGTATGATTTGTGTCTGGTGGGGTGGTGACACATGTGTACGGTGGTGTGTGGTGACACATGTGTACCGTGGTGTGTGGTGACACATGTGTACCGTGGTGTGTGGTGACACATGTGTACCGTGGTGTGTGGTGACACATGTGTACCGTGGTGTGTGGTGACACATGTGTACCGTGGTGTGTGGTGACACATGTGTACCGTGGTGTGTGGTGACGCCAATTGTATGGTGGTGTGTGGTGACACATGTGTACGGTGGTGTGTGGTGACGCCAATTGTATGGTGGTGTGTGGTGACACATGTGTACGGTGGTGTGTGGTGACACATGTGTACGGTGGTGTGTGGTGACACATGTGTACGGTGGTGTGTGGTGACACATGTGTACGGTGGTGTGTGGTGACACATGTGTACGGTGGTGTGTGGTGACACATGTGTACCGTGGTGTGTGGTGACGCCAATTGTATGGTGGTGTGTGGTGACACATGTGTACCATTGTATGGTGGTGTGACGACATATGTGTATGGTGGTGTAGACACACCACAGAACATATAAAGCTATGAACGAACACATGAAGAGAATCGGCTATAAAGATAATGAAAGTGAATAAACAGTTCATCCAGAAAGCAATTGAAGAGATTTGTTTTCAACTGAGATAAAAGAAATTGTGTAGTCAGATTTATTTATTTTTAACCCAGCTTTTAACATTTGCAACAAAATGTAACCTGACATTAGTACAACATCACTGTATGTGACATTAGCAATCTAAACAACATACATGACATTATTATGTTAGTTTTAGTAGAAAATTTATTTTAAAGTCTAAACATACAACATATCTTAAAATAGTGTACATGAACAGATCTTACAGTACGAAATATATCATTCTGGACGGATAAAAACAAACTTATGGCATCAAAGATCTTACAGTAGGTCTTTGTGGTGTGTTTACAGGACACTGGATTTACATATTCACACACTGACAAACACACTAGATGTGCTGACACACATACGCACACACACACACACACACATCAGATTCACACACACACAGTTCAAATACTGGAGAGACAGACCTAGCAGACAGTAACCTGACACTGAAAATTATTTTTTTTAAATTATGCTGGTGTGTCATGAAGTTGTTTGATGCAGGTGTTTGATGGTGTTTGACAAAGGTGTTTGATGCAGGTGTGACAAAGGTGTTTGATAAAGGTGTGTGATGGTGTTTGATGCAGGTGTGTGACAAAGGTGTTTGAAGAAAATGTTGATAAATTCTACAGTAAGAAGCACATCAAAGATGCACCTCACCATTAAGTACATCATACACTGCCAAAATCAATACACTAAAACAGGACGGTTACAGCAGGCTTTATAAAGACAAACAATAAACAAGGGTTTCTTTCACTCACTAAATCTGTCTTACAATCCATCCAACACACAACAGGTGAGAACATTTAGGAGTTCAAAGGTCACAATTTTGTGCATTCAATAAGAAAACAACACAATGTTCATACAACCTGAAGATAAAAAAATCTGGAGCAATCAACAAGTGGCATCATACAGCAGCAACATGGTGAGAGAAAATCATTCTAAACTGTCTCACAGCATTCACAGAACCACATCTCAACGACAGAACTTGTTTCCATAAACTGTCTCACAGCATTCAGAGAATAACATCTCAACTATAGAACTTGTTTCCACAAAAATACCTCCACACCCTCCCCCACCCTAAATGATGACCTTGAGGTGAGATCCTCACTCCACACCGGTGTGGATGATCTTGAAGAGCGAGGGTGTGTTGTTGTTTTTGATGGCGTTACGACAAGAGGCAATCACTTGTGTCTTGTACCTGCCCACTGTAACATGAGTAGAACACGAGGTAACATCAACATCAACAGCACATCTAGACACAACTAGAACTCAACATCACTAGGTCATCTAGACTTAACACAAACACTGACTTCTCTAGACCATACAACTTTGACCTCTCAGGGCGACAAACAACTGACCTTTCAAGGTCACCTCACACTGACCTCTTGAGGTCACCTAACACTGACATATCAAGGTCACCTAACACTGACCCATCAGGGTCATCTAACATTGACCTCTCAAGATCAACTTACAACTTACACTGACCTCTCAAGGTCACCTACCACTGACCTCTCAAGGTCACCTACCACTGACCTCTCAAGGTCACCTAACACTGACCTCTCAAGCGTCCTGCCTTCTGTATGACCTGGTTGACCATCTTGAGACAAGAGACCAGCTCCTGGTGGTTGTTGCACCTGATGTTGTAGCCAGCAATTAGGTCACGGTTGAGGTCATTCAGCTCCATGTAACCTTTCCTCATACTCTTCCTGCACATACAGGGATATATATATATATATATATATATATATATATATATATATATATATATATATATATATACTAGTTATTTTATATATTTCATAAACATAAATTCATACATAGATATCCCCTATATTATTAGGTGTACGCACATGTCCCCCATATAAAAGTGTATGTACATGTCCCCCATATAAAAATGTGTATGTACATGTCCCCCATATAAAATGTGTACATACATGTCCCCTATATAAACATGTGTACATACATGTCACCATTATAAAAATGTGTGCATACATGTCCCCATATAAAAATGTGTACATACATGCCCCCCATTTAAAAATGTATACATATGTGTCCCACATATAAAAATGTGTATGTACATGTCACCATATGAAAACGTGTACATACATGACCCCATATAAGAATGTGTACATATGTGTCCCCCATATAAAAATGTGTATGTACATGTCACCATTATAAAAATGTGTACAAACATGTCCCCCATATAAAAATGTGTACGTACATGTCCCCCATATAAGAATTTGTACATATGTGTCCCCCATATAAAAATGTGTATGTACATGTCCCCCATATAAAAATGTGTATGTACATGTCCCCCATATAAAAATGTGTATGTACATGTCCCCCATATAAGAATGTGTACATATGTGTCCCCCATATAAAAATGTGTACATACCTGTCACCATATGAAAACGTGTACATACATGCCCCCCATATAAGAATGTGTACATTGTGTCCCCCATATAAAATGTGTACATACATGTCACCATTATAAAATGTGTACGTACATGTCCCCCATATAAGAATGTGTACATACGTGTTCCCCATATAAAAATGTGTATGTACATGTCCCAGATATAAAAATGTGTACGTACATGTCCCCCATGATACGAGCATCTTCAGCCCTGACCACCATGCTACGTATCAGGTTGGAGTGGTCAGCCATCTCAGCGGTCAGCTTTGTCCTGACTTTATGGAACTCATCCACCTGTGGAGGTCAACCATCCTGGTTGTAACATCAACCCATGGTTTTAACATCAACACATCCTGGTTTTAACATCAACACATCCTGGTTGTAACATCAACCCATGGTTTTAACATCAACCCATGGTTTTAACATCAACCCATCCTGGTTTTAACATCAACCCATGGTTTTAACATCAACCCATGGTTTTAACATCAACCCATCCTGGTTTTAACATCAACCCATCCTGGTTTTAACATCAACTCATGGTTTTAACATCAACCCATCCTGGTTTTAACATCAACCCATCCTGGTTTTAACATCAACCCATGGTTTTAACATCAACCCATCCTGGTTTTAACATCAACCCATCCTGGTTTTAACATCAACCCATGGTTTTAACATCAACCCATGGTTTTAACATCAACCCATCCTGGTTTTAACATCAACCCATCCTGGTTTTAACATCAACCCATGGTTTTAACATCAACCCATCCTGGTTTTAACATCAACCCATCCTGGTTTTAACATCAACCCATGGTTTTAACATCAACCCATCCCAGTTTTAACATCAACCCATGGTTTTAACATCAACCCATCCCAGTTTTAACATCAACCTATCCTGGTTTTAACATCAACCCATGGTTTTAACATCAACCCATGGTTTTAACATCAACCCATCCTGGTTGTAACATCAACCCATCCTGGTTTTAACATCAACCCATGGTTTTAACATCAACCCATCCCAGTTTTAACATCAACCCATGGTTTTAACATCAACCCATCCTTGTTGTAACATCAACCCATCCTGGTTTTAACATCAACCCATCCCAGTTTTAACATCAACCCATGGTTTTAACATCAACCCATCCCAGTTTTAACATCAACCCATGTTTTTAACATCAACCCATCCTGGTTGTAACATCAACCCATCCTGGTTTTAACATCAACCCATGGTTGTAACATCAACCCATGGTTTTAACATCAACCCATGGTTTTAACATCAACCCATGGTTTTAACATCAACCCATCCTGGTTTTAACATCAACCCATCCTGGTTTTAACATCAACCCATGGTTTTAACATCAACCCATGGTTTTAACATCAACCCATCCTGGTTTTAACATCAACCCATCCTGGTTTTAACATCAACCCATCCTGGTTTTAACATCAACCCATGGTTTTAACATCAACCCATGGTTTTAACATCAACCCATCCTGGTTTTAACATCAACCCATCCTGGTTTTAACATCAACCCATGGTTTTAACATCAACCCATGGTTTTAACATCAACCCATCCTGGCTTTAACATCAACCCATCCTGGTTTTAACATCAACACATCCTGGTTTTAACATCAACCCATGGTTTTAACATCAACCCATCCTACATCAACCCATCCTGGTTTTAACATCAACACATCCTGGTTTTAACATCAACCCATCCTGGTTTTAACATCAACCCATGGTTTTAACATCAACCCATTCTGGTTGTAACATCAACCCATCCTGGTTTTAACATCAACCCATCCTGGTTGTAACATCAACCCATCCTGGTTGTAACATCAACCCATGGTTTTAACATCAACCCATGGTTTTAACATCAACCCATCCTACATCAACCCATCCTGGTTTTAACATCAACCCATCCTGGTTTTAACATCAACCCATCCTGGTTTTAACATCAACCCATGGTTTTAACATCAACCCATCCTGGTTGTAACATCAACCCATCCTTGTTGTAACATCAACCCATGGTTTTAACATCAACCCATGGTTTTAACATCAACCCATCCTGGTTTTAACATCAACCCATCCTGGTTTTAACATCAACACATCCTGGTTTTAACATCAACCCATGGTTTTAACATCAACCCATCCTACATCAACCCATCCTGGTTTTAACATCAACACATCCTGGTTTTAACATCAACCCATCCTGGTTTTAACATCAACCCATGGTTTTAACATCAACCCATTCTGGTTGTAACATCAACCCATCCTGGTTTTAACATCAACCCATCCTGGTTGTAATATCAACCCATCCTGGTTGTAACATCAACCCATGGTTTTAACATCAACCCATGGTTTTAACATCAACCCATCCTACATCAACCCATCCTGGTTTTAACATCAACCCATCCTGGTTTTAACATCAACCCATCCTGGTTTTAACATCAACCCATGGTTTTAACATCAACCCATCCTGGTTGTAACATCAACCCATCCTTGTTGTAACATCAACCCATGGTTTTAACATCAACCCATGGTTTTAACATCAACCCATCCTACATCAACCCATCCTGGTTTTAACATCAACACATCCTGGTTTTAACATCAACCCATCCTGGTTTTAACATCAACCCATGGTTTTAACATCAACCCATTCTGGTTGTAACATCAACCCATCCTGGTTTTAACATCAACCCATCCTGGTTGTAACATCAACCCATCCTGGTTGTAACATCAACCCATGGTTTTAACATCAACCCATGGTTTTAACATCAACCCATCCTACATCAACCCATCCTGGTTTTAACATCAACCCATCCTGGTTTTAACATCAACCCATCCTGGTTTTAACATCAACCCATGGTTTTAACATCAACCCATCCTGGTTTTAACATCAACCCATCCTGGTTTTAACATCAACCCATGGTTTTAACATCAACCCATGGTTTTAACATCAACCCATCCTGGTTTTAACATCAACCCATCCTGGTTTTAACATCAACACATCCTGGTTTTAACATCAACCCATGGTTTTAACATCAACCCATCCTACATCAACCCATCCTGGTTTTAACATCAACACATCCTGGTTTTAACATCAACCCATCCTGGTTTTAACATCAACCCATGGTTTTAACATCAACCCATTCTGGTTGTAACATCAACCCATCCTGGTTTTAACATCAACCCATCCTGGTTGTAACATCAACCCATCCTGGTTGTAACATCAACCCATGGTTTTAACATCAACCCATGGTTTTAACATCAACCCATCCTACATCAACCCATCCTGGTTTTAACATCAACCCATCCTGGTTTTAACATCAACCCATCCTGGTTTTAACATCAACCCATGGTTTTAACATCAACCCATCCTGGTTGTAACATCAACCCATCCTTGTTGTAACATCAACCCATGGTTTTAACATCAACCCATGGTTTTAACATCAACCCATCCTACATCAACCCATCCTGGTTTTAACATCAACCCATCCTGGTTTTAACATCAACCCATCCTGGTTTTAACATCAACCCATCCTGGTTTTAACATCAACCCATCCCAGTTTTAACATCAACCCATGGTTTTAACATCAACCCATTCTTTTTTTAACATCAACCTTAACTAAACCCAACCTGACCTTAACTAAAACCATCTTCAGGTTTTCAATCTCCACGGGGAAGTCTGCTGTGGTCTGCAAGTCTTCAATGTTGAGGAACTGTGCCAGAGACTGGATGATGTCCCCTGCTAGGTTCATGTCCTCCGTGTGGATGGCCACTTGACCGGTCTGTGACATGCGCAGTCGCAGGGTGCCAGACTCTCGCATGCTGACCAGGGTGTAGTGGAGGTCACCCTCGCAGGTCAGTTCATCTGGCACCAGAAAGTTCTGGTTAATCCACATCAAAAACTGGCAAGCAAGAGGATTGGTTTTAGAGGATTGTTTTAGAGGATTGGTTTTAGAGGATTGGTTTTAGAGGATTGTTTTAGAGGATTGGTTTTAGAGGATTGTTTTAGATGATTGGTTTTAGAGGAATGGTTTAGAGGATTGGTTTTAGAGGATTGTTTTAGAGGATTGGTTTTAGAGGATTGGTTTAGAAGATTGTTTTAGAGGATTGTTTTAGAGGATTGTTTTAGAGGATTATTTTAGAGGATTGTTTTAGAGGATTGTTTTAGAGGATTAATTTAGAGGATTGTTTTAGAGGATTGGTTTTAGAGGATTGTTTTAGAAGATTGTTTTAGAGGATTGTTTTAGAGGATTGTTTTAGAGGATTGTTTTAGAGGATTGTTTTAGCGGATTGTTTTAAAGGATTGTTTTAGAGGATTGTTTTAGAGGATTGGTTTTAGAAGTTGTTTGTGATGTCAAGTCTAATGCTACAGCTGTATGTTAGTCAAGAAATGTTTGTGATGTCAAGTCTAATGTTACAGCTGGCTATATGTTGGTCAAGAAATGTTTGTGATGTCAAGTCTAATGTTACAGCTATATGTTGGTCAAGAAATGTTTGTGACTTCAAGTCTAATGCTACAGCTATATGTTGGTCAAGAAATGTTTGTGACTTCAAGTCTAATGCTACAGCTATATGTTGGTCAAGAAATGTTTGTGATGTCAAGTCTAATGCTACAGCTATATGTTGGTCAAGAAATGTTTGTGATGTCAAGTCTAATGCTACAGCTATATGTTGGTCAAGAAATGTTTGTGATGTCAAGTCTAATGCTACAGCTATATGTTGGTCAAGAAATGTTTGTGACTTCAAGTCTAATGCTACAGCTATATGTTGGTCAAGAAATGTTTGTGATGTCAAGTCTAATGCTACAGCTATATGTTGGTCAAGAAATATTTGTGATGTCAAGTCTAATGCTACAGCTATATGTTGGTCAAGAAATGAAGCAAAGCCCAGGGCAGCTGGTTGCCATGACTACAAACCCTTTGTGGCCGGTCATTCAAGGTAAAGTGGACGGAGCTCCTGGGGTCAGGCAGGTCATTGCTGGCCAGTAGATACATGGAGAATCTGGGCAGTTCCCTGGTCAGCTCAAACACATGGAAGTGTGTGCTGGGGAACAGAGGGGAACATGGCTGTTACAAGTGGGCCAGGGAACAGAGGGGAACATGGCTGTTACATGTGTGCTGGGGAACAGAGGGGAACATAGCTGTTACAAGTGGGCCAGGGAACAGAGGGGAACATGGCTGTTACATGTGTGCTGGGGAACATGGCTGTTACATGTGTGCTGGGGAACATAGCTGTTACATGTGTGCTGGGGAACATAGCTGTTACATGTGTGCTGGGGAACATAGCTGTTACATGTGTGCTGGGGAACAGAGGGGAACATGGCTGTTACATGTGTGCTGGGGAACATGGCTGTTACATGTGTGCTGGGGAACATAGCTGTTACATGTGTGCTGGGGAACAGAGGGGAACATGGCTGTTACATGTGTGCTGGGGAACATGGCTGTTACATGTGTACTGGGGAACAGAGGGGAACATGGCTGTTACATGTGTACTGGGGAACAGAGGGGAACATGGCTGTTACATGTGTGCTGGGGAACATGGCTGTTACATGTGTGCTGGGGAACATGGCTGTTACATGTGTACTGGGGAACAGAGGGGAACATGGCTGTTACATGTGTGCTGGGGAACATGGCTGTTACATGTGTACTGGGGAACATAGGGGAACATGGCTGTTACATGTGTGCTGGGGAACAGAGGGGAACATGGCTGTTACATGTGTACTGGGGAACAGAGGGGAACATGGCTGTTACATGTGTACTGGGGAACATGGCTGTTACATGTGTACTGGGGAACAGAGGGGAACATGGCTGTTACAAGTGGGCCAGGGAACAGAGGGGAACATGGCTGTTACATGTGTGCTGGGGAACAGAGGGGAACATAGCTGTTACAAGTGGGCCAGGGAACAGAGGGGAACATGGCTGTTACATGTGTGCTGGGGAACATGGCTGTTACATGTGTGCTGGGGAACAGAGGGGAACATAGCTGTTACAAGTGGGCCAGGGAACAGAGGGGAACATGGCTGTTACATGTGTGCTGGGGAACATGGCTGTTACATGTGTGCTGGGGAACATAGCTGTTACATGTGTGCTGGGGAACATAGCTGTTACATGTGTGCTGGGGAACATAGCTGTTACATGTGTGCTGGGGAACAGAGGGGAACATGGCTGTTACATGTGTGCTGGGGAACATGGCTGTTACATGTGTGCTGGGGAACAGAGGGGAACATGGCTGTTACATGTGTGCTGGGGAACATGGCTGTTACATGTGTACTGGGGAACAGAGGGGAACATGGCTGTTACATGTGTACTGGGGAACAGAGGGGAACATGGCTGTTACATGTGTACTGGGGAACATGGCTGTTACATGTGTACTGGGGAACAGAGGGGAACATGGCTGTTACATGTGTGCTGGGGAACATGGCTGTTACATGTGTGCTGGGGAACATGGCTGTTACATGTGTACTGGGGAACAGAGGGGAACATGGCTGTTACATGTGTACTGGGGAACAGAGGGGAACATGGCTGTTACATGTGTGCTGGGGAACATGGCTGTTACATGTGTACTGGGGAACATGGCTGTTACATGTGTGCTGGGGAACATGGCTGTTACATGTGTACTGGGGAACAGAGGGGAACATGGCTGTTACATGTGTACTGGGGAACAGAGGGGAACATGGCTGTTACATGTGTGCTGGGGAACATGGCTGTTACATGTGTACTGGGGAACAGAGGGGAACATGGCTCTTACATGTGTGCTGGGGAACATGGCTGTTACATGTGTACTGGGGAACAGAGGGGAACATGGCTGTTACATGTGTGCTGGGGAACATGGCTGTTACATGTGTACTGGGGAACAGAGGGGAACATGGCTGTTACATGTGTACTGGGGAACAGAGGGGAACATGGCTGTTACATGTGTACTGGGGAACATGGCTGTTACATGTGTACTGGGGAACAGAGGGGAACATGGCTGTTACATGTGTGCTGGGGAACATGGCTGTTACATGTGTGCTGGGGAACATAGCTGTTACATGTGTACTGGGGAACATGGCTGTTACATGTGTACTGGGGAACATGGCTGTTACATGTGTACTGGGGAACAGAGGGGAACATGGCTGTTACATGTGTGCTGGGGAACATGGCTGTTACATGTGTGCTGGGGAACATGGCTGTTACATGTGTGCTGGGGAACAGAGGGGAACATGGCTGTTACATGTGTGCTGGGGAACATGGCTGTTACATGTGTGCTGGGAAACAGAGGGGAACATGGCTGTTACATGTGTGCTGGGGAACAGAGGGGAACATGGCTGTTACATGTGTGCTGGGGAACATGGCTGTTACATGTGTGCTGGGGAACATAGCTGTTACATGTGTACTGGGGAACAGAGGGGAACATGGCTGTTACATGTGTGCTGGGGAACAGAGGGGAACATGGCTGTTACATGTGTGCTGGGGAACATAGCTGTTACATGTGTACTGGGGAACAGAGGGGAACATGGCTGTTACATGTGTGCTGGGGAACATGGCTGTTACATGTGTGCTGGGGAACATGGCTGTTACATGTGTACTGGGGAACAGAGGGGAACATGGCTGTTACATGTGTGCTGGGGAACATGGCTGTTACATGTGTGCTGGGGAACATGGCTGTTACATGTGTACTGGGGAACAGAGGGGAACATGGCTGTTACATGTGTACTGGGGAACATGGCTGTTACATGTGTACTGGGGAACAGAGGGGAACATGGCTGTTACATGTGTGCTGGGGAACATGGCTGTTACATGTGTGCTGGGGAACAGAGGGGAACATGGCTGTTACATGTGTGGTGGGGAACATGGCTGTTGGATGAGACTATAACTGTACCTGACTAGCTTACCTGTTCTTCTGCCCTATAAGTGTCTTGATGTGCAGGTCCACGGGCACATCTTTGGGTGGGATGATGGGCACTCGGACAGAGTTGGTCAGGGAGGCAGCGTTAGGGTGGCTGGAGAGGAGATCATTTATGGTCAGGCATGATTGGTCAAACTGATGTAAGGCATAATTGGTCAAAGGAAGGTAAGTCATGATTGGTCAAAGGGAGATAAGTCATGATTGGTCAAAGGGAGGTAAGTCATTATTGGTCAAAGGGAGGTAAGGCATGATTGGTCAAAGGGAGGTAAGTCATGATTGGTCAAAGGGAGGTAAGGCATAATTGGTCAAAGGGAGGTAAGTCATGATTGGTCAAAGGTAGGTAAGTCATGATTGGTCAAGGAAGGTAAGGCATAATTGGTCAAAGGGAGGTAAGTCATGATTGGTCAAAGGGAGGTGAGTCATGATTGGTCAAAGGAGGTAAGTCATGATTGGTCAAAGGGAGGTAAGGCATGATTGGCCAAAGGGAGGTAAGGCATGATTGGTCAAAGGGAGGTAAGGCATGATTGGTCAAAGGGAGGTAAGGCATGATTGGTTGAAGTGAGGTATGTCATGATTGGTCAAAGGAAAGTAAGGTATAATTGGTCAAAGGGAAATAAGTCATGATTGGTCAAAGGGATTGATCATTTACTTACACAACATGACATTCCCCATCAAAAATTCCTTCAGCAAATATAAGAACAGCTTTAATGATGGTTTCTGCAGGGGAAGAAATAGTTTTTTTTGACAAGAGTTAGCTTGGATTAGATATTAATGGGATATCTGCAGTTTATTTTTATTTTTTTAAATTTAGGATCTAAAACCTTTTGAATACTTTTACCATGTTTGGCACATGAAAGTAAGTATTAAACACACAAAAATGGTTGTCATGGAAACCTGAAAAAAACCTCCGCCATTTTTAACTTTTTGGTACTTGTAAAAAGCTAAGGCTTTTTTATTTATGCACATATAGCAATCAAATATAAAAGGCCTATATTTCAGTATATATTAAAACTTTTGCCACGACAACTTTTTGAAAGAGCTGCTGGTCAGAATTCTACAAAGTCTGAAAAATCTACCCTTTTTAGTATGAAAAAGTTTCAAAATTTGCATATTATTTACCACATTTTTTTTTTAAAGAAACCCATCACAAATCCCTCGTGACAAAAGTTTTATTTTTGCATGAAGGACAATTACTGAAAACAAGGGGGGGTATTGTATAATAAATTTTAAAAAATAGTAGCCTTTTTAGGGTTAAAAAAACTGCAAAAAGTAAGGAAAAGTAGGTCACGAAAAAATCACATCTGTGTAACTTGAAAAGGCAATTGTAAGCTTTGGCTGTTTCTGAGATCATTGAAAATAAGATAATCAAATACATGAAAAATCCAGCTTACGATGATGGATATTAAACTTTTCATAGCGAGCTTGTAAGATTTGGAAAAAAAGAATTATTTTTTAATTAATAAGGTGATAAAAATGGTGTTTTAAAAATGGTAAAAAAAATTTCTCATTAAAGTTATTATTTTCTTATTACAAAAATGGACAAAGTATCCAAAAATGCAAGAAACCCTTTGGTGATTTTGTAATGAGCATATCCCTTTAAATAGCATGATCAAAAATGTGGTGGTGATACAGTTAGACTTACCATTGGTGGTAGTGATAAAAAGTTCCACATGAGCCTAAAGGAAAAGAAATAAAATTTAAATATTTCTAAAGACAAACTTTAGTTTACAATAACAGCACAAGTAGAACAATGAGTGAGCAACAATTGAGCTATGTGTGTGCAATGAGTGAGAACTTACTGGCTGTGTTTGATCACCTGGGTGGACTGACAGGGTTGTCTGCAGCTGGGTGTTAGCCTAGGGACAGCAAATGGTTAGGTCAGCCAGGTGTCACCACACACTTACAGGTATCACCACACAATTACAGGTATCACCACACACTTACAGGTATCACCACACACTTACATGTACCAGAACATGCTTTCAGGTATCACCACAGACTTACAGGTATCACCACACACTTACAGGTATCACCACACAATTACAGGTATCACCACACAATTACAGGTATCAACACAAACTTACTGGTATCACCACAGACTTACAGGTATCTCCACAGACTTACAGGTATCACCACAATTTTACAGGTATCACAACAGACTTACAGGTATCAACACAAACTTACAGGTATCACCACAAACTTACAGGTATTACCACAAACTTACAGGTATCACCACAAACTTACAGGTATCACCACAAACTTACAGGTATCACCACAAACTTACAGGTATTACCACAAACTTACAGGTATCACCACAAACTTACAGGTATCACCACAATTTTACAGGTATCACAACAGACTTACAGGTATCAACACAAACTTACAGGTATCACCACAAACTTACAGGTATTACCACAAACTTACAGGTATCACCACAAACTTACAGGTATCACCACAAACTTACAGGTATCACCACAAACTTACAGGTATCACCACAATTTTACAGGTATCACAACAGACTTACAGGTATCAACACAAACTTACAGGTATCACCACACACTTACAGGTATCACCACACACTTACATGTATCACCACACACTTACAGGTATCACCACACACTTACATGTACCAGCACATGCTTTCAGGTATCACTACAAACTTACAGGTATCACCACAAACTTATAGGTATCACCACAAACTTACAGGTATTACTACAAACTTACAGGTATCCCCACACAATTACAGGTATCACCACAACTTACAGGTATCACCACACAATTACAGGTATCACCACAGACTTAGAGGTATCACTACAAACTTACAGGTATTACCACTCACTTACAGGTATCACCACAGACTTACAGGTATCACCACAGACTTACAGGTATCACCACAGACTTACAGGTATCATGCCCATGGAACTTTTGCCCACTTCTCCCATGGCTCCAAGTTTAAAATTTTGTGCTTGACCAGCTGGTGATAGCCGCCCAAAGGGGGGCCCTTGTGTTGTCAGTCCAAAGGGGGGCCCTTGTGCAGTCAGTCCAAAGGGGGGCCCTTGTGTCCCTAGGGTAGCCAGCCCAATCTGTGCCCCTGGCCCCATGAGTGGCCCAGCCAGCCCTGGCCTGGACACAGACTGACTGTCCCCGGCCCCAACTCCAGATGTATCAAAGCCCACTCCGCCCCCAGCCTGGGGAACACAAGGAAGTCAACTCATCAACACATCAACACAAGGAAGTAAACTCATCAACACAAGGTCATACACCAGTTCTTAGGCAAACATGAGCAGAGAAAATCTACTGGCTGAAACTTATTTTAAAACATCTTGTAAACACAACACAATACAATCAAAGCTGATCCTAAGAAATTGCTACAAAATATAACACATTTGCTACTTTATATGTTACAAACATTTTTAGACACCCAAAATCTACCTGCAATCCATTTAGGCCAAAAAATATAAAATCTACCTGCAATCCCTTTAGGCCAGCAAATGGAAATTTTCCCTGGCCAGGGCCATTCTTGTCCATCTCCGCAGCATGGGCTGCAGCAAATCCCACGGCCTCCCCTGACAATGCCACTCGTGAGTTTTCTGCGTAGTTTTTCAGCTCCAACATCAGGTTCTGGGGGTTTCAAAAGGTCACGGTCACCCAGTCATCTCATGGATTGCGTCATTTAACACACACAAAAAGCATGCAGGACAGATTCCCAATTAGCACTGAGTGACATTGGTCACTGAGTGACATTGGTCACTGAGTGACATTGGTCACTGATTAGCAATTAACCTCAGTTCACACCCAGCACAGCACTGACCTGTTTCCTTTGGCTCAACTCTCTGATAGTATCTTGTTCAACATTTGAGTCCATCAGAGCAGTAGCCCCTGCGGCTGGGTTATATCCCCTGACTAGATGCAAGAATAGAACAAACTTGGTTATATCCCCTGACTAGATGCAAGAATAGAACAAACTTGGTTATATCCCCTGACTAGATGCAAGAATAGAACAAACTTGGTTATATCCCCTGACTAGATGCAAGAATAGAACAAACTTGGTTATATCCCCTGACTAGATGCAAGAATAGAACAAACTTGGTTATATCCCCTGACTAGATGCAAGAATAGAACAAACTTGGTTATATCCCCTGACTAGATGCAAGAATAGAACAAACTTGGTTATATCCCCTGACTAGATGCAAGAATAGAACAAACTTGGTTATATCCCCTGACTAGATGCAAGAATAGAACAAACTTGGTTATATCCCCTGACTAGATGCAAGAATAGAACAAACTTGGTTATATCCCCTGACTAGATGCAAGAATAGAACAAACTTGGTTATATCCCCTGACTAGATGCAAGAATAGAACAAACTTGGTTATATCCCCTGACTAGATGCAAGAATAGAACAAACTTGGTTATATCCCCTGACTAGATGCAAGAATATAACAAACTTGGTTATATCCCCTGACTAGATGCAAGAATAGAACAAGGCATTCATAGTATCCTGGAAGATTACTTTTTTAGTTTTAGAAGTTTGAGATGATTCTTTAAATAAACTTGTAACCAGGGTAGCACTAGCTAGACTGAGACAGTGTAGCACTAGCTAGACTGAGACAGGGTAGCACTAGCTAGACTGAGACAGGGTAGCACTAGCTAGACTGAGACAGGGTAGCACTAGCTAGATTGTGAGACAGGGTAGCACTAGCAAGACTGAGACAGTGTAGTTAGAGTGAAACAAGGTAGCACTAGATAGACTGAGAGAGGGTAGCACTAGCTAGACTGTGAGGCAGGGTAGCACTAGCTAGACAGATGAGCTGTACTGTAACATGTCTACTGTAGCACTAGCTAGACAGATGAGCTGTACTGTAACATGTCTACTGTAGTACTAGCTAGACAGATGAGCAGTACTGTGTCTACTGTAGCGCTCACCTTCTCCCTCCACAGACACACACATCAGCTGCTCTGATCTGGAGTTAGAGTCCATGCGATAGTCAGCCTGCAAGATCAGGTCAAAAACTGTAACTTTAATCACTCTAACTAGGTCAAAATGTTTTCCCATCTAAATTTAACCAAGGCTAATAGAATAGGAAATTGTGACAAGTGTTAATGTGTGTTTAAATTTTGTTCTATGATGTTTATTAAATGTCTAAAAGCTTGATAAACAACTTTAGAAAAGATAAACTAAAAAAACATTTTGTTGAGAGTTCCTCAATGTGGGTAGTAATGCCCCTTTGGGGGAGGGGGGGGGGGGGGTGATAGATTAACCTGGGGAATAGACTAGACTAGAAATAAATACACTTTTACAAGAGTAAAATCCTATAGCACAGCCCAACCCAACGTTACACCAAGCCAATGTTACATCAAAATGTTACACCAAACCAATGTTACAACTAAATGTTACAAGCTAATGCTACACACCTGTACAATGCCGGCTAATGAATGACTAAAATTGTCTTTGAAAACTACTTCACCAGTTCTGTCATTGCGGGCATCAACCTGGACAATAAAAATTTGGTTCTTAATGATTCATTGTAGTGGACAATAAAAATTTGGTTTTTAATGATTTATTGTAGTGGACAATAAAAATTTGGTAAAAATTTGGTTTTTAATGATTCATTTTAGTGGACAATAAAAATTTGGTTCTTAATGACTTAATGATTCATTGTAGTGGACAATACAAATTTTGTTCTTAATCATTCACTGTAGTGGACAATAAAAATTTGGTTCTTAATGACTTAATGATTCATTGTAGTGGACAATAAAAATTTGGTTCTTAATCATTCACTGTAGTGGACAATAAAAATTTGGTTCTTAATGACTTAATGATTCATTGTAGTGGAATAAAAATTTGGTTCTTAATCATTCACTGTAGTGGACAATAAAAATTTGGTAAAAATTTGGTTTTTAATGATTCATTTTAGTGGACAATAAAAATTTGGTTCTTAATGACTTAATGATTCATTGTAGTGGACAATACAAATTTTGTTCTTAATCATTCACTGTAGTGGACAATAAAAATTTGGTTCTTAATGACTTAATGATTCATTGTAGTGGACAATAAAAATTTGGTTCTTAATCATTCACTGTAGTGGACAATAAAAATTTGGTTCTTAATGACTTAATGATTCATTGTAGTGGAATAAAAATTTGGTTCTTAATCATTCACTGTAGTGGACAATAAAAATTTGGTTCTTAATGGTTCATTCTAGTGGACTGTAAAAATTTGGTTCTTAATGATTCACTGTAGTGGACAATAAAAATTTGGTTTTTAATGATTCATTAACTCTTAGATGGCCAGTTACAGACGTGAACAGTTTAACCCTTAGATGGCTGGCTCACCTTGCCATTACTCCAGCCTGTAATCAGCTCCTGCACACCATCCCCATCAAGATCAAATCCATGAATGGCCACAGCTTTGTTTTTAGACTACATCAATACAGGATCACAAGTCAGTCCAGGAATAGAACACAACAAGACATGTAATTAAAATATAAATAATACGGTTCTTGTACTTATTACAACAAAATTGATTTTTTAAACAAATATTCAAGCTAACTGCTGAAGACATTTTATTTTTAAACTTTTCAATAAAAATTCTGTTCGCAAAGTATGAAAATGTGTTTTTCTCAAAAAATGTTTGAAATAAAAAACTCTCTGACCTTGATTCTCCAGCAGCGCGACTGTGTCTCATACACGCCTACAGTTCCATTGGACAGGGCGTAGCCAAACCTGGTGCCCATCAGGTTAGACAGGCAGGTGATCACCTGCTCACAAGGCAAACTTTATCAAATTATGGTTAGACAGGCAGGTGATCACCTGCTCACAAGGCAAACTTCATCAAATTATGGTTAGACAGGCAGGTGATCACCTGCTCACAAGGCAAACTTCATCAAATTATGGTTAGACAGGCAGGTGATCACCTGCTCACAAGGCAAACTTCATCAAATTATGGTTAGACAGGCAGGTGATCACCTGCTCACAAGGTAAACTTCATCAAATTATCTCCCTCTTATATTACAATTTTCTACTAATTAAAAACTTTACTACACAGTTTAATTCTTGCATCCAGTTAAAATTTTAAGAATCTATATATATAATTCTCCTCTGGGAGCTATTAGAAAACAAGATGCAAGTGCCTCCTTGCAGTCCCCTCTCTTTCTCTCTATCACTATCACTACCACCCCCACCCCACCCCCACATTGTCTGGTGAGTTGTGGTCACGCTAAATGTTTACAAAGCTAAATGTTTACAAATCGTAGAGCCGTAGAGCCGGGTTTCTATTAGGGGCAGATAATTTAGTTCGATTTTAAACTTACAGGAGGTAACTAATAAATAACTAAGAGGAGGCTGCTTTCACAAGGGGGGGGGAGGGAGGGGGGGTGTAGGGTCGGGGTTAGGGGAAAGGGGGGGGGGGGGGGGGGGGGTAGTGTTTTAAAGCAAATATTTTCAGTGGCAGCATTGGTACTGTCGAATTCACAAATTATGAATTACTGAAAAGTAGAAAATAAAACGACTAAATAGCGGCATATGATACGCTGCGGGTCGGCTCGTTAGGTATATTTAATGTGAGAGAATTCTTGTAAAAAAAAAACACCACAAAAATGGCGGTTATGAGGACTATGTTGACGTATGATTAAATCACCTCAGTTTCTGTCATCTCAGCGATGATTTCGTCCTCCTTAAACACTCGTATGTCGTAATCCTCGGACCCCACGATCAGCTACAAGTATCAAATAATCAACGATGTATTTAAATAACAAACACGTGATATTAGAGAAAGAAAATAATAAGTGCTTTAAGTACAACAACTTGTGACATAAAATGAAGTTGGAAATAAAAAGTTTCAATCCTACGACCACTGATTGTATGAGTGAATGTATCCTGTTGTGGATCTGACTCAAGTTTGTAGAAAGCTGAGTTGTGTTTGGTACAGGTCTACACACACTTACAAGTGCAAGACCAGTGAGGCAGGAAACAAGTGAGACAGGTGAAACAGGTGAGACAGGTGAGACAGGTGAGACAAGTGGAACAAGTGAACAGGTGAGACAGGTGGAACAAGTGAACAGGTGAGACATGTGAAACAGGTGAGACAAGTGGAACAAGTGAGACAGGTGAGACAGGTGAGACAGGTGAGACAGGTGAAACAGGTGAGACCAGTGAGAAAGCTTATAGAAAAAGAAACAAACCTCATTTTGGCCATCCCCATTAAAGTCCATCAAACACAGAGACTGCACATTGTCCCCTGTGACCTGGAGGGGGGGGGGGGGGGAGAGTAAAATAAAAATAATCTTTTTATTCTTCTTGTCTGGCGCTGCTGAAAACACAAGCACAACTGACATGTCACAGCAAGGTTATGTCTGTGTATATGTATGACATGGCCTAAGATATGACATGATGACATGACCTAGGATATGACATGATGGTATGACATGATATGACATGATGACATGGCCTATATATGACATGACCTAGGATGTGATGACATGAGCTAAGATATGACATAAAGATGACAAGTGCAATGTACTTACTGTCCAGAAGTTATCTTCCCCCTGCTGGTTGTAGCCTAAAATGGAGCAGTTTCCCCCCACTATAGCTAGTGGTGATGGTATGGATCCAATCCTCCCAATTTTTATTGCGTTGGCTCCATCTGGACTCTGGATGTGTACAGGTCAACATGTGTAACACATAAAGGTCAACATATGTAACACATAAAGGTCAACATATGTAACACATAAAGGTCAACATATGTAACACATAAAGGTCAACATATGTAACACATAAAGGTCAACATATGTAACACTGAAAGGTTAACATGTAACACAGAAAGGTCAATATATGTAACACAGAAAGGTCAATATATGTAACACAGAAAGGTCAATATATGTAACACAGAAAGAACAGATGTACACTTGTAATATGTCATATGCTCTAGACAGGTGAGACAAAAAAGGTCAAAATGTGTAACACAAAAAGGTCTAGATATGTAACACAGAAAGAACTGGTGACAACTTACATCTTTGTAGAAGATATCCTTGTTGTTGTTGATGTCATAAGCCAGCACATTGGTGGGGGTGCCCACAACGAGGACCTCCCCCTCGTTGTCTGGGTCCAGGAGCCCTGTGGCCAGGGAGGTCACTTGTTGGTTTATGTTGAGCAGGTTGATGCTGGAATCTTCCCCTGGGTTCTGCTGGTGGGTGTGGGGGCTGTGTATCAACACCTACAACAAATTATGGGAGTAAAGTCCACTGGCACTGTCTAACAATGATTATCATTTCACATGTTACTTTAGAAATAAAGCTACTTTTGTATCAGACTAATAGTGACAACAGGGGGAACAGAACAAAATATCTCTGGAAAAAATATCTCACTGATAAAATATCTCAGGAAATAATACCTCACTGACAAAATATCTCCTGCAGCAATAATGCTGAGATATATTGTCATGACAACCAACAGATTTACCTTTCCAGCAGCGGTAGCACATGTGAGGGCAGGGTGTGTCCCATCATAGTGACCCACAGCAACAGTGCGGGGAATAACTTTATGGTTCAGCTTCAGTGAAAATATAGGGACCAGCATCTTGTGGCTGTGTGATGAGGACCTTTGAGATGGTGTGTAGCTCTAGGATGGTGAGAACCTCTGGGATAATGTGTGGCTCTCAGATGATGTGTGGCTCGAGGAAGATGAGGACAAATGTTTGTGGGGCTGATCAGCCTATCTAAGCCTGGCAAGATAAAAAGTCTTTTATTGATATATTTTATTGAATAGAATCCAGACATAGTTTTAATAACAAATTAAGTTTTTTTTTTACACTGTAGATCATCAACCTAAATCTACTGTTAAAAAATGTCCAAATTTACTACATTCAAATTGAAGAGTGTAAATCTTGTCTTTACCAATTTTACCTCTATATGATCACTAAACCTGAAACAGCATTGTTTTTTACACTCAGGTGACTTAGAACTTAGTCTTGTTGTGAACAGCTTTTTGATTGAATTACAAGCAGACACTTTGGTTCTGCTTTTAATTGTTTTTTCTAGTTCCGCCACTGCTCTAGATCTAATTCAAAGGTCTATATATTTTAAATTTTAATTTAGGAGGTGGCTATTAGGAGCCAGGTCCCTAAAGCCCTGACAGTTATTCGGACCAGGCATCAAGTTTGGTCTATAGGCCCTCCTATTACACATTCACATAACATGTATTAAAATTATTCCTTTTGTGTTTATTTGATTTTTCTTGTGGATTTGCAAGTATTTTGTTGTGTGTTAAATAGTTCTAAGTATTTGCTAGTATTAGGACCTATGATTTCTAAATATCCTATATTTAGCACTATATACAAAATCATTAAATATTAACTATTTAAGGTAAGACAAAGTGGCCGAATAGTGAATGTCATGCCTCCCAAATCTCTGAAAATAATGGTTCGGAACCTCACATGAAAATCAGACATAAGTCTTGTGCGAGAAGTAAAGTATTCAGCTAGTTAATCTATCACAAGTGTTTTATGCTTTTTTTAAATTCTATAGCTTTACTAGATTTAGATTTTTTTTTAAATATACCAATTCTTAACATTGTTGCTCCTTTGATCACCAGCTCATGTTGTCTTGTCAGCGGGAGAAAAATACCAACAGGGGTCTAGGGTTACTGTGAGTTCACTTTGGTTTAGATATCAGTAGCATTGGTGTATAGCATAAGTCATAGCAAGAACATTGCTTTTTGAGATTGTCAATTACTTCACTTTTATTTGTCCCCCAAACCAAGCAAGATAAAAAACATATTTGGGGTTATATGGGTTCATATGTTAAATTATATAATTTTCAATTATAGCATACTACCACGCATGCGAGATATTAGTGTTCAAGTTGTAGTCTACATTCAGCTATTTTATAAAATTATATTTTTTACATTTTGGACTGATAAGACAATTAAATAAGAAGAGAACAAAATAAAGTACACTTTACATGTGAGCTCTACATTAGCTCGGTCTGAGAAGTTCATACCATAGTGCGCCATAGGCAATATAATATTAAATATTTTAGATATTCTCGCTAAATCTAAAATTTACTCAATTTTCAATGTAAACATTTGGCACTAATTTTGAACTAAATTACTTAATTTAATATTGTCACTCACAGCCATGGCATGACACACCTTTCCATTACAACCATTATGTTTGAAGCCACGGCAAGCCACAATTAAATTGGTTCAACTTTTTAACTGGCAATGCACCAGAGTTCCTCACTGACACTAGTGATCAACCAATAGGCAATAGGGGTCAAATGGTTTTTAAAACCTGCCACAGTTTGTTTTTATAAGGCAAAAACCCACCATTTTGCTCGTGGTAAACAATTTTAAAAGTAATGGTCACTGAAACTATAACAAAAAATTCGTTTGAAGTTATGCATCCGGTGTGGATGCCATATTCATGTTAATGTTAACAACTGGTCCCGCCTCCAGATAGTGAGCAATACTAATACTATTAATACTAGATCTATAATTATTAACAGACCATATCAGGAAAAAATCACAACAGAAAAGATATATTCTAGAATCTTTTCTAGATCTACAATAAAAACATCTTAAAATTAGGCTTGTTATTAAATGTTAACAAATTTAGCCGCAGAGGCTAATTTATTTAAGCTTCAGTTTTAGTTAGAGTAGACTCTTAGTCTTAGACTCTAGAACTAAGTTTTCGACGTCTTTTTCCGACTTTTGCTGTCTGCAGTGTCTGGCTTGTAGGCGAGCCAACTCGTTTGTTAAATTGTTACTGATACTGAATCCATGATGATTAGAATCTAGGGTAATCTATCGTTTTGGGTACGTAAAATCGCCCGCGGCTATTAATGTACGAAAACGTTACCTCATTGTCAAGGCTGTAATAGAAGTATATTGTGATATGTTTGTGTCAAATATTATAGATAAATGAATAATAAACCTAAATCAATGGCTAAATATATCAATATAGGCCCGAAATTAACTTTAAACAGCAAGCAAGATTTGCTATATAAACAGCAGCCATTTGTAAAATAGAGTGACTTCCGCCTGAATCTTGCGCTATAAGTCTATAAAAATAAAACTTTAACAAAATGGCTGCTATAGTAAATGAGCATGGTTGCATCTGTTGGAAACATCGCTGGTGTTCATTTATTACTGAAAAGTTTTAATTCGATTGTTTAGAAACAGGTACATAAATGAAACAAGGAAACATTTTTGTATTTTTCAAAACATAAATCCTCCTCAAAATGTGAAATAATTATTAAAATGTAAGGAGTCACCTGTTTTTCACATTACTAGTCGCGGGCGATTTTACGTACCTAAAACGATAGATTACCGAATCTAGATTCTAGTTCTAAGTTCTAGAATCTAGTAATTTTCTAAATAATGTATGTTTAAATGCTTACTAAACAAATCAACTAATGAGATGATAAGTACTTATAAATATAGTTTACCATTATTGAAAAAGCTATGTATTATTTTAATCACAACATTTAAGAGTGTGGAATTTGATAATGAATTTGATAGAGAGAGAGAATTTGGTTGTCAATGAAGCCGTCGGAAAAAATGTTAACCACTAGGTGAGAGTACATTCCCTTGAATATTTTCATTTGGGAGAGCTAGACTGCAATTTTTGATGACGTCATTTTTAACAAATTTTTAAAATTAAAAATAAATAAAATTAAAATGCTTATTTTTTAATTATACCAAGCATTTAATATATTTTTTAATATAAACGAATACTTCTATCTACATCTTTATTTGACTATTAAAGAAAAAAAGAGGTATTGAAAAGACATTCCAGCTACTACTAAAAGGGGGGGGGGGGCTGTGTCATCCATAAATGACATGCTTTTTTGACGATTTTACCCCACCCACCCTCACCACTGTAACACACCTTCACAAAAGCCAGACTCCTCCCTCCTTTCCAAAATGCCACCCCCCCCCCCCCCCCACCCCTCAAAAATGCAGTTCAATTGTTTGTTATTAAAAAAGACTAAGGGATCATCCACAGTGGCGTAGCGAGGTCGGGTGTCATCCGGTGCGGTCCGCACCCCCAACCCCCGCCGCCCCCCCCCCCCTTGCTACGCCTCTGTCTCTATGACTGTGAACATTTGTCATCAACGCCAGTGATCGCTTCCCTTTACTTATCCCCTAAAGCAGGTCGCAAAGTGGACATGATAATGTTGTCGTTATGTGATTGAAAACTTAGGGGACGTGATGGTTTATTTGTACAGAAATATTTCGTCACATTTTGATTTTAAAACAAACAAAAAATCAGTGCTAGTAAATCAGTGCTAGTAAACAGCAACAACATCAATTCAGACATTGCCTAATTAAACAAATCATTGCCTAAAATATCCAAACATTGCCTAAAGTATCGAAAGTTTTGTTGTTTTTTTTTTCATTTATGGCAAAAGAACGTCCAATTATTGCCTAACTTTTTTTCAATTATTGCCAAACGCATTCAAACATGGACCACAGCTGTTGTGATTTGTTCAACCATTGATCTCACAGCGTCATATAAATCGTGCGAAGAAAGCTAGCTTTTTCCTGTTTGTGTATTTAGTCAATCAACCAAATGTGGTCTGATAGTGGTGCAGCCTAGTAAACAGTGTTTCTTCCAGACTTTTTTCTCCTGGGGGGCACTTGAAATTTTCGGGGGGGGGGGGGGGGGCGGTAGACTTTCTTCGGGGGGGGGGGGGGGGGCGGACACTGTTAAAAGTATATATTTTCTATATAAATTATATAAATTTTATTTCGTTCGGGGGGGGGGGGGGCGGTAAAAAAGAGATGCCTGGAAGAAACTCTGCTAGTAAAGACGCAATAATTGTGGTAACTCGGTAGCTCTGCTGTTGTTTTTTTATTCTCGCCGTATTGCTGGTTTTGTTTGATTGGTTGGTGGTTCCTATTGTTTAAAGATAAAGCGGCTGAGGTCTGGTTCAAACTGTAATTATCTGGGTTTTTTCCATCGCCGCCTGTCACGGTCTGGCTTTTTACCTGTCATGATCTGGCTTTTAACATGCAATGGTCTGGCTTTTTACCTGCAATGGTCTGGCTTTTTACCTGAAATGGTCTGGCTTTTTACCTGTTATGATCTGGCTTTTTACCTGCAATGGTCTGGCTTTTTACCTGCAATGGTCTGGCTTTTTACCTGAAATGGTCTGGCTTTTTACCTGCAAAAATCTGGCTTTTAACATGCAATGATCTGGCTCTTTACCTGTCATAATTTTTTTTTTACCTGCAATGATCTGTTAATCACTTATATGCCCATGTACGTTATCCCCCCCCCCACACACACACACACACCCACCTTCCGCCCGTCCGTCAGAGAATCCTCACCTAGTGTCACGTGACAGATTAACGTCTGCAATTAGCAGACGATATCAGGTAGTTGAGTTGAGCACTCAATATTTGATGAGAAATTATTACCCGAGTAAATCAGGTGCCAGATAGAATTTCACACACACTGTGTTGGGTGTCCACTCTCTCCCCACAGTGTGTCCTGAGGTCCTTAGTTTCCTCTACCACCGAACAATGCGTCCCTAGTGCCCCCCTCCCCAAATTGTGTCTTTATCGTCCTCTCCTACTCCACACTGTGTCTATAGTGTCCTCTCCCACCCCACACTGTCCTCTCTCCCAGACTGTGTCCTTGGGTCCCACCCCCACTTTCCTCAGTGTCCTTCCCGCGCTGCACCATGTCCTTAGTGCCTCCACCCACCCCCACCCCCACACACACTGTGACCTTAAGTGTCTTGGGCTGAAGCGCCACTTTTTGTATCCGTGTGTTTATTTATTTATTTTTTTTTTTTTTTATTATTTTGACAAAAAAGTATGACTGGAGACAGATGAAAAAAAAACGAAACAAACTTTAAAACAAAGACTTTATTTTAGCATCTACGGCCTGACACGACATGCCACTGTTGGAAGCACGTCTGTCGTCTGCCCTGCTAGCCGTGCAGCTGCATCTTATTCCTGTTGCTGGTCTTCTGGCTGTGGTGGTGCAGCATGTCCATGATGTGGTCAATGTTGTCCAGGCCTGGAAGGGCTGACCGGAAGGAGAATAAAAGGGTGGGGAGGGGAGGTTCAATGTCTAAGTTAACTATCATCTTCAGCACAAGTAAGTAAAGAAACACAGCTACACACGAAGGGTACACAATACACACCAAACACAGCACAGTAAATAAAGAACACAGCTACACACGAAGGTACACACCCACAACACACACCAAACTCAACACAAGTAAATAAAGAACACAGCCACACACTAGTGAACACACATCCACAACACACACCAAACTCAACACAAGTAAATAAAGAACACAGCTACACACCAAGGTAACACATCGACAATACACGGCCAGTAACGTACATTGTTGACTACATTTAGGTACCATGTTTATACAAGTGCAAAAAAAAAATTCACTGCCAAGACTCCGAGCAGTCAAATTTATGAACCACTTTCCTACTGATGTATTAATGGCCTACCACAGGATTCAATAACTGAAATCTACTTTCCTACTGATGTATTAATGGAACCTTCAGTTTGCAAAGGTTAGCTGAAACGTTTTCTCTCCAACTAGAGTCTAGATCTAGATCTAGATTTCTAGATCTAGTCTAGATATCTAGCTTCGAATTGTTTCTGTATAATTCAGATGTCCGCTATAGACTCTACTTGTTTGATCTGCTTCTTCAATTCTACGTGTTAAGATCTAGAATTTCTAGATCTACTTGTTTAGATCTATAACTACTTTTTTTTAGATCTAGATCTACGTGTTTAAATCTACGTGTTGAGACTAAAGTTTAGATCTAGATCTACTTGTTTAGATCTATAACTACTTTTTTTTTTTAGATCTAGATCTACGTGTTTAAATCTACGTGTTGAGACTAAAGTTTAGATCTAGATCTACTTGTTTAGATCTAGAACTACTTTTTTTTTTAGATCTAGATCTACGTGTTTAAATCTACGTGTTGAGACTAAAGTTTAGATCTAGATCTACTTGTTTAGATCTAGAACTAGATCTAGATCTACTTGTTTAGATCTGCCCTCTACTTAAAATATATAGAATCTAGATCTGTGCTCAGCTCATTCGTATCTGTTTGCCTCAATCTTTAATTATGGATGTTTTGACATTTCTTTTAATTATGGATGTTTTGACATTTCTTTAACTTGGCTAGACAGTAGGCAATATTTTTCGCGTCGAGCTATAGAAAAGTAAATAAATAAAGCGAGAGTGACCTGACCTAAACCTCTTATATTTTTATGTAACAGTTGAGTAAGGGGGAGGAAGCTTTCATTGCATTCGTGCAACAAATGTTTTTTTTTTTTAATTAATTTTTTATTCTTAAATATTTTTAAAAGCGTAAAATCGAGTGTAAAAAATAATTTTGCACCAAAATGACTGCAAACTATGTGTGCCTAATTGAGCAGAAAAGTATCACATTATTACATGACTAGACGACCCAGTTTCCCATTCGGAAACGGTCGGTCGGCGACAGCCCACAACACAATCCCCATTATGCCATCCATTCTAGTCTAATATAATTATAATGTAAGCACCGTTTCACTTAGGTCAAATAAAGCTTATACATAAGTATAAGATCTTATTATCTTGCCGCTTTCAAATTTTGAGTGGTTTTCGGAGACCGGCTGTAGTATTTTACGATGTTTCCGAATTCTCAAAAAACTATAATTTCTACTGGACCGATGTGTCTCAAACTTTTCACGTAGGTAAAGACTCAATGACAATGAACTGTGAAATAAAATGGGACTTAATTATGTGTATCATTTACAAAGTAGACCTACTAATATTCCTCTTAATTGTGTACACCTTGTTTACATTCATTTTGGTGCGCAAATCAGTTATCGGAAATCACTGAAAAGTTGATACAGATCTACATATTTGATATAATACTTATATATGACATTTCATCAACCTAGCTGTAACGGTACTCACGTTATCGTGTTTACAAACACACACGCACACACACACACACACGGACAGAATAGGATTGTACAGTATAAAACGCCAAAATTGTGATAAATCTGGATGTATAATTTTTGCCCGATTAAAATAAGTACCCTATACTCCGTATATGATGAAGTACTGATGTGTAAAGCGGTGAAAACTCAAAATTTCATGTGATTTTTTATATATTTTTTTTTGCACGATTACAATACTTTCTCTATATTCTGTATACAATCTATAATATAACGCTGCTGGTAGTGTGTCAGTCCTTCCTTCCTTCCTTCCTTCCGTCATCGCTATAGATTTTGGGACTATAAAAGTAAACATCGCACCATGCTGTGCTTTTCAGTGCACCGCAGTGTCTTATTATAAGTAATAGAGTAGGGATTGTTTATATAGCGGCATAGAGCTATTTTATAATTTCCACTGTTTTTACAATTTTGCATAACGTAAAGAGAATATTAAATACACGCACATTGCTAAAACATATTAAAAGGATCAATGTCAAATATAGTTTTCGTTAATATTCCTAGAAAAAGTGGATACATTTTAATAACATAATAACTGTAGGCTAGAAAAATCAAATGAATTTAACTCTTTTCTAATTTTGACAAAGGAGGTAATTTAAAAATACATTAAACTCACGCTAATAAAAAATGTGAATGCAAATATACGTTCGTCATAGAAGGAATTAGTGTTGCAATAATATAATTAGCAAAATGTGAATGCAAATTATGTGGATGTGTAAGAGGAAATTGTTGTTAGAAAATTATAATTAGCATGGATTGATACAAGGCAATCTTTTATTTATTTTATTCACTGAATGTAGGCCCTACTGTTTATTACTTATAATTTTTAATCAACTATTCAGCACTATTATAGACGCGTCATCACGTTCATTAGGTGCGCAATGGTTTTAGTTATGAAACTCTATTGTAAATTTTTAAAATTTAAAGTACTGGAAAAAAAATGCGTGAATGGATAAAGTGAAATATTGTATATATTATAGATACTGCCTATTATTTATACTGTTTTCTAATTATTATTCTATCTTTCGGGTTTTATAGGAGAGGCGTAGCTAGGGGGGGGGGGCATATGTCCCCGGGTGCCGACCTTAGGGGGCGCCAAAGTGGGTTGGAAAAAATGTGCGAGGGGGGGGGGTTGAAATCGAAAGTTTTAGGAAGGGGGGGGGGGGGGGGGAAGGGGTGCAAATCGAAAGTTTGAGGGGGGTGCAAATCACCGGAAAGGGCGCGATTTGGCGCTACGGGCTAGACTGTGAGCAATAAGCCTTTATGATTGCATTTAAATTGTGTTTATGTTATGAGTGTTGTTTGTTTTTTCGTTTTTTTTTTTGTTTTTTTTGCGTTCGTTCGTGTTGTGTTTAGTTTTGTTCTGTTCCCAAGTTGGTACATTTTAAAAAGATTTACCGTGGCGGAGCACGGGATGCAGCTAGTCTATAATATAACGCTGCTGGTAGTGTGTCAGTCCTTCCTTCCTTCCTTCCTTCCTTCCGTCATCGCTATAGATTTTGGAACCATAAAAGTAAACATTCGCACCATGCTGTGCTTTTCAGTGCACCGCAGTGTCTTATTATAAGTATTAGAGTAGGGTTTGTTTATATAGCGGCATAGAGCTATTTTATAATTGCCACGGTTTTTACTCTTTCGCATAACGTCAAGAAAATATTAAATACACGCAAACTGCTAAAACGTATTAAAAAGATTAATGTCAAATATCATTTTCGTTTAGGTTCCCAGAAAAAGTGGATACATTTTAATAAGATAATAACAGTACGGTAGAAAAATCAAATTAATTTAACTCTTTTCTAATTTTGACAAAGGAGGTAATTTAAAAATACATTAAACTCACGCTAATAAAAAATGTAAATGCAAATATACGTTCGTCATAGAAGGAATTAGTGTTGCAATAATATAATTAGCAAAATGTGAATGCAAATTATTCGGATGTGTAAGAGGAAATTATTGTTAGAAAATTATAATTAGCATGGATTGATAAAAGGCAATCTTTTATTTATTTTATTCACTGAATGTAGGCCCTACTGTTTATTACTTATAATTTTTAATCAACTATTCAGCTCTATTATAGACGCCTCATCACGTTCATTAGGTGCGCAATGGTTTTAGTTATGAAACTCTATTGTAATTTTTTTAAATTTAAAGTACTGGAAAAAAATGCGTGAATGGATAAAGTGAAATATTGTAGGTAAAACACGGATATTTTAAATACTGCCTATTATTTATACTGTTTTCTAATTATTATTCTATCTTTCGGGTTTTATAGGAGAGGCGTAGCGAGGGGGGGGGGGGGCATATGTCCCCGGGTGCCGACCTTAAGGGGCGCCAAAGTGGGTTGGAAAAAAATTGCGAGGGGGGGGGGTGGAAATCGAAAGTTTTAGGGCGGGGGGTGGAAGGGGTGCAAATCGAAAGTTTGAGGGGGTTGCAAATCACCGGAAAGGGCGCGATTTGGCGCTACGGGCTAGACTGTGAGCAATTTGCCTTTATGATTGCATTTAAATTGTGTTTATGTTATGAGTGTTGTGTTTGTTTTTTCGTTGTTTTTTTTGCGTTCGTTTGTGTTGTGTTTAGTTTTGTTCTGTTCCCAAGTTGGTACATTTAAAAAAGATTTACCGTGGCGGAGCACGGGATGCAGCTAGTTCTGTATACACGAGAATGTAAAAATTTAAAGTACTGAAAAAAAAATTCATAAAAAAAACAACGTTTTAATAACAAGCTTTTATGTAATAATGCACGAAAAAGTAGAAAATAAATTATACACTACTATTTTAATAACTACAAAGTAAAGTGTGGGTCTCTTCCTGAATATTAGTAAAGGTATTCAATAAAGTGATCCACGCTTTTCTTTATAGTTATTTAAATAGTAGTCTATAATTTATTTTCTACTTTTTAGTGCATTATTACATAAAAACTTGTTATTAAAACGTTTTTATGAATATGTGTATGGTTACAATATTTCCTCTCTATACCGTATACGAGAAAGTAAAAAAAGGAGAAAGGCATATTTATTATGTATGATACATGATATCGTGAACTAAACTAGACAATGAGTTTAAGTATCGCTCCGTCAGCCGACTAAATGAGAAGAGGAATCAAAGTATCACTCCGTCAGCCGGCTAAATGAGAAGAGGAATCAAAGTATCGCTCCGTCAGCCGGCTAAATGAGAAGAGGAATAAAAGTATCGCCCCGGCAGCCGGCTAAATGAGAAGAGGAATCAAAGTATCGCTCCGTCAGCCGGCTAAATGAGAAGAGGAATCAAAGTATCGCTCCGTCAGCCGGCTAAATGAGAAGAGGAATAAAAGTATCGCCCCGGCAGCCGGCTAAATGAGAAGAGGAATCAAACTATCGCTCCGGCAGCCGGCTAAATGTCAGCCGGTACTACTTGCACGACCATCTAGAGTTGCCGGCTTTGATTGGTCGAGACCTCATTGTGTATGAACGTGGAGCGCGAGCGAAATGTCAAGACAAGGGGGGGGGGGGGGGTGACGAGTTTAAGGTGGGGAAGGGACGGGGCAAACAGGGTGGGGGAGGGGGTTTACTTTGATGCTATCCATTGATTACTGAGTGCCAGCATTTTTTAAACTCATCAGGTCTGGCTGTCATGAATCAGTGGGGGAGTCGTGGTGTGTGTGTGGGGGGGGGGGGGACGACGACAGTGGAGGAGTCGTGGTGTGTGTGTGGGGGGGTGTAAGTCGTAGTGTCAGCCAACATAATATCGAGACCCACGGTGTATTTTAGTATATACTAGCCGTCCCGGCCAGGCTTTGCACTGGCTTTTGTGAGAAACGTATCTGTAAAGGACCGTGGCTTGTGTGTTTATAAAGCAGCATATACCCGGTGCTGTCCTATTAATGTCTGTATGTAAATAACGACATTTGAGAAAATATATATAACCCTTAACCCAACTCTAAACCTAACACTAACTACAACCAACCGCAAACATAAATGTAAACGGACATAAACCCCCTCCCTTCCTCGCACTTCTACGTCTAAAAAACAACCACATAAACACAACCATAAAAACAACATTAAAACCAACTCTCCCCACAGTCGCAAACAAGAACATTAACATAACAAAAACATAAACATAAACCAACCCTGACCACACCCTCAGCCACAAACATAAACACAACTACAAGCATGAGCATACACTCAAACCAACCCTCACTTCAACATCAACCAAATGGTCTGCCATAACAATAAAACTATTGAAGCCCTAAACCCAACATTAACATCAAATCGTTTTTAAATTCCATTAGAAACGTGTCAAGTTATAATTATCTTATTATTTAATATCGTTATCCTGATTTTCGTTTAAGAAGGATAAATACTAAAATAGTACATGTAAACACCCTTTCTAGACAGTTCCGAGGATAATGTATCACACCGGTGCTGAACGTACCTCGCAAATGCCAAATATAATGGCGGAAATTAGGTCACCTATATGGCCTATAGAAATATTATAAAAATTGAAAACAATTAAAAATAGCATCAGATCTAGCCAGAAAGTGCGAGCAAACACTCCCAGTGTTATTATGTACCAGGGTGGCAAAATGTACCAGTGTGGCAAAAATGTACCAGGGTGGCAAAAATGTACCAGTGTGGCAAAAATGTACCAGGGTGGCAAAAATGTACCAGGGTGGCAAAATGTACCAGTGTGGCAAAAATGTACCAGGGTGGCAAAAATGTACCAGTGTGGCAAAATGTACCAGTGTGGCAAAATGTACCAGGGTGGCAAAAATGTACCAGTGTGGCAAAATGTACCAGTGTGGCAAAAATGTACCAGGGTGGCAAAAATGTACCAGTGTGGCAAAAATGTACCAGTGTGGCAAAATGTACCAGTGTGGCAAAATGTACCAGTGTGGCAAAAATGTACCAGGGTGGCAAAAATGTACCAGTGTGGCAAAATGTACCAGTGTGGCAAAAATGTACCAGAGTGGCAAAAATGTACCAGTGTGGCAAAATGTACCAGTGTGGCAAAATGTACCAGTGTGGCAAAAATGTACCAGGGTGGCAAAAATGTACCAGTGTGGCAAAATGTACCAGTGTGGCAAAAATGTACCAGGGTGGCAAAAATGTACCAGTGTGGCAAAATGTACCAGTGTGGCAAAATGTACCAGTGTGGCAAAAATGTACCAGGGTGGCAAAAATGTACCAGTGTGGCAAAAATGTACCAGTGTGGCAAAATGTACCAGTGTGGCAAAAATGTACCCGATCCGTTCAGGCCTACGGTTTTCGTACCGGACACGCAGACATACTTTGTTTTTTATATAGATCTAGATAGAAAATAGATTTAAAGAAAATTATTTTTCTTTTTGTCTGATTGTTAGTGCATAACAAAAGCTTGCTATTGTAAAGTTTTTATTTTTAAATTTTCGCATCCCCACCCCCATTCCTTCCCCACCCCGTCCCCTTCCCACCCCGTCCCCTCCCCACCCCGTCCCCGTCCCCTCCCCCACCCCGTCCCCTCCCCACCGGGGCCACTTCATGCTCTTCCCGTTTTCTTTGATTGGTGCAGCAGCGGTAAGTGGCCGCATTTTAAATAACCCTCACACTCACACACGCCCATACACGCACACACACGCACACACACACACACACACACGCACTCACACACAACGGATCTGTTATCGCCCATGCAATCGCTGCTCCAGTGTCCGTCAAGGCATGTATGACGAGCTTTGTATCCAGCACGCGTCACGCTACAACGTCTGACGGCATTGATGGATTGACCTGTTTGCTTAACGTGAAGCTCCGCCAGACCCATGTAACACAATCGCTTAACACAATCACTCGACACAATCACTCGACACAATCACTTCGCACAAGAGCTTTTCGGATATTTTGAGTTTTAGTTGGTGTCTATGCGCTACAAGCAGCATATTTGCCCCCAAAAAATATCGGTCAAATCATCAAGTTCTGGCGGCTAGCGAGCATATTTGACCGGCTAATGTATGCTGTTCTATAGGTCATGAGAAATGATGTCTGACATGCTAATGTATGCTGTTTTATAGGTCATGTGAAATGATGTCTGACCTGCTAATGTATGCTGTTTTATAGGTCATGAGAAATGATGTCTGACCTGCTAATGTATGCTGTTCTATAGGTCATGAGAAATGATGTCTGACCTGCTAATTTATGCTGTTCTATAGGTCATGAGAAATGATGTCTGACCTGCTAATGTATGCTGTTCTATAGGTCATGAGAAAAGATGTCTGACCTGCTAATGTATGCTGTTTTATAGGTCATGAGAAATGATGTCTGACCTGCTAATGTATGCTGTTTTATAGGTCATGAGAAATGATGTCTGACCTGCTAATGTATGCTGTTCTATAGGTCATGAGAAATGATGTCTGACATGCTAATGTATGCTGTTCTATAGGTCATGAGAAATGATGTCTGACATGCTAATGTATGCTGTTCTATAGGTCATGAGAAATGATGTCTGACCTGCTAATGTATGCTGTTTTATAGGTCATGAGAAATGATGTTTGACCTGCTAATGTATGCTGTTCTATAGGTCATAAGATATGACGCCGTCGGTTGATTGGTCATTGCTGTATTGACGTTGAGTGGTACGTTCTGGCAATAACGAGCGTGACAACAGTTAACGTGACAACAGTTAACGTGACAGCAGCTAACGTGACAGTATAAAACGCGACAACAGCTAACGTGACAACAGCTAACGTGACAACAGCTAACGTGACAACAGCTAACGTGACAACAGCTAACGTGACAACAGCTAACGTGACAACAGCTAACGTGACAACAGCTAACGTAACAACAACTAACGTGACAACATTTAATGCAACTACAGCGAACGTGACAGTATATAACAGCTAACGCGACAACAGCTAACGTGAGAACAGTGAACGTGACAAGTGCTAACGTGACAACAGCTAACGTGACAAGTGTTAACGTGACGATATCTAACGTGACAATATCTAACGTGACAAGAACTAAGGTGACATCAGCTAACGTGACAATATCTAACGTGACAATATCTAACGTGACAATATCTAACGTGACAAGAACTAAGGTGACATCAGCTAACGTGACAATATCTAACGTGACAATATCTAACGTGACAACAGTGAACGTGGCAAGTGCTAATGTGACAACAACTAACGTGACAATCAACAATGACTTACCAAACATTCTTTTAGACCTGGATCTGTTCTCGGTACCTGGAAAAAAATGCGATAAATTTGTCCAGAGACGGAAAATATCAGTGTAAAAATATTAATTAGATCTGAATCAGTGGGTGAGAAATTAGCATTCAACCAAATCAGTTCCTTACATATATTTTAACAAAGTGGTTACAAGGTTTCACATTTTCAACTATTTAACTGTGTAATAATTTATTTGGCTCCAGTTTAGGTGTCCGTTTTTACTTTCTTGTATACGAAGTATAGTAATAGTACAAAATAATCGAAACCGATATTTTCACAAATCTCAACTCTTTGCACCTCCCTGAGTCGGAAAAAAACATAGTTTTGGAATTTTGTCCGTATGTCTGTGTGTGTCTGTGTGGATGTGTATGTCTGTGCGTGCCTGGTTGGATGTGTGCAGTGTTTCTTCCAGACTTTTTTCTCCGGGGGGGCACTTGAAATCTTCGGGGGGGGGGGGGGGGGGGGCGGTAAACTTTCTTCGGGGGGGCGGACACTGTTAAAAGTATATATTTTCTATATAAATTATATAAATTTCATTTCGTTCGGGGGGGCGGTAAAAATTTTTCGGGGGGGCTTAGCCCCCCCGAAGAGATGCCTGGAAGAAACTCTGGATGTGTGTCTTAGAACACGATAACTTGAGTACCGGTATAGCTAGGTTTATAAATTTTCAGATAAGTATTACATCAAATTTGTAGTTCTGTTTCAATTTCTTAGCGATTTTGGTAACCGGAAGTGGAGCTTATTCTACTTTCGGTTTTTCAACAGCGTATAACTTGAGTCTGTTTCACATACAAGTAAAATATCTAATTTTCTGCCTTCTATCAAATTGTAAGTTCCTTTTAACAAGTGTTTCTTCAAGACTATTTTCTCCGGGGGGCACTTGAAATTTTCGGGGGGGGGGGGGGGCGGTAGGCTTTCTTCGGGGGGAGGGCGGACACTGTTAAAAGTATATATTTTCTATATAAATTTCATTTAGTTCGAAGAGATGCCTGGAACAGAAGAAGTGCTTTACGCTATTTCCGATTTCTCTAAAAACGCATATGAATATTCCGCACTATTTTAAACACATTGTTTTCTGTTCACTTGGTGCACAATTTTTTTTTTCTACGAGATTATATATTAGTTTTAAAAGTTTAAATAATTAAACTGATTAAAAAAACCACGTCTATATCCCGAGTTGCCATCCCCCGTAGTGTTGTATAAGAATATTCGAGAAAGTTTAAGGGAGATCACTCCCGGTTTATTTCCTTATACGGTGAGCTGTAGGTAACCAGTGAAACTTTGAGTAGCGTTAGTTATTAGACGTTTCAGTGGAAAAAGAAGTTTCCGGTCGAACAAGACCCTCATCCGTCTGATCTTTTGTTTTTACTGGGACTTTTCGTAGCATGACCGTAGGAGCTGGTGTTGTAGTGGACCAGTTGTTGTAGTGGACCAGTTGTTGTAGTGGACCAGTTGTTGGACCAGTTGTTGTAGTGGACCAGTTGTTGGACCAGTTGTTGTAGTGGACCAGTTGTTGTAGTGGACCAGTTGTTGTAGTGGACCAGTTGTTGGACCAGTTGTTGTAGTGGACCAGTTGTTGGACCAGTTGTTGTAGTGGACCAGTTGTTGTAGTGGACCAGTTGTTGTAGTGGACCAGTTGTTGTAGTGGACCAGTTGTTGTAGTGGACCAGTTGTTGTAGTGGACCAGTTGTTGTAGTGGACCAGTTGTTGTAGTGGACCAGTTGTTGTAGTGGACCAGTTGTTGGACCAGTTGTTGTAGTGGACCAGTTGTTGGACCAGTTGTTGTAGTGGACCAGTTGTTGTAGTGGACCAGTTGTTGTAGTGGACCAGTTGTTGTAGTGGACCAGTTGTTGTAGTGGACCAGTTGTTGGACCAGTTGTTGTAGTGGACCAGTTGTTGGACCAGTTGTTGTAGTGGACCAGTTGTTGTAGTGGACCAGTTGTTGTAGTGGACCAGTTGTTGTAGTGGACCAGTTGTTGTAGTGGACCAGTTGTTGTAGTGGACCAGTTGTTGTAGTGGACCAGTTGTTGTAGTGGACCAGTTGTTGGACCAGTTGTTGTAGTGGACCAGTTGTTGGACCAGTTGTTGTAGTGGACCAGTTGTTGTAGTGGACCAGTTGTTGTATTGGACCAGTTGTTGTAGTGGACCAGTTGTTGTAGTGGACCAGTTGTTGTAGTGGACCAGTTGTTGTAGAGGACCAGTTGTTGTAGTGGACCAGTTGTTGTAGTGGACCAGTTGTTGTAGTGGACCAATTGTTGGACCAGTTGTTGTAGTGGACCAGTTGTTGTAGTGGACCAGTTGTTGTAGTGGACCAGTTGTTGTAGTGGACCAGTTGTTGTAGTGGACCAGTTGTTGTAGTGGACCAGTTGTTGTAGTGGACCAGTTGTTGTAGTGGACCAGTTGTTGTAGTGGACCAGTTGTTGGACCAGTTGTTGTAGTGGACCAGTTGTTGGACCAGTTGTTGTAGTGGACCAGTTGTTGTAGTGGACCATTTGTTGTATTGGACCAGTTGTTGTAGTGGACCAGTTGTTGTAGTGGACCAGTTGTTGTAGTGGACCAGTTGTTGTAGAGGACCAGTTGTTGTAGTGGACCAGTTGTTGTAGTGGACCAGTTGTTGTAGTGGACCAGTTGTTGTAGTGGACCAGTTGTTGTAGTGGACCAGTTGTTGTAGTGGACCAGTTGTTGGACCAGTTGTTGTAGTGGACCAGTTGTTGTAGTGGACCAGTTGTTGTAGTGGACCAGTTGTTGGACCAGTTGTTGGACCAGTTGTTGTAGTGGACCAGTTGTTGGACCAGTTGTTGGACCAGTTGTTGTAGTGGACCAGTTGTTGTAGTGGACCAGTTGTTGTAGTGGACCAGTTGTTGTAGTGGACCAGTTGTTGTAGTGGACCAGTTGTTGGACCAGTTGTTGTAGTGGACCAGTTGTTGGACCAGTTGTTGTAGTGGACCAGTTGTTGTAGTGGACCAGTTGTTGTAGTGGACCAGTTGTTGTAGTGGACCAGTTGTTGTAGTGGACCAGTTGTTGTAGTGGACCAGTTGTTGTAGTGGACCAGTTGTTGTAGTGGACCAGTTGTTGTAGTGGACCAGTTGTTGTAGTGGACCAGTTGTTGTAGTGGACCAGTTGTTGTAGTGGACCAGTTGTTGTAGTGGACCAGTTGTTGGACCAGTTGTTGTAGTGGACCAGTTGTTGTAGTGGACCAGTTGTTGGACCAGTTGTTGTAGTGGACCAGTTGTTGTAGTGGACCAGTTGTTGTAGTGGACCAGTTGTTGGACCAGTTGTTGTAGTGGACCAGTTGTTGTAGTGGACCAGTTGTTGTAGTGGACCAGTTGTTGTAGTGGACCAGTTGTTGTAGTGGACCAGTTGTTGTAGTGGACCAGTTGTTGGACCAGTTGTTGTAGTGGACCAGTTGTTGTAGTGGACCAGTTGTTGGACCAGTTGTTGTAGTGGACCAGTTGTTGGACCAGTTGTTGTAGTGGACCAGTTGTTGTAGTGGACCAGTTGTTGTAGTGGATCAGTTGTTGTAGTGGACCAGTTGATGTAGTGGACCAGTTGTTGTAGTGGACCAGTTGTTGTAGTGGACCAGTTGTTGGACCAGTTGTTGTAGTGGACCAGTTGTTGTAGTGGACCAGTTGTTGTAGTGGACCAGTTGTTGGACCAGTTGTTGTAGTGGACCAGTTGTTGTAGTGGACCAGTTGTTGTATTGGACCAGTTGTTGTAGTGGACCAGTTGTTGTAGTGGACCAGTTGTTGTAGTGGACCAGTTGTTGTATTGGACCAGTTGTTGTAGTGGACCAGTTGTTGTAGTGGACCAGTTGTTGTAGTGGACCAGTTGTTGTAGTGGACCAGTTGTTGTAGTGGACCAGTTGTTGTAGTGGACCAGTTGTTGTAGTGGACCAGTTGTTGTAGTGGACCAGTTGTTGGACCAGTTGTTGTAGTGGACCAGTTGTTGTAGTGGACCAGTTGTTGTAGTGGACCAGTTGTTGTAGTGGACCAGTTGTTGTAGTGGACCGCAGGCGGTGGACTAACGTCATTTAGGACGTGGGACGGGAATTATCCAAACAAATTTTCTTGATGACGTTAGCAAGCGCAGCCCAGGGGCCCAACATTAAGTCAATCGTCCTCAGGGGGGGGGGGGGGGTCAGGTAATGAAATTGTCGGTTTGATAATTCAAACTGGATTGTATTGGAGAAAACTTTTGAAATGATTTGTGTCATTAGTCCAACATGTTGCTGGGGTGGTCTGATGCTCGACTGAGGTGAGTTGATAGATATGACGTCAGCAACGTTTGGTCGACTGAGGTGAGTTGATAGATATGACGTCAGCAACGTTTGGTCGGTTTAGGTGAGTTGATAGATATGACGTCAGCAACGTTTGGTCGGTTGAGGTGAGTTGATAGATATGACGTCAGCAACGTTTGGTCGACTGAGGTGAGTTGATAGATATGACGTCAGCAACGTTTGGTCGACTGAGGTGAGTTGATAGATATGACGTCAGCAACGTTTGGTCGGTTGAGGTGAGTTGATAGATATGACGTCAGCAACGTTTGGTCGGTTGAGGTGAGTTGATAGATATGACGTCAGCAACCTTTGGTCGACTGAGGTGAGTTGATAGATATGACGTCAGCAACGTTTGGTCGGTTGAGGTAAGTTGATAGATATGACGTCAGCAACGTTTGGTCGGTTGAGGTGAGTTGATAGATATGACGTCAGCAACGTTTGGTCGACTGAGGTGAGTTGATAGATATGACGTCAGCAACGTTTGGTCGGTTGAGGTGAGTTGATAGATGTGATGTCAGCAACGTTTGGACGACTGAAGTGAGTTGATAGATATGACGTCAGCAACGTTTGGTCGACTGAAGTGAGTTGATAGATATGACGTCAGCAACGTTTGGTCGACTGAAGTGAGTTGATAGATATGACGTCAGCAACGTTTGGTCGACTGAAGTGAGTTGATAGATATGACGTCAGCAACGTTTGGTCGACTGAAGTGAGTTGATAGATATGACGTCAGCAACGTTTGGTCGACTGAGGTGAGTTGATAGATATGACGTCAGCAACGTTTGGTCGACTGAGGTGAGTCGAGAGATATGACGTCAGCAACGTTTGGTCGACTGAAGTGAGTTGTTAGATATGACGTCAGCAACGTTTGGTCGACTGAAGTGAGTTGATAGATATGACGTCAGCAACGTTTGGTCGACTGAGGTGAGTTGATAGATATGACGTCAGAACGTTTGGTCGACTGAGGTGAGTTGATAGATATGACGTCAGCAACGTTTGGTCGACTGAGGTGAGTTGATAGATATGACGTCAGCAACGTTTGGTCGACTGAGGTGAGTTGATAGATATGACGTCAGCAACGTTTGGTCGACTGAGGTGAGTTGATAGATATGACGTCAGCAACGTTTGGTCGACTGAGGTGAGTTGATAGATATGACGTCAGCAACGTTTGGTCGACTGAAGTGAGTTGATAGATATGACGTCAGCAACGTTTGGTCGACTGAAGTGAGTTGATAGATATGACGTCAGCAACGTTTGGTCGACTGAGGTGAGTTGATAGATATGACGTCAGCAACGGTTGGTCGGTTGAGGTGAGTTGATAGATATGACGTCAGCAACGTTTGGTTGACTGAGGTGAGTTGATAGATATGACGTCAGCAACGTTTGGCCGGTTGAGGTGAGTTGATAGATATGACGTCAGCAACGTTTGGTCGGTTTAGGTGAGTTGATAGATATGACGTCAGCAACGTTTGGTCGGTTGAGGTGAGTTGATAGATATGACGTCAGCAACCTTTGGTCGGTTGAGGTGAGTTGATAGATATGACGTCAGCAACGTTTGGTCGACTGAGGTGAGTTGATAGATATGACGTCAGCAACGTTTGGTCGGTTGAGGTGAGTTGATAGATATGACGTCAGCAACGTTTGGTCGGTTGAGGTGAGTTGATAGATATGACGTCAGCAACGTTTGGTCGACTGAGGTGAGTTGATAGATATGACGTCAGCAACGTTTGGTCGGTTGAGGTGAGTTGATAGATATGACGTCAGCAACGTTTGCTCGACTGAGGTGAGTTGATAGATATGACGTCAGCAACGTTTGGTCGACTGAGGTGAGTTGATAGATATGACGTCAGCAACGTTTGGTCGACTGAAGTGAGTTGATAGATATGACGTCAGCAACGTTTGGTCGACTGAGGTGAGTTGATAGATATGACGTCAGCAACGTTTGGTCGACTGAGGTGAGTTGATAGATATGACGTCAGCAACGTTTGGTCGACTGAGGTGAGTTTATAGATATGACGTCAGCAACGTTTGGTCGACTGAAGTGAGTTGATAGATATGACGTCAGCAACGTTTGGTCGACTGAAGTGAGCTGATAGATATGACGTCAGCAACGTTTGATCGACTGAGGTGAGTTGATAGATATGACGTCAGCAACGTTTGGTCGACTGAGGTGAGTTGATAGATATGACGTCAGCAACGTTTGGTCGACTGAAGTGAGTTGATAGATATGACGTCAGCAACGTTAGGTCGACTGAGGTGAGTTGATAGATATGACGTCAGCAACGTTTGGTCGGTTGAGGTGAGTTAATAGATATGACGTCAGCAACGTTTGGTCGACTGAGGTGAGTTGATAGATATGACGTCAGCAACGTTTGGTCGACTGAGGTGAGTTGATAGATATGACGTCAGCAACGTTTGGTCGACTGAGGTGAGTTGATAGATATGACGTCAGCAACGTTTGGTCGGTTGAGGTGAGTTGATAGATATGACGTCAGCAACGTTTGGTCTGTTGAGGTGAGTTGATAGATATGACGTCAGCAACGTTTGGTCGACTGAGGTGAGTTGATAGATATGACGTCAGCAACGTTTGGTCGGTTGAGGTGAGTTGATAGATATGACGTCAGCAACGTTTGGTCGACTGAAGTGAGTTGATAGATATGACGTCAGCATTGTTTGGTCGACTGAAGTGAGTTGATAGATATGACGTCAGCAACGTTTGGTCGGTTGAGGTGAGTTGATAGATATGACGTCAGCAACGTTTGGTCGACTGAGGTGAGTTGATAGATATGACGTCAGCAACGTTTGGTCGACTGAGGTGAGTTGATAGATATGACGTCAGCAACGTTTGGTCGACTGAGGTGAGTTGATAGATATGACGTCAGCAACGTTTGGTCGGTTGAGATGAGTTGATAGATATGACGTCAGCAACGTTTGGTCGGTTGAGGTGAGTTGATAGATATGACGTCAGCAACGTTTGGTCGACTGAGGTGAGTTGATAGATATGACGTCAGCAACGTTTGGTCGGTTGAGGTGAGTTGATAAATATGACGTCAGCAACGTTTGCTCGACTGAGGTGAGTTGATAGATATGACGTCAGCAACGTTTGGTCGACTGAGGTGAGTTGATAGATATGACGTCAGCAACGTTTGGTCGACTGAAGTGAGTTGATAGATATGACGTCAGCAACGTTTGGTCGACTGAGGTGAGTTGATAGATATGACGTCAGCAACGTTTGGTCGACTGAAGTGAGTTGATAGATA
Source organism: Physella acuta (assembly GCF_028476545.2). Lineage (NCBI taxonomy): Eukaryota > Metazoa > Mollusca > Gastropoda > Physidae > Physella > Physella acuta. The sequence goes on from NW_026732002.1 coordinate 361,420, forward strand.
TGACGTCAGCAACGTTTGGTCGGTTGAGGTGAGTTGATAGATATGACGTGAGCAACGTTTGGTCGACTGAGGTGAGTTGATAGATATGACGTCAGCAACGTTTGGTCGACTGAGGTGAGTTGATAGATATGACGTCAGCAACGTTTGGTCGACTGAGGTGAGTTGATAGATATGACGTCAGCAACGTTTGGTCGACTGAGGTGAGTTGATAGATATGACGTCAGCAACGTTTGGTCGACTGAGGTGAGTTGATAGATATGACGTCAGCAACGTTTGGTCGACTGAGGTGAGTTGATAGATATGACGTCAGCAACGTTTGCTCGACTGAGGTGAGTTGATAGATATGACGTCAGCAACGTTTGGTCGACTGAGGTGAGTTGATAGATATGACGTCAGCAACGTTTGGTCGACTGAAGTGAGTTGATAGATATGACGTCAGCAACGTTTGGTCGACTGAGGTGAGTTGATAGATATGACGTCAGCAACGTTTGGTCGACTGAGGTGAGTTGATAGATATGACGTCAGCAACGTTTGGTCGACTGAGGTGAGTTGATAGATATGACGTCAGCAACGTTTGGTCGACTGAAGTGAGTTGATAGATATGACGTCAGCAACGTTTGATCGACTGAGGTGAGTTGATAGATATGACGTCAGCAACGTTTGGTCGACTGAGGTGAGTTGATAGATATGACGTCAGCAACGTTTGGTCGACTGAAGTGAGTTGATAGATATGACGTCAGCAACGTTTGGTCGACTGAAGTGAGTTGATAGATATGACGTCAGCAACGTTAGGTCGACTGAGGTGAGTTGATAGATATGACGTCAGCAACGTTTGGTCGGTTGAGGTGAGTTAATAGATATGACGTCAGCAACGTTTGGTCGACCGAGGTGAGTTGATAGATATGACGTCAGCAACGTTTGGTCGACTGAGGTGAGTTGATAGATATGACGTCAGCAACGTTTGGTCGACTGAGGTGAGTTGATAGATATGACGTCAGCAACGTTTGGTCGGTTGAGGTGAGTTGATAGATATGACGTCAGCAACGTTTGGTCTGTTGAGGTGAGTTGATAGATATGACGTCAGCAACGTTTGGTCGACTGAGGTGAGTTGATAGATATGACGTCAGCAACGTTTGGTCGGTTGAGGTGAGTTGATAGATATGACGTCAGCAACGTTTGGTCGACTGAAGTGAGTTGATAGATATGACGTCAGCAACGTTTGGTCGACTGAAGTGAGTTGATAGATATGACGTCAGCAACGTTTGGTCGGTTGAGGTGAGTTGATAGATATGACGTCAGCAACGTTTGGTCGACTGAGGTGAGTTGATAGATATTACGTCAGCAACGTTTGGTCGACTGAGGTGAGTTGATAGATATGACGTCAGCAACGTTTGGTCGACTGAGGTGAGTTGATAGATATGACGTCAGCAACGTTTGGTCTGTTGAGGTGAGTTGATAGATGTGACGTCAGCAACGTTTGGTCGACTGAGGTGAGTTGATAGATATGACGTCAGCAACGTTTGGTCGACTGAGGTGAGTTGATAGATATGACGTCAGCAACGTTTGGTCGACTGAGGTGAGTTGATAGATATGACGTCAGCAACGTTTGGTCGGTTGAGGTGAGTTGATAGATATGACGTCAGTAACGTTTAGTCGGTTGAGGTGAGTTGATAGATATGACGTCAGCAACGTTTGGTCGACTGAGGTGAGTTGATAGATATGACGTCAGCAACGTTTGGTCGGTTGAGGTGAGTTGATAGATATGACGTCAGCAACGTTTGGTCGGTTGAGGTGAGTTGATAGATATGACGTCAGTAACGTTTGGTCGACTGAGGTGAGTTGATAGATATGACGTCAGCAACGTTTGGTCAACTGAGGTGAGTTGATAGATATGACGTCAGCAACGTTTGGTCGGTTGAGGTGAGTTGATAGATATGACGTCAGCAACGTTTGGTCGACTGAGGTGAGTTGATAGATATGACGTCAGCAACGTTTGGTCGACTGAGGTGAGTTGATAGATATGACGTCAGCAACGTTTGGTCGACTGAGGTGAGTTGATAGATATGACGTCAGCAACGTTTGGTCGACTGAAGTGAGTTGATAGATATGACGTCTGCAACGTTTGGTCGGTTGAGGTGAGTTGTTTATTATGACGTCAGCAACGTTTGGTCGGTTGAGGTGAGTTGTTTATTATGACGTCAGCAACGTTTGGTCGGTTGAGGTGAGTTGTTTATTATGACGTCAGCAACGTTTGGTCGACTGAGGTGAGTTGTTAGATATGAAGTCAGCAACGTTTGGTCGACTGAGGTGAGTTGATAGATATGACGTCAGCAACGTTTGAACGTTAGAAATGGACAACTCGGCTAAGGTTCTCTTCATATGACATGGGATATGACATTAAGCATGAAATTGTATACATGAAATGACATGATATGGGCTATGAAATGACACTTGACTTACAAAATGCCCTATGACATATGACATGGCATATGATATGACATGACATATGACATGACATATGACATGACATATGACATGACATATGACATGACATATGACATGACATATGACATGACATATGATATGACATGACATACGACGTATGACCACTGACCTGAGTTGAGCACTGACAGCATCTGATGCAGCTGTTGGAGTCTGCGACTGGACTCGATCAGCTGACTGATGTCTTCCAGCAGATTTATACTGACGTCATCATCGTCTGCTAGGCCTGCCGGGACCAGCTGATCGTCGTCTGTCTCCACGGGGAGGTAGAGCTGCTCGTCCCCCGGGCTGGAAGTGTGGTACGGGGAGGGGAAGGCCGCCACCAGCAGACGACTCAGCAGAACTACATTCACCAAAAGTCGCGCTATGGACGTTTGCTCTGAGGGCTTCATGCTGTCGGCCTGTAGGTAAAGGTGTGGGGTTTAGTAGGCACAGGTGTGGGGTTTTGTTGGCTGTAGATACAGGTGTGGGGTTTAGTCGGCCTGTAGATACAGGTGTGGGGTTTAGTTGGCCTGTAGATACAGGTGTGGGGTTTAGTTGGCATAGGTGTGGGGTTTTGTTGGCCTGTAGATACAGGTATGGGGTTTAGTTGGCCTGTAGATACAGGTGTGGGGTTTAGTTGGCCTGTAGATACAGGTGTGGGGTTTAGTTGGCCTGTAGATACAGGTGTGGGGTTTTCGTTGGCCTGTAGATACAGGTGTGGGGTTTAGTTGGCCTGTAGATACAGGTGTGGGGTTTAGTTGGCCTGTAGATACATGTGTGGGGTTGAGTTGGCCTGTAGATACAGGTGTGGGGTTTTCGTTGGCCTGTAGATACAGGTGTGGGGTTTAGTTGGCCTGTAGATACAGGTGTGGGGTTTAATTGACCTGTACATACAGGTGTGGGGGTTTAGTTGGCCTGTAGATCCAGGTGTGGGGTTTAGTTGGCCTGTAGATACAGGTGTGGGGTTTAGTTGGCCTGTACATACAGGTGTGGGGTTTAGTTGGCCTGTAGATACAGGTGTGGGGTTTAGTTGGCCTGTAGATACAGGTGTGGGGTTTAGTTGGCCTGTACATACAGGTGTGGGGTTTAGTTGGCCTGTAGATACAGGTGTGGGGTTTAGTTGGCCTGTAGATACAGGTGTGGGGTTTAGTTGGCCTGTAGATACAGGGTGGGGTTTAGTTGGCCTGTAGATACAGGTGTGGGGTTTAGTTGGCCTGTAGATACAGGTGTGGGGTTTAGTTGGCCTGTAGATACAGGTGTGGGGTTTAGTTGGCCTGTACATACAGGTGTGGGGTTTAGTTGGCCTGTAGATACAGGTGTGGGGTTTAGTTGGCCTGTAGATACAGGTGTGGGGTTTAGTTGGCCTGTAGATACAGGTGTGGGGTTTAGTTGGCCTGTAGATACAGGTGTGGGGTTTAATTGGCCTGTACATACAGGTGTGGGGGTTTAGTTGACCTGTAGATCCAGGTGTGGGGTTTAGTTGGCCTGTAGATACAGGTGTGGGGTTTAGTTGGCCTGTAGATACAGGTGTGGGGTTTAGTTGGCCTGTAGATACATGTGTGGGGTTTAATTGGCCTGTAGATACAGGTGTGGGGTTTAGTTGGCCTGTAGATATAGGTGTGGGGTTTAGTTGGCCTGTAGATACAGGTGTGCGGTTTAATTGGCCTGTACATACAGGTGTGGGGTTTAGTTGGCCTGTAGATACAGGTGTGGGGTTTAGTTGGCCTGTAGATACAGGTGTGGGGTTTAGTTGGCACAGGTGTGGGGTTTAGTTGGCCTGTAGATACAGATGTGGGGTTGAGTTGGTACAGGTGTGTGGTTTAGTTGGCCTGTTGATACAGGTGTGGGGTTTAGTTGGCCTGTAAATACAGGTGTGGGGTTTAGTTGGCCTGTAGATACAGGTGTGGGGTTGAGTTGGCCTGTAGATACAGGTGTGGGGTTTAGTTGGCCTGTAGATACAGATGTGGGGTTTAGTTGGCCTGTAGATACAGGTGTGGGGTTTAATTGGCCTGTACATACAGGTGTGGGGGTTTAGTTGGCCTGTAGATCCAGGTGTGGGGTTTAGTTGGCCTGTAGATACAGGTGTGGCGTTTAGTTGGCCTGTACATACAGGTGTGGGGTTTAGTTGGCCTGTAGATACAGGTGTGGGGTTTAGTTGGCCTGTAGATACAGGTGTGGGGTTTAGTTGGCCTGTACATACAGGTGTGGGGTTTAGTTGGCCTGTAGATACAGGTGTGGGGTTTAGTTGGCCTGTAGATACAGGTGTGGGGTTTAGTTGGCCTGTAGATACAGGTGTGGGGTTTAGTTGGCCTATAGATACAGGTGTGGGGTTTAGTTGGCCTGTAGATACAGGTGTGGGGTTTAGTTGGCCTGTAGATACAGGTGTGGGGTTTAGTTGGCCTGTAGATACAGGGTGGGGTTTAGTTGGCCTGTAGATACAGGTGTGGGGTTTAATTGGCCTGTACATACAGGTGTGGGGTTTAGTTGGCCTGTAGATACAGGTGTGGGGTTTAGTTGGTCTGTAGATACAGGTGTGGGGTTTAGTTGGCCTGTAGATACAGGTGTGGGGTTTAGTTGGCCTGTAGATACAGGTGTGGGGTTTAATTGGCCTGTAGATACAGGTGTGGGGTTTAGTTGGCCTGTAGATACAGGTGTGGGGTTTAGTTGGCCTGTAGATACAGGTGTGGGGTTTAATTGGCCTGTACATACAGGTGTGGGGTTTAGTTGGCCTGTAGATACAGGTGTGGGGTTTAGTTGGCCTGTAGATACAGGTGTGGGGTTTAGTTGGCACAGGTGTGGGGTTTAGTTGGCCTGTAGATACAGATGTGGGGTTTAGTTGGCCTGTAGATACAGGTGTGGGGTTTAGTTGGCCTGTAGATACAGGTGTGCGGTTTAGTTGGCCTGTAGATACAGGTGTGGGGTTTAGTTGGCCTGTAGATACAGGTGTGGGGTTTAGTTGGCCTGTAGATACAGGTGTGGGGTTTAGTTGGCCTGTAGATACAGGTGTGGGGTTTAGTTGGCCAGCAGATACAGGTGTGGGGTTTAGTTGGCCAGCAGATACAGGTGTGGGGTTTAGTTGGCCTGTAGATACAGGTGTGGGGTTTAGTTGGCATAGGTGTGGGGTTTAGTTGGCCTGTAGATACAGGTGTGGGGTTTAGTTGGCCTGTAGATACAGGTGTGGGGTTTAGTTGGCCTGTAGATACAGGTGTGGGGTTTAGTTGGCCTGTAGATACAGGTGTGGGGTTTAGTTGGCCTGTAGATACAGGTGTGGGGTTTAGTTGGCCTGTAGATACAGGTGTGGGGTTTAGTTGGCCTGTAGATACAGGTGTGGGGTTTAGTTGGCCTGTAGATACAGGTGTGGGGTTTAGTTGGCCTGTAGATACAGGTGTGGGGTTCAGTTGGCCTGTAGATACAGGTGTGGGGTTTAGTTGGCCTGTAGATACAGGTGTGGGGTTTAGTTGGCCTGTAGATACAGGTGTGGGGTTTAGTTGGCCAGCAGATGCAGGTGTGGGGTTTAGTTGGCCTGTAGATACAGGTGTGGGGTTTAGTTGGCCTGTAGATACAGGTGTGGGGTTTAGTTGGCCTGTAGATACAGGTGTGGGGTTTAGTTGGCCTATAGATACAGGTGTGGGGTTTAGTTGGCCTGTAGATACAGGTGTGGGGTTTAGTTGGTACAGGTGTGTGGTTTAGTTGGCCTGTTGATACAGGTGTGGGGTTTAGTTGGCCTGTAGATACAGGTGTGGGGTTTAGTTGGCCTGTAGATACAGGTGTGGGGTTTAGTTGGCCTGTAGATACAGGTGTGGGGTTTAGTTGGCCTGTAGATACAGGTGTGGGGTTTAGTTGGTACAGGTGTGGGGTTTAGTTGGCCTGTAGATACAGGTGTGGGGCTTAGTTCGCACAGGTGTGGGGTTTAGTTGGCACAGATATGGCGTTTTGTTGGCTTAAAATGAACTAGACACCCACTGACCATCAAATCTTAAAATGAACTAGACACCCACTGACCATCAAATCTTAAAATGAACCATACACCCACCAGCATACGCCATAGTGCCAAGATATTAACAATATTTGACAACAGAGCAGCAGAAGCATTTGCTTACAAATCTCAGGTTTCACGAGAGGATTATGATGGCGATCTATTTTGAAAAGATGCCGTGTTTAAAAACAAGATGTTTTCTTTATCATGAAGGAAGCAGTGGGCAGCAATTTACTAATGGCGGGTTTCTTTAGATGAGGATGACGTCACGGGGCTGGCCAGGGGTCAGAGGGGGGTCGATAGAGTGGTGATCGGCTCTGAGAAAACGCCTTAGACGAAGACAGTTGACTAAGTTCTACATGTGTCCAGTATCACACGCCAGCAGTCTTATATCAATGAACATTTTCCCCACCCCAGCCCCCCTATTATCTTTAGGAACATTAATAATCGAATTAGTTAACATAACCCCAAATTATATTTAAGAACGTTAACATGTATCATGTACCAGCCGTACTGGCCAGGCCATGCACTGGAATTAGAAATAAACATTTCTGTAAAGGACCGTGACTTATGTATCATCAAGCGACACATAGCCTGGGCTCCCCGGGGTTTGGGAATATGTAAAATTTACAACTAAATATGGACGTTTGGGAAAATATAAACACAAACACAAATGCAAACTTAAACTCAAACATAAACATAAACGCAAACAGAAACTTAAACGCAAGCAAAACAGCAAATAATATCGCACAAATAATTCAAACATAAACGCAAATATAAACGCCAACATTAACGCAAACAATAACGCAAACAGAAACAGAAACGCAATTTTAATAGCAAAAATGCAAACGCAACCATAAACACTCTTAGCATGTAACTATGCTACAATTTGATTGAGTTAACAAAATTTAAAACATCTCTCAATACCGTCTAAATAGGCCTACTGTTGTAAACATGCTGCTCATCTGTGTCCAATGGAAGACACAGGATTATATCATCAAATAGATGTGTCACTTAGTCTTGTTTTGGTATGTCATCATTTCTACTAAACATATTTAGATCTGACAAAGTAAGCTTAATATAACTTACTCACTGGTCGTGTTTTAAAAGCAGACCAATCAAAAACACATTTCTTATTTTAGGGAGAGCTCACGTTAAATAAACATTGTTTGATATGAAGCGATGACAGCTAGAGTTTGCGCTGTAGAGCTTGGGCGTATGTCCGACTAAAGGACAACTGTATATTTTCATGGGGGGGGGGGGATATAGAGGGGAAAAAGCTTATGGTTTGAACATTACATTTCCGTTAGAACATGGGTTCCCAAACTTTTTCGAGTGGGGACCCTTTTATAATTTGTAAGGAACTTCAAAACACTCTTAAAAAAAAAGATTTTCTTGTATAATTTTAATTTAAATTATTTTTGATAAATGTTTTAATGCGTTTAATGAAATTGCATGCTATTAACTAACCTCAAAATTCCTGCCGACGAAAGAACTATATTTCTTTTTTGGTGTGTTTCGCAGAGGCGTAGCGATGGGGGGGGGGGGGGGGGCAGGGGGTACATATGTCCCCGGGCGCCGACCTTAGGGGGCGTCAAAATGGGTTGTAAAAACAAATTAAAATGTCATTTAAGCTGCACTTTTGCATTATAAATAGTTTGAGGGGGGGGGGGTGCAAATCAAAATAAGGGGGGGATGCAAATCGAAAGTTTGAGGGGGGGGGGGGGGGGGTGCAAATCGAAAGTTTGCTCCCGAGGGGGCGCCAAATTGAAAGTTTGTCCCCGGTTGCCGGGAAGGATCGCTACGCCCCTGGTGTTTCGAATGATTCGTCTCATAGACTAACGACTGAGAACAACTTTCCACAGTATGCTTTGTGGTTTCTCTAGCCCGTTATTAGAATTTAGTGTTTGTTTTAGTCTACCATTTGGCAACCCCCCCCCCCCCCCCCCCCCCCCCCAGAAAGCCTTTCGCGACCCCAGTTTGATAACCCATGCTTAGTATGTAAGAAAAAAATAAAAATCGATAGGAAAATTATTTTTTACTATCGTTAGTAAGAGAAAATTTTGGGAGCCCCTAAACTGAGGGTCTTCTGTTCTGCTTCTTAATCCGCCACAATCAAAGAGCCTTATAACTAAATTTTCTAAACTCTTGAGATAAACCTCGCCACATCATCTGTGGCATCCCCATGGCGTCTAGTTTCGGTTTCACTTCTTATAATCCGGCAAATAAAAACAATAATACTAACCGACCTGTCGCTTCAAATAACTAATAATAAAATTCTTAATACTTTTTAAAAACTTAGTGATTTCAAACGGTGCAAATTAACCGTGCAAATAGCTGGATCAGTATGTCTACACATTTTTTCTACTATTAGACGGACCATTCCTATACTCACACGTTGAAGTAAAACAAGATTTTTGTGTGCCAGAAATAAAATGTAGACTATTTTAGGGAGCGTCGCTTTATGTACACAGCTTCAGAGCAGAACGCTGATGTTATCGTAAGATAGGTGGAGTGTTTTTCATGGGAAACAACTCATATTTGTGTGGTTTTTGTTTGGTAAATAAAATGGATTGTCATTTAAACATTCAAATGATCTCTTAATTTACATAATCAAAAGACTGTCGGAAAGTTAAATTTACCATATAAGAGCAAATATGGGACCCCTAAAAACCTACCACAAACAGAGATCTGTAATCAAAATGTCTTACTTTATTCATTCGACATAACTCTTTGTTGTTTTCTGTTTTTTGTCAATTGAATGACCTCCCCTGATTTATCTGTCGTTGTGTGACATCGAGTAACGGCTTGAAGCCAATCGATCACGTGACACTTATCAATAAATAAATACCGCTCTCGTCCTCGGCTCGTCGTGGGCGGTAAATGACGAGATGAAAGCAAAGGGCGCATACGTGGGGTGCTACATTTCATTAAGGGGCGCATACCTGGGGTGCTACATTTCATTAAGGGGCGCATACGTGGGGTGCTACATTTCATTAAGGGGCGCATACGTGGGGTGCTACATTTCATTAAGGGGCGCATACCTGGGGCGCTACATTTCATTAAGGGGCGCATACGTGGGGCGCTACATTTCATTAAGGGGCGCATACGTGGGGTGCTACATTTCATTAAGGGGCGCATACGTGGGGTGCTACATTTCATTAAGGGGCGCATACCTGGGGCGCTACATTTCATTAAGGGGCGCATACGTGGGGCGCTACATTTCATTAAGGGGCGCATACGTGGGGCGCTACATTTCATTAAGGACGCATACGTGGGGCGCTAGATTTCATTAAGGGGCGCATACGTGGGGCGCTACATTTCATTAAGGGGCGCATACCTGGGGTGCTACATTTCATTAAGGGGCGCATACGTGGGGCGCTACATTTCATTAAGGACGCATACGTGGGGCGCTACATTTCATTAAGGGGCGCATACGTGGGGCGCTACATTTCATTAAGGGGCGCATACCTGGGGTGCTACATTTCATTAAGGGGCGCATACCTGGGGTGCTACATTTCATTAAGGGGCGCATACCTGGGGTGCTACATTTCATTAAGGGGCGCATACCTGGGGCGCTACATTTCATCAAGAGGCGGGGCGCTACATTTCATTAAGAGGCGGGGCGCTACATTTCATCAAGAGGCGGGGCGCTACATTTCATCAAGAGGCGGGGCGCTACATTTCATTGAAAGATGGGGCGCTACATTTCATTGAGGGGTGCATATGTGGGGCACTACGTTTTGATTGGCTGCGTGTGGTGCCTAAAAGGAGCATGACAACCCGAGGACATGGCAGCTTGACAACCCGTTGACATGCCAACCCTAGGACATGGCAGCTTGACAACCTGTGGACATGCCAACCCTAGGACATGGCAGCTTGACAACCTGTGGACATGCCAACCCTAGGACATGGCAGCTTGACAACCTGTGGACATGCCAACCCTAGGACATGGCAGCTTGACGACCTGTGGACATGCCAACCCTAGGACATGGCAGCTTGACAACCTGAGGACATGCCAACCCTAGCACATGGCTGCTTGACAGCCTGTGGACATGCCAACCCTAGGACATGGCAGCTTGACAGCACGAGGATATGCCAACCTGACAACATGACGCACGCAAAACGTTGAACAAGTCACAGTGGCTGCGCGCACTATCGGATTTCCCCGACAAAGCAAACAGATAATCCCGCTAACTCTACTCACACCTGAGTAATCACCTAGTTGACGTCACCCGCAGATAATCCCGCTAACTCTACTCACACCTGAGTAATCACCTAGATGACGTCACGTCACGACGCCGCTGGGGGCGGGACATAAAAGGGGTTGAAACGTTGTCCTGAGGGCATGTGATCCATCTATGGCTTGAGTGATAGGTCGTTAGATCACACTTACGCTGGCTAAGTGATAGAGTGTTAGACTACGAAACACAAGAATGGCACAAGGACAGTAAAAAATAATGTCCGCCATCTTGTTAACCTTGGCACCCTGGATACAATCGTAACATTGTACTCGCATCCATGGTCTCCATGACGACAGGTTACTGACGACAATGAAAAGATCAAGTAGAACATGTTATTACCTCCCCTTAGTTTCAAATCGTTTAAAAACTAAATTATCTGCCGCTAATAGCGATTGTAAATATCCGACGTGAACCACAGCAACGGCGTGCGTTTACGTGGTGTCTCGCATGGTCCCCATGATGAGAATTATTTATATAAATCTAAATTATATATAGACCTAAATTGTATACTATTCAATTTAATTTGGTGGGATGGACGTGCTTCGGGGTGTAGGTAGCAGTGCCCCCCCCCCCTTTCCCCACCCTACCCCGAAGACGTGTTCGCGGACCATTTGCTGTTGTTGTCAATAAACGTCGGATTCTTCTAATTAATGAACACAACAATTTAGCAAAAATGCGGAAAGACCATTTTCTTTTTTACTTTCTCGTATATACGAAGTATAGAGAAAGTATTGTAATCGTGTAAAAAAATCTCTCGAAATTTTAACAATTTTCACCGTATTACACCTCAGTCCTTCATCACATCCGAAGTATAGAGGACTTATTTTAATCGGGCAAAAATTATCAATCCAGATTTATCAAAATTAAGAGGTTTTATGCGTAATCCAGTCTGAAAAACTGGGCTTTGCAATTCTGTCCGTATGTCTGTGTGTCTGTCTGTGTGTCTGTGTGTGTGTGTGTGTAAACACGATTACTTGAGTACCGTTACAGCTAGGTTGATGAAATTTCATATAAATGTATTTTATCAAAATCGTAGATCTGTATAAACTTTTGAGCGATTTCCGATAACCGGAAGTGGTACTTTTTCTACTTTGATTTTTTCAAAAGCCTATAACTTGAGTACTATTTCAGATAGATAAATGAAATTTCACATGTGAGTAAAAGATCTAATTCTCTACCTTCTGTTACATTTTGAGTAATTTCCGTTGACCGGAAGTAGTAATTTACGATACTTCCGATTTCTCAAAAAACTAATGTAAATTTTAAAAGTACTAATAATATTGCGCACTATTAAGCACTTTTTTATTTGGCGTTCACTTGGTGTGCAATTCTTTTGTCTACGAGATTTTATTCTATTTTTAAAACTTTAAGTATTTAAAATGGATTAAAAATCATGTCTATAGCCCGAGTTCCCATCCCCTTTTGTTTTATATAAGAATGTTCGACAAAGTTTAGGGGAGATCACTCCCTGTTTATTATTTATAATATTAAAACTATAACAGGCGCTACCCGGGAAAAGAAAAGACAAAACATCGCTTCAATTAAACGTTAGTGTTGATGTTTTACGAAAACTTTAGACAACAACTTAACACAATTGTAAGACAAAACATCGCTTGAATTAATTTAACGTTAGTGTTGATGTTTTACCAAAACTTTAGACAACAACACAATTGTAAGACAAAACATCGCTTCAATTAAACGTTAGTGTCGCTGTTTTACCAAAACTTTAGACAACAACTTAACACAATTGTAAGACAAAACATCGCTTCAATTAAACGTTAGTGTCGATGTTTTACCAAAACTTTAGACAACAACACAATTGTAAGACAAAACATCGCTTCAATTAAACGTTAGTGTCGCTGTTTTACCAAAACTTTAGACAACAACTTAACACAATTGTAAGACAAAACATCGCTTCAATTAAACGTTAGTGTCGATGTTTTACTAAAACTTCAGACAATAACACAATTGTAAGACAAAACATCGCTTCAATTAAACGTTAGTGTCGCTGTTTTACCAAAACTTTAGACAACAACTTAACACAATTGTAAGACAAAACATCGCTTCAATTAAACGTTAGTGTCGATGTTTTACCAAAACTTTAGACAACAACTTAACACAATTGTAAGACAAAACATCGCTTCAATTAAACGTTAGTGTCGATGTTTTACCAAAACTTTAGAAAACAACACAATTGTAAGACCAAACATAGCTTCAATTAAATGTTAGTGTTGATGTTTTACCAAAACTTTAGACAACAACTTAACACAATTGTAAGACCAAACATCGCTTCAATTAAACGTTAGTGTCGCTGTTTTACCGAAACTTTAAAAAACAACACAATTGTAAGACCAAACATCGCTTCAATTAAACGTTAGTGTCGATGTTTTACCAAAACTTTAGAAAACAACACAATTGTAAGACAAAACATCGCTTCAATTAAACGTTAGTGTCGATGTTTTACCAAAACTTTAGACAACAACTTAACACAATTGTAAGACCAAACATCGCTTCAATTAAACGTTAGTGTCGATGTTTTATCAAAACTTTAGACAACAAAACAATTGTGACTGCTGGCTTTATAATTCCGTTGACATTTTTAAAACTTGTACATAGAAATATAAAATAAAAAAAATAAATAAATCGAAATCGAAATCTAGATTTTATGCTAAAACAATCATTTTAAAACGAGTTTAACAATTGTTAAAGGCTAATAATATGTATGTATCGTAATATATAATTGCTTCGGTTTTGTCTGTCGCGAAACTTGATTCATCCACTGAAACTACTCCGTTTAAATTTAAATTTGATTTCCTTTTTTTTAATTTTTACATTCCTTTTAATAATTGGATATTTTTTGTTAATAAATAACATTTTTAAAATGCTATACTTATTGTGGGCGTGCTGATCTAGCAATATACACACATATGCTGCTACATTAGCAAAACAACAAAAATACCGAACACTGAATAAACCAAGAAGAGTTGCGGGTAATGGGGAACAAAATAATTTTTACAGATTGAAATCCTGTCATCCACAAATTTTATTTTAGATTTTTTGTGGCTAAAATTAATTTTGTATGATTAAATAATAAAAAGGTTTTTTTAAGAGCATTTTTAGTGTTTTATATTGATAGGCCTCCTACTGCAATATTATATCAATTCTGAAACAAAAAAATCGTTTAAATTTGATTAAGTATTGGAGTAAGTAAGTGGGCATTTTTTAAAGAGAGGGTGGACAGGAGTTCGTATTTAAAGATCGGGTGGATTAGGGTTTGGTGGGGGTGGGGGTGGACGGGGGTGGATTAGGATTGGGGGTGGGGTTAGGGGTGGACGGGGGTGGATTAGAATTGAGGGTGGACGGGGATAGGGTAAGTTATGTGGCCTAGTACAGCTAATTTAATCTAATATATAAAGTTCACTTCTGTAAGTGTCGGGGGCGGATCCTTGACACCAAAGGAATATAAGAAAAAAATTAATCTATTATTATGGTCATAGTGTTATACGTCTTAGGTGCTCATCGTCTAAATTCATGATTTAATAAACCGGGAGTGATCTCCCCTAAACGTTCTCGAATATTCTTACATAACTTGGAATATAGACATGATTTTAAAAATAAAATAGAATCTCAAAGAAAAAACAATTGCGAACCAAGCGAACGCCAAAACAAAATGTGCATAATAGTGCGCAATATTATTAGTACTTTGTAAATTTACATGCGTTTTTTGAGAAATCAGAAATAGCGTAAATTAGTACTTCCGGTCAACGGAAATTACTCAAAATATTGACAGATAATAGAGAATTAGATCTTTTACTTACATGTGAAATTTAATTTATCTATCAGATATAGTACTCAAGTTATAGTACCACTTCCGGTTATCGGAAAACGCTCAAAAGTTGATCAGGATCTACGATTTTGATAAAGTACTTATATATGATATTTCATCAACCTAACTGTAACGGTACTCAAGTTATCGTGTTTACACACAGACAGACAGACACACAGACAGACAGACACACACACACACAGACACACACACACACAGACACACAAACATACGGACAGGATTGCAAAATTATGTTTTTCCGTATCAGTGAGGTGTAAAACGTCAAGATTTGTAAAAATCTCGATTTTGTTTTTTTTTTTGCACGATTACATGACCTTCTCTATACTTCGCAGGCCCTATGACGAGAAAGTAAAAATTAATATTGAAGGTGTAAAAAAATTTTCATTTTTCAAACTTATAATGATAATTGTCGGCATGTCTAGTAAACATAATTTTATAAATTGTATCACCTTTCACAAAAGTTTTAATTATGTCTGAAAATTATTTACATTTAGTCCTTTGGCACTCATTACGTCCCTTGATAAATTAGGAAAACACAATTACTTCCCTTTATAAAAATCATTACATCGGGGGGGGGGGATTTACTTTTTATTATTTTGTTTTGGTGTTTGGGAAAAAATACTTACATAATTAGCGCGAATTGATCAAGTGCAATGTTGTAGGTATTTTTAATACTGCCTTTTATTTATTTTATACACTGAACGTACTGTTTACTACCTATTTTTTAAAATCAATAACAGTTAACAAGCATGTTCCTAAATGTCCCATATGTTTACTTTTTTCCGTTGGCCAGTAAGCTTGGGGTATTATAATTGTTCACTAAATTGAAACAGGTGTGTCCGACGGCGCCCCGGCAGGGTTCGATTTGGCGCCCTGGGCTATCATGTGAGCGCTATGCAGTGTTTCTTCCAGACTTTTTTCTCCGGGGAGGGGGGGGCACTTGAATTTTTTTTTTTGGGGGGGGCGGTCAACATTTTTCGGGGGGGGGGGGGGGGAACCGAGTAAAAGTGTATGTTTACTATATAAATTCCTTCTCGTTTGGGAGGGGGGACGGTAGACTTTCTTCTTCTCCCCCCCCCCCCCCCCCCCCCCGAAGAGATGCCTGGAAGAAACTCTGGCGATATGGTGCATTATTTCGCTTTAAACAGTGCGATAGACTATGGATAAGAAAGGTTATAATAATCTTTAAGTGAATCAAATCCGGGCGGCCTCCGGCGACCAGACAGGGTGCTATTTGGGGCCCCGGGCCTTCCCGTGTTCATTATGGCGCCTACGTTTGTTTAAGTGAGTGCAAACGACTAAGAATAAGTCGGGATACTATAGTCGTTTACTAAGCTGAAACAGGCGGTTCCGCCGTCGCCCCAGCATGGTGCGATTTGGCGCCCCGGGCTAGACTGTGAGCATTTTGAAGGGCCTGCACGGGACGGCTAGTAATTATCTTAATTCTTCTGTCTATATGTGACTCAATACAAGTAAGCTGTTAAGATAGACCAAGGTGTTTTCAATGGTCCCCGTGAATCAAGGGTTCTCAATTTGACAAAAATCTAAAAATCTTTGGGTTATGTTTCCTTGTTTTTGTCTAGTGTTGAGTTCTGTCTGTTGTACGAGAGTAGTAAGACATACAAATGTAGAAACACAATCAATTGAAACGGCGTAGTATTGCTGGTTGCCTATATGACGGAGAGACGAGCCTCGCCCATCCCTGCTTGCAAACCAAAACTGTTACGTTGTTTTTGCTGTGACATTTATAAATATTAGATCCTACCGCGAGGTTTTCTATCATTTTTCTATCTCATTATCCGGGTAAAATCTAACAATTTTCTAACCATCTCATTAAAAAGGTTACAATCAGTGTTTCTTCGGGGGGGGGGGGGTCATTTCTACCCCCTTCCCCCGAACGAAATAGAATTCATATAGAAAATATATACTTTTATACAGTGTCAGCCACTCCCCCGGAAATTTTAGTCCGTGTCCCCGAAAATTTCAATTACCCCCCCCCCCCTCCCTCCGGAGAAAGTCTGGAAGAAACACTGGTTAAGATCTACCCCTTTTCAAACCATCTCATTAATCAGAATAATATCGACTTAATTTACACCTGGCTAAAATCTAATTATCTACTAGCCCTATCATTAACCTGGTTAAAATCGTCTTTATTTCTACCACGCAAACATCGACTCTTTAATTGACCAACATGATGTGAATTGTGTGACGTCACATCACTGTCCGGCATGTGACGTCAGCTCGTTGGTAGGGACAGCACTGGTGTGTAAGACACCACTGGTGGTGTGTGAGACACCACTGCTGGTGTATGAGACACCACTGGTGGTGTAGACTGGTGCGGTAGGACGTGTAACCAGAAGGTTTCTATTACACCACGATAGAGCGGGCAGCTACCAGAGATGGCTAAATAAAGGAAATCATTGAATAAATCTTCATGTCAAGTAGGCAAACAACACGATTGCCATATTGGCAATGCTGGCCAAATCTAGTAGCTTTTGATATCAAACCCCAATCTGGCAATCATGGGCTATGGCGCAACATCACGAACTTTTATTTCCTAACCTTTTTAAGTCACCATCTGGCATTAGGTAGTTACATATACAGCAATGATGGACGCGTTGGAAGATGTTTGCTGGTTTGGAAGTCACAATTTAGCCAGTATTTACCCACCATTTAGCCACCTTTTTGACATCATTTAGCCAGTATTTAGCTATCATTTAGCCACATTTAGCCTGTATTAATCCACCATAAAGCCAGTATTACGCTTCCATAAAACCAGTATTTAGACACTATTTGGCCACTATTTAGCCACCATTTAGCCACCATTTATCCACCATTTATCCACCATTTAGCCACCATTTAGCCACCATTTAGCTAGTATTTAGCTATCATTAGCCACCATTTAGCCAGTATTTAGCCACTATTTAGCCACCATTTAGCCTCCATGTAGCCAGTATTTAGCCACCATTTAGCCACCATTTAGCCTCCATTTACCCACCATTTAGCCACCATTTACCCACCATTTAGCCTCCATTTACCCACCATTTAGCCACCATTTAGCCACCATTTAGCCACCATTTACCCACCATTTACCCACCATTTAGCCTCCATTTACCCACCATTTAGCCACCATTTACCCACCATTTACCCACCATTTAGCCACCATTTAGCCACCATTTAGCCACCATTTACCCACCATTTAGCCACCATTTAGCCACCATTTAGCCAGTATTTAAGACATGTCGTGCGTCCGACTCCCTGGCTCTCGTTACATGGCGTTTAGCGCGTGTGGGTGGGTAGGTGAGTGGGTGTGGGGGAGGGGGTGGGGGGATCAATGATTTATTGAAATGTCACTATTTATTTGAAACTGGTTACCTCGGCTCTAGATGAGCTTTTGTTTCAATACCTGAGCCTTCAAGCTAACTCGAGATGGGAGGGTGAACGGGGGAAAAGTCACAGAAAAAAGTCACAAAGGAAAAATTGTATCGGAAAAGTCACAGAAATAAAGTCACAGTAAAAAGTCACAAAAGAAAAATTGTATCGGAAAAGTCACAGAAAAAAAGTCACAGAAAAAAATCACAAATGTGTATCAAGAAATATCCTACTTGTTGTGAGAACTGTACAATTTTAGCTGTTTATAAATATGGATGGTGTTTTTTTTAATTAGCATTTATAAACTGTAAAAGAATTATGCTTTTTAATAATAATCCAACTTTGATGTTTACTAAAAGTAAGAGTACTTTAAAATAATTTACGCAGCACCCTCCAATTTTTTTTAAATATATTGTCAATATTGTGAATTGTTGACGTTTTGCTTCAACGACAGCCTTTGTACCGTGTCGGCCTTTTGGCTGGATCCTATACTTTATGATGTAATGAGGGTGATAAATGTGGGCAGTAAAGGTGGCTGAACTATTGTTGCGGTGAGTGGAGGAGAACAAATCATATTAACTATACACACTTCTGACTAAATACTTTTAAGTGTGTTACCATACACATACAACCTACGCAAAATATAACAAATGTTTACTTTACATTTAATTAATCGTATGTTGATTTGCACTTTCTAAAAACACAAAAGTATTAACAAAGCCCCTGACAACAAAGATTTGTGACTTTTTCAATGTAACTTATTCAAGTTTTTTTTTTCTGTGACTTTTTTTTCCGGTGACTTTTGTCTGTGATTTTTTTTGTGACCTTTTTTCCGGTGACTTTTTCCCTATGATTGTTTTTTTGTTCTTACAGTCGATGGGAAGGGTGAACACGAAAGAGCAGCCTGGAGGACGGGAAGTGACGTCACATGTTGTAAGTTAATACTGTCTTTCACGGGCGTTTGTTTAGCAGTGCTGGCCAAGTTCAACTAATGAAATAATTAATGTTCTGGCCGGTGTTGATGTCGGATTTGTTGATTTAGCCCCGTGTCCAGTTGAGCCATGACAAATATTTTTGTCTGGAGATGGAGATTTGACTCATTTATCTTCTTGTTTGTTTTTCAAGTCGTCTCATAATCTTTTCTTTTTTTTTACGTAACCACATAATCTTTTCTTTTTCAAGTCGTGTCATAATCTTTACTTTTTCAAGTCGTGTCATAATCTTTACTTTTTCAAGTCGTCTCATAATCTTTTCTTTTTCAAGTCGTCTCATAATCTTTTCTTTTTTTACGTAACCACGCAATCTTTACTTTTTAGCCACAAGATCAATTTTCTCTTTCCTAAGTAGTCACACAATCATTTCTTTTCTTTAAATAGTCACACAATCATTTCTTTTCTTTAAGTAGTCAGACAATCATTTGTTTTCTCTAAGTTATCACATAATCAGTCGTCAGTTTTTCAAGTGGTTAAAAAATGAAAATAAATTCAGTAAATAGCTACACAATCATGTGAGATGGCCACACAATCAAGTGAGATGGCTACACAATCATGTGAGATGGCTACACAATCATGTGAGATGGCCACACAATCATGTGAGATGGCTACACAATCATGTGAGATGGCTACACAATCAAGTGAGATGGCTAAACAATCATTTGAGATGGCCACACAATCATGTGAGATGGCTACACAATCATGTGAGATGGCCACACAATCATGTGAGATGGCCACACAATCATGTGAGATGGCCACACAATCATGTGAGATGGCTAAACAATCATGTGAGATGGCCACACAATCAAGTGAGATGGCTAAACAATCATGTGAGATGGCTACACAATCAAGTGAGATGGCTAAACAATCATGTGAGATGGCCACACAATCAAGTGAGATGGCTAAACAATCATGTGAGATGGCTACACAATCATGTGAGATGGCCACACAATCATGTGAGATGGCTACACAATCATGTGAGATGGCCACACAATCATGTGAGATGGCCACACAATCATGTGAGATGGCCACACAATCATGTGAGATGGCTACACAATCAAGTGAGATGGCCACACAATCATGTGAGATGGCTAAACAATCATGTGAGATGGCCACACAATCAAGTGAGATGGCTAAACAATCATGTGAGATGGCTACACAATCAAGTGAGATGGCTAAACAATCATGTGAGATGGCCACACAATCAAGTGAGATGGCTAAACAATCATGTGAGATGGCCACACAATCAAGTGAGATGGCTACACAATCAAGTGAGATGGCTAAACAATCATGTGAGATGGCTAAACAATCATGTGAGATGGCTACACAATCATGTGAGATGGCCACACAATCATGTGAGATGGCTACACAATCAAGTGAGATGGCCACACAATCAAGTGAGATGGCCACACAATCATGTGAGATGGCCACACAATCATGTGAGATGGCCACACAATCAAGTGAGATGGCCACACAATCAAGTGAGATGGCCACACAATCATGTGAGATGGCTACACAATCATGTGAGATGGCTACACAATCATGTGAGATGGCTACACAATCATGTGAGATGGCCACACAATCATGTGAGATGGCTACACAATCATGTGAGATGGCTACACAATCAAGTGAGATGGCTAAACAATCATGTGAGATGGCCACACAATCATGTGAGATGGCTACACAATCATGTGAGATGGCCACACAATCATGTGAGATGGCCACACAATCATGTGAGATGGCCACACAATCATGTGAGATGGCTACACAATCAAGTGAGATGGCCACACAATCATGTGAGATGGCTAAACAATCATGTGAGATGGCCACACAATCAAGTGAGATGGCTAAACAATCATGTGAGATGGCTACACAATCAAGTGAGATGGCTAAACAATCATGTGAGATGGCCACACAATCAAGTGAGATGGCTAAACAATCATGTGAGATGGCCACACAATCAAGTGAGATGGCTACACAATCAAGTGAGATGGCTAAACAATCATGTGAGATGGCTAAACAATCATGTGAGATGGCTACACAATCATGTGAGATGGCCACACAATCATGTGAGATGGCTACACAATCAAGTGAGATGGCCACACAATCAAGTGAGATGGCCACACAATCATGTGAGATGGCCACACAATGATGTGAGATGGCCACACAATCAAGTGAGATGGCCACACAATCAAGTGAGATGGCCACACAATCATGTGAGATGGCTACACAATCATGTGAGATGGCTAAACAATCATGTGAGATGGCCACACAATCAAGTGAGATGGCCACACAATCAAGTGAGATGGCCACACAATCAAGTGAGATAAATTACAGGAGGTTTCTATGCTAGCACAGAATGACTGATGCCAGACAAATCATTGGTTTTAAAGCTAATTATAATAATTATATGAGCCAATAGCTACACACTTGTAAAATATTCTGTTCTGAACAAACTGAAAGATAAGATGAAGTAGAGTTCACTAGAAAAAAGAACTTTAAAGATCGGCATCGTTTGGACGATGTGATAAAGTACAAAAATTGGATAGCCCAAACACGGCCCTATATTTGACGGCCCAAACACGGCCCTATATTTGATGGCCCAAACACGGCTAGATATTTGATGGCCCAAACACGGCTAGATATTTGATGGCCCAAACACGGCTAGATATTTGATGGCCCATGTTGAGTGTAGTTCTACAAGCAGAAAGTAGATTGGTCTACAAGCAGAAAGTAGATTGGTCTACAAGCAGAAAGTAGATTGGTCTACAAGCAGAAAGTAGATTGGTCTACAAGCAGAAAGTAGATTGGTCTACAAGCAGAAAGTAGATTGGTCTACAAGCAGAAAGTAGATTGGTCTACAAGCAGAAAGTAGATTGGTCTACAAGCAGAAAGTAGATTGGTCTACAAGCAGAAAGTAGATTGGTCTACAAGCAGAAAGTAGATTGGTCTACAAGCAGAAAGTAGATTGGTCTACAAGCAGAAAGTAGATTGGTCTACAAGCAGAAAGTAGATTGGTCTACATGAGAACGTAGATTGTTCCACAAGCAGAAAGTAGATTGTTCCAGAAGCAGAAAGTAGATTGGTCTACAAGCAGAAAGTAGATTGGTCTACAAGCAGAAAGTAGATTGGTCTACAAGTAGAAAGTAGATTGGTCTACAAGCAGAAAGTAGATTGGTCTACAAGCAGAAAGTAGATTGGTCTACAATTAGAAAGTAGATTGGTCTACAAGCAGAAAGTAGATTTGTCTACAAGCAGAAAGTAGATTGGTCTACAAGCAGAAAGTAGATGTGTCTACAAGCAGAAAGTAGATTGGTCTACAAGCAGAAAGTAGATTGGTCTACAAACAGAAAGTAGATTGTTCCAGAAGCAGAAAGAAGATTAATACGTTCTAACGCAAGGGGTGGTCCCCCCCCCCCCCCCTTTTGTTTTTTGCTGACGTCAGGCCGGGTCAGTTTGCTAGTTCAACCCCCCAGATATTTGGGTCACTTTACGCAGATAATTCGTCACCTACTTGCTAAAAATATTGCAATTATCTTTAGCTAAAATCAATCTAGGTTAATATGCTGCATTTTAAAGCCACAAAAGAAATAAATCTTTGGTTATTGATGATATGTTTTAACCCATCTGTGACGGCGTTTCTTTTCAAAGTAAAAAAAAAAATGTACAAAATTGCATGGTTTAAATGTAGCCGGTTAACTTGTATCTCTGGTTATTTATAGCCAGCTAGCGTGGATGTTACTGGCGATAATAGCCTGGTTAGCTGGAGATGGAGTTACGTGTATTTGTCAAAGTATGATCCAAGTTTGAAGCAGGAGTTACGTGTATTTGTCAAAGTATGATCCAAATTTGAAGCAGGAGTTACGTGTATTTGTCAAAGTATGATCCAAGTTTGAAGCAGGAGTTACGTGTATTTGTCAAAGTATGATCCAAATTTGAAGCAGGAGTTACGTGTATTTGTCAAAGTGATTTTGTTGAACAGCTTTAGGATTGTGCCGGACAGCCCTGTTTGTGCCGGACAGCCCTGTTTGTGTGGGACAGCCCAGTTTGTGTGGGACAGCCCTGTTTGTGTGGGACAGCCCTGTTTGTGTGGGACAGCCCTGTTTGTGTGGGACTTGTTTGTGTGGGACAGCCCTGTTTGTGTGGGACAGCCCTGTTTGTGTGGGACTTGTTTGTGTGGGACAGCCCTGTTTGTGTGGGACAGCCCTGTTTGTGTGGGGCAGCCCTGTTTGTGTGGGGCAGCCCTGTTTGTGTGGGACAGCCCTGTTTGTGTGGGACAGCCCTGTTTGTGTGGGATTTGTTTGTGTGGGACAGCCCTGTTTGTGTGGGGCAGCCATGTTTCTGTGGGACAGCCCTGTTTGTGTGGGACAGCCCTGTTTGTGTGGGACAGCCCTGTTTGTGTGGGACAGCCCCATATAACGGTGTTCATGCCGTGCCTACTGCTAAAATGTTGTAATATTTGATGTAAAAATCTGTTATATACGATGCATCGTTTATCTGTGATTTGCAGACTGATTTCCGTTGGACAATGGTAACACTAACCTCAAAACTACACAATGGTAACACTAACCTCAAAACTACACAATGGTAACACTAAGCTCAAAACTACACAATGGTAACACTAACCTCAAAACTACACAATGGTAACACTAACCTCAAAACTACACAATGGTAACACTAACCTCAAAACTACACAATGGTAACACTAAGCTCAAAACTACACAATGGTAACACTAAGCTCAAAACTACACAATGGTAACACTAAGCTCAAAACTACACAATGGTAACACTAAGCTCAAAACTACACAATGGTAACACTAAGCTCAAAACTACACAATGGTAACACTAAGCTCAAAACTACACAATGGTAACACTAAGCTCAAAACTACACAATGGTAACACTAAGCTCAAAACTACACAATGGTAACACTAGCCCAAGCAAATACACCTTGGTAATCCTAACCGACGATTGTTTTAATGTAGACAGATCAGCTTTCGTATCGCAGCACGTTTTAGCTGGACGGTATTCGATTCCGTTCTATTTGTAGCTAGACGGTATTCGATTCCGTTCTGTTTGTAGCTGGACGGTATTCGATTCCGTTCTGTTTGGCGACTCACACAGAATACAACAGAGCCATTATTTTCTTTGGGTCGGTGTTCGAGTCAAATGTAACTGAGCTTTAGGACATTTTTTCTCACACTTTTCTCACACTTGCCTCACAATAGCCTCTCAATAGCTTCATAATAACATCACAATAGCCTCACAATAGCCTCACAATAGCCTCACAATAGCCTCACAATAGCCTCACACTAGCCTCACAATAGCCTCTCAATAGCTTCATAATAACATCACAATAGCCTCACAATAGCCTCACAATAGCCTCACAATAGCCTCACAATAGCCTCACAATAGCCTCACAATAGCCTCACAAAAGCCTCACAATAGCCTCACAATAGCGTTACAATAGCCTCACAATAGCCTCACAATAGCCTCCCAATAGCCTCACAATAGCCTCACAATAGTCTAACAAAAATAGCGTCACACAGCGTAAAGTGACAATACTTGACTTCAGTGTTGAAATAAATATCCTATTCTATTTTCAAATGTCTAAACTTTATTTCTTATATATTGTGCCGGGCCATTGTTTAGATTCGGATATTCCCGACTTCTCGGGCGTTTGCTGTCTGTTAGTAGAGAAACGTGATGTTACGGGTGAAAGATAATACACGGACAGTTTTTTATACAAGCCAATGTAGCTCAACTCGGGTAAAAACAGTTGAACTAAAAAAGTATTGTACTAATGATATTTTCATGTTTTATTTTATACACACACACACACACACACACACACACATATATATATATATATATATATATATATATATATAATACATTAGCATCATTCGATTAGTTATTTCAGTAATGATGTTTTTAGAAACTTTATTTAAGCTTCTTTTTATTTAAGATACGATGATAAAATATAGTGTTAAAGATCTTTTGAAACAAGATATTTTGTTGAAGATCTGTTGATTAATATAATTTGTACAAGATATTTTGTTAAAGGTCTGTTGATTAATATAATTTGTACAAGATATTTTGTTAAAGGTCTGTTGATTAATATATTTTGATACAAGGAATTTTGTTGATGATCTATATATATTTGGTCCAAGATATTTTGACAAAATCAACGTTACAGTAGTTAAACACATTTGATTTGAAGGACGGCTATAGTGAAGTAAACAGCTCACCATGAATATTAATGTTCGCATTTTTTCGAATCTTGTAAAAAATCAGACTTGCCAGGTAATAACATAATGAAATGGAAGGTGTTTCTAACGCGGGTTACTCAACACGTTTAAAGTATTTACATTGTAAGCATTGTAATTGGAAAACTGGGTTAAAATAAATTATCAATAATTGTAAAGGTAAAATGTTTTGACATGATAATTGGGGACCAGAGTTGTACGTGGGCTGGTGTAGGGAGGGGAGAGAAGGGTTGTTGTAGGGGAGGGGGGAGGGGCGAGTCGTCTGTAGTCTAGGGGGTGGGGTGCTGAGGGGGTGGGGTGCTGAGGGGGTGGGGTGTTGTAGACAGACGGAATTCCAAAGCAAAATCAGGTCATTTAAAAATAGTTAAATATTCTTTTTAAAATCCGAGTTTTACTCTACATCAAGGTCTGTGTCATTTCAGTCTAGTATCGATATCAAGTTGGTCTAGAATCGATGTCCTTCTGGTCTAGTATCGATATCAAGTTGGTCTAGTATCGATATCAAGTTGGTCTAGTATCGATGTCCAGCTGGCCTAGTATCGATGTCCTTCTGGTCTAGTATCAATGTCAAGTTGTTCTAGTATCGATGTCCTTCTGGTCTAGTATCGATGTCCAGCTGGTCTAGTATCGATGTCCAGTTGTTCTAGTAACGATGTCCAGTTGGTCTAGTATCGATGTCCATTCGGACTAGTATCGATATCCAGCTGGTCTAGTATCGATGTCCAGCTGGTCTAGTATCGATGTCCAGCTGGTCTAGTATCGAGGTCCAGCTGGTCTAGTATCGATGTCCAGTTGGTCTAGTATCGATGTCCTTCTGGTCTAGTATCGATGTTCAGTTGGTCTAGTATCGATGTCCTTCTGATCTAGTATAGATGCCCTTCTGGTCTAGTATCGAAGTCCAGTTGGTCTAGTATCGATGTCCAGTTGGTCTAGTATCGATGTCCAGCTGGTCTAGTATGGATGTCATTTTTGTCTAGTATCGATGTCCAGCTGGTCTAGTATCGATGTCCGCTGGTCTAGTATCGAAGTCCAGTTGGTCTAGTATCGATGTCCTTCTGGTCTAGTATTGATGTCCATCTAGTCTAGTATCGATGTCCAGCTGGTCTAGTATCGATGTCCAGTTGGTCTAGTATCGAAGTCCAGTTGGTCTAGTATCGATGTCCAGTTGGTCTAGTAACGATGTCAAGCTAGTCTAGTATCGATATCCATTTGGTCTAGTATGGATGTCATTTTTGTCTAGAATCGATGTCCAACTGGTCTAGTATCGATGTCCAGTTGGTCTTGTATCGAAGTCCAGTTGGTCTAGTATCGATGTCCAGCTGGTCTAGTATCAATGTCCAGTTGGTCTAGTATCGATGTCCAATGGGCTTAGTGTCGATGTCCAACTGGTCTAGTATCGATGTCCAGTTGGTCTTGTATCGAAGTCCAGTTGGTCTAGTATCGATGTCCAGCTAGTCTAGTACTCAGCTACTATGCTCACCAGGTCGTGCATCTAATTGAATAATATTACGTCTGATTGCACGTGCAACGTGCGTGCACTGTCAAACAGACTTATAACGGTCTTCGCTTGACCTCGGGCTATTTTTAGAAAGGTCACAAATAAGAGTTTCAGCTGCTCATAGACATGTGTCCTGTCTATAGACATGTGTCCTACCTGTCTATAGACATGTGTCCTACCTACCTATAGACATGTGTCCTACCTGTCTATAGACATGTGTCCTACCTGTCTATAGACATGTGTCCTACCTGTCTATAGACATGTGTCCTACCTGTCTATAGACATGTGTCCTACCTGTCTATAGACATGTGTCCTACCTGTCTCACCACCTATCAATACACTCCCCTCCCCACATTTTTGTTCCCGCCCCGCACCCAACCCCCCCCCCCCCTCCTACTAGTTACCCAGACAGTACGCTGAAGGTCACGTGTTAACTACTAAGTCCGTACTAATGAGAGTCGTCCCAGATTGACTAACAAATTACTTAGTTTGAGATGTTGGCGTCATGTACCCGCTATTAGCGACTTGCTGTACCGTCAGATAATTGCTTGAATCAAAAAGCCGTGGCTCCCCGTGTTCCTTTAGAAGTCCTTAGAGTCGGCCACAATCGTTCAGTTCGTGTCTTCAAGTTGTCTGTTTATAGTCTTGGTTGACTGCTAGCATTGGGTCACGTCATAGCTTACTTGAAGTATGGGGTCATGTTATAGAAGTATGGGATCACGTTATAGAAGTATGGGGTCACGTTATAGAAGACTTGAAGTATGGGGTCACGTTATAGAAGTATGGGGTCACGTTATAGAAGACTTGAAGTATGGGATCACGTTATAGAAGTATGGGATCACGTTATAGAAGTATGGGGTCACGTTATAGAAGACTTGAAGTATGGGGTCACGTTATAGAAGTATGGGGTCACGTTATAGAAGACTTGAAGTATGGGATCACGTTATAGAAGTATGGGGTCACGTTATAGAAGTATGGGGTCACGTTATAGAAGACTTGAAGTATGGGATCACGTTATAGAAGTATGGGGTCACGTTATAGAAGACTTGAAGTATGGGATCACGTTATAGAAGTATGGGGTCACGTTATAGAAGTATGGGGTCACGTTATAGAAGACTTGAAGTATGGGGTCACGTTATAGAAGTATGGGGTCACGTTATAGAAGTATGGGGTCACGTTATAGAAGACTTGAAGTATGGGGTCACGTTATAGAAGTATGGGGTCACGTTATAGAAGTATGGGGTCACGTTATAGAAGTATGGGGTAACGTTATAGAAGTATGAGGTCACGTTATAGAAGACTTGAAGTATGGGGTCACGTTATAGAAGTATGGGGTCACGTTATAGAAGTATGGGGTCACGTTATAGAAGTATGGGGTCACGTTATAGAAGTATGGGGTCACGTTATAGAAGACTTGAAGTATGGGATCACGTTATAGAAGTATGGGGTCACGTTATAGAAGACTTGAAGTATGGGGTCACGTTATAGAAGACTTGAAGTATGGGGTCACGTTATAGAAGTATGGGGTCACGTTATAGAAGTATGGGGTCACGTTATAGAAGTATGAGGTCACGTTATAGAAGTATGGGGTCACGTTATAGAAGTATAGGGTCACGTTATAGAAGACTTGAAGTATGGGGTCACGTTATAGAAGTATGGGGTCACGTTATAGAAGTATGGGGTCACGTTATAGAAGTATGGGGTCACGTTATAGAAGTATGGGGTCACGTTATAGAAGTATAGGGTCACGTTATAGAAGACTTGAAGTATTGGGTCACGCTATAGAAGAATTGAAGTATGGGGTCACGTTATAGAAGTATAGGGTCACGTTATAGAAGACTTGAAGTATTGGGTCACGCTATAGAAGAATTGAAGTATGGGGTCACGTTATAGAAGTATAGGGTCACGTTATAGAAGTATGGGGTCACGTTATAGAAGTATGAGGTCACGTTATAGAAGTATGGGGTCACGTTATAGAAGTATGGGGTCACGTTATAGAAGTATGAGGTCACGTTATAGAAGTATGGGGTCACGTTATAGAAGTATAGGGTCACGTTATAGAAGACTTGAAGTATTGGGTCACGCTATAGAAGAATTGAAGTATGGGGTCACGTTATAGAAGTATAGGGTCACGTTATAGAAGTATGGGGTCACGTTATAGAAGTATGAGGTCACGTTATAGAAGTATGGGGTCACGTTATAGAAGTATGGGGTCACGTTATAGAAGTATAGGGTCACGTTATAGAAGTATGGGGTCACGTTATAGAAGTATGGGGTCACGTTATAGAAGTATAGGGTCACGTTATAGAAGTATGGGGTCATGTTATAGAAGACTTGAAGTATGGGGTCACGTTATAGAAGTATGGGGTCACGTTATAGAAGTATGGGGTCACGTTATAGAAGTATGGGGTCACGTTATAGAAGTATGGGGTCACGTTATAGAAGTATGGGGTCACGTTATAGAAGTATGGGGTCACGTTATAGAAGACTTGAAGTATGGGGTCACGTTATAGAAGTATGGGGTCACGTTATAGAAGTATGGGGTCACGTTATAGAAGTATGGGGTCACGTTATAGAAGTATGGGGTCACGTTATAGAAGTATGGGGTCACGTTATAGAAGTATGAGGTCACGTTATAGAAGTATGGGGTCACGTTATAGAAGTATGGGGTCATGTTATAGAAGACTTGAAGTATGGGGTCACGTTATAGAAGTATGGGGTCACGTTATAGAAGTATGGGGTCATGTTATAGAAGACTTGAAGTATGGGGTCACGTTATAGAAGTATAGGGTCACGTTATAGAAGTATGGGGTCACGTTATAGAAGACTTGAAGTATGGGGTCACGTTATAGAAGTATGGGGTCACGTTATAGAAGACTTGAAGTATGGGGTCACGTTATAGAAGACTTGAAGTATGGGGTCACTTTATAGATATAACACGAACTGCTACAACAACTGGCCAGGTAATACAACTACAACTAGCCAGGTAATACTCCTAGCCAGGTAATACAACTACAACTAGCCAGGTAATACAACTAGCCGGGTAATACAACTACAACTGGCCAGGTAATACAACTACAACTAGCCAGGTAATACAACTATAATTAGCCAGGTAATACAACTACAACTAGCCAGGTAATACAACTACAACTAGCCGGGTAATAAAACTACAACGGGCCAGGTAATACAACTACAACTAGCCAGGTAATACAACTATAATTAGCCAGGTAATACAACTACAACTAGCCAGGTAATACAACTACAACTAGCGAGGTAATACAACTACAACTTGCCTGGTATAACAACTACAACTAGCCAGGTAATACAACTACAACTGGCCAGGTAATACAACTACAACTAGCCAGGTGATACAACTACAACTAGCCAGGTAATACAACTACAACTGGCCAGGTAATACTCCTAGCCAGGTAATACAACTACAACTAGTCATGTAATACAACTACAACTAGCCAGGTAATACAACTACAACTGGCCAGGTAATACAACTAGCCAGGTAATACAACTAGCCAGGTAATACAACTACAACTAGTCATGTAATACAACTACAACTAGCCAGGTAATACAACTACAACTAGCCAGGTAATACAACAACTAGCCAGGTAATACAACTACAACTAGTCATGTAATACAACTACAACTAGCCAGGTAATACAACTACAACTAGCCAGGTAATACAACTACAACTGGCCAGGTAATACTCCTAGCCAGGTAATACAACTAGCCAGGTAATACAACTACAACTAGTCATGTAATACAACTACAACTAGTCAGGTAATACAACTACAACTGGCCAGGTAATACAACTAGCCAGGTAAAACAACTACAACTAGTCATGTAAAACTACTACAACTAGCCAGGTAATACAACTACAACTAGCCAGGTAATACAACTACAACTGGCCAGGTAATACAACTAGCCAGGTAATACAACTACAACTAGCCAGGTAATACAACTACAACTAGTCAGGTAATACAACTACAACTAGCCAGGTAATACAACTACAACTAGCCAGGTAATACAACAACTAGCCAGGTAATACAACTACAACTGGCCAGGTAATACAACAACTAGCCAGGTAATACAACTAAAACTGGCCAGGTAATACAACTACAACTGGCCAGGTAATACAACTACAACTAGCCAGGTAATGGTTGTAAAATTATTTTACAACTAAATATCAACAGACGCCACACTACAGGTGACAGAATTTAAAAAATAACAACATTTTTTTGTTTAGCCAAGCGGCAGGCGCGACTTTTAGTTCGACTTTTTGATCAGTATTTTGTTTTAATGTCTCTGACAAACGTTATCAAACTTAACAAAAATGCAGAAAATGTCATCTTTCGCAAAGAAATTAATTGAATAAAGCGTTTACAAAAAAATGAATTGACTGTTTAAAAAAATGAATTTGACCGTTTACAAAAAAAAATTAATTAACAATTTTTAAAAAAATGAATTGACTGTTTAAAAAAACGAATTGACCGTTTACAAAAAAATGAATTGACTGTTTTAAAAAAATGAATTGACCGTTTACAAAAAAAAAAAGAATTGACTGTTTACAAAAAAAAAATGAATTGACTGTTTACAAAAAAAATGAATTGACATTTTATGACAAAAAATGGATTATTTGTTTACAAAAAATATATATTGAATGTTTACAAAAAAAATGGAGTAAATGTTAGCAAGAAAATGGATAAAATGTTTACAAAAAAGTTTGGATTGAATGTTTGGCTTAAAGCAGCAAAATTAAAACGTGTTTGCAAACTGAAATACAACAAACAAGCCGGATCATCGTATATTTATTCCTTTCACCTTCGTCAAAAAATTACTTTCGTTGTGAAAATTCTTTTCTAATAAACTTTCCGTCTAATAATTCCGTCTAAACAAAAAGTTTACAACGCGCTAAACAAGAATTTATATTTTTCATGTAGAAAATCACGTGCCAATCCAAAGTTACTGTCTAGAAATGTGCATCCAAAGTTTCCATTTGTAGAAAAATGTTTTGGCTTACGAAAAAAAAATCAAACCTCACCTTGAAATAATGTCCTCTAATTCTTACCTTTAGGCTGTGTCACCTTAGTGTGACCTTCGAGCTGTGTCACCTTAGTGTCACCTTCTAGCTGAGTCTGGCACCCGTGTGAAAATCCTGCCTGAAATAGCTTTGAACGTCTGCCTACCTCCAGCGAGGTCCTGGCTCTATATACCGACACTCACGCGGGAACTCAGCACAAGAGGGCGAGAAACTTAGCGACCAGTGTGGGTGTGTGGGTGTGTGGGTGGCTGGTGGTGGCCGGGGGTGGGGTGTACTCGAACATTTCCAGCAGTTCAATAGTAGCAGGCTAGGATTAGAATAAAGAAGTTTCCAGCCAGATCTTGATGTAGGTACTAGTTCGCTTCAAGTGTCGACACTTTGTTCAAACTTTGCAATAGCCCCATCTTAGATTCTGTGGCCCCCCCCCCCTTCACCCAACACCCACAACCAACACCCACAACCAACACCCACACCCCACACTTAATTAATACAAACAAATACATCCCACATATTACCCACACATATTAGGCTCCCACACACGACCTTGACATTTTTAATTCCCTCACAGTTTTGTCAAACTAATGACTCACACACACACACGCACACACGACCTTCACAACACACACACACGACCTTCACACAAAACACACACACGACCTTCACACACACACACGGCCTTCACACACACACATGACCTTCACTCACACACGACCTTCACACAAAACACACACACGACATTCACACAAAACACAAACACGACCTTCACACACACACACACACGACTTTCACAAACACACGACCTTCACACAAAACACACACACACACGACCTTCACACACACACAACCTTCACACAAAACACACACGACATTCACACAAAACACAAACACGACCTTCACACACACACACACACGACCTTCACTCACACACGACCTTCACTCAAAACACACACACACGACCTTCATACACACACGACCTTCACACAAAACACACACACACGACCTTCACACACACACGACCTTCACACAAAAAACACACACACGACCTTCACACACACGCGACCTTCACACAAAACACACACACACACGACCTTCACACACACACGACCTTCACACAAAACACACACACACGACCTTCACAACACACACACGCGACCTTCACACAAAACACACACGATCTTTACACAAAACACACACACGAACTCACGACGAACCCCTTACGTGAAAGTAACTAGCCATGCTCTATGATTGATTGGGCAGTCAGAATTTGTTTGTTCGTGGCGTTATGATTTTTTGAACAAACTTTCTTCCCACTTTTTAAAAATAATCATTTGGTCTGATATTTTATAGCGTCAACATGTACACACACACCTACACCACACAGATCCCCCCCACACACACCTACACCACACAGATCCCCCCACACACACACCTACACAACACAGATTCCCACAAACATAGAGAAACAAGAGAGAAAGATAAATTAAAAAAACAATGAGATAGCGTCGTGTGGCCCTCCCTGAAATCAGATCTTTATGTTGATTGTCTTTTATATTTAGTGTCCAATTGAAGGCGTCCCACAGTTACACATGGGACACAACTCACAGGGGACACACGACCTTCACACAAAACACACACACACGACCTTCACAACACACACACGCGACCTTCACACAAAACACACACGATCTTTACACAAAACACACACACGAACTCACGACGAACCCCTTACGTGAAAGTAACTAGCCATGCTCTATGATTGATTGGGCAGTCAGAATTTGTTTGTTCGTGGCGTTATGATTTTTTGAACAAACTTTCTTCCCACTTTTTAAAAATAATCATTTGGTCTGATATTTTATAGCGTCAACATGTACACACACACCTACACCACACAGATCCCCCCCACACACACCTACACCACACAGATCCCCCCACACACACACCTACACAACACAGATTCCCACAAACATAGAGAAACAAGAGAGAAAGATAAATTAAAAAAACAATGAGATAGCGTCGTGTGGCCCTCCCTGAAATCAGATCTTTATGTTGATTGTCTTTTATATTTAGTGTCCAATTGAAGGCGTCCCACAGTTACACATGGGACACAACTCACAGGGGACACACGACCTTCACACAAAACACACACACACGACCTTCACAACACACACACGCGACCTTCACACAAAACACACACGATCTTTACACAAAACACACACACGAACTCACGACGAACCCCTTACGTGAAAGTAACTAGCCATGCTCTATGATTGATTGGGCAGTCAGAATTTGTTTGTTCGTGGCGTTATGATTTTTTGAACAAACTTTCTTCCCACTTTTTAAAAATAATCATTTGGTCTGATATTTTATAGCGTCAACATGTACACACACACCTACACCACACAGATCCCCCCCACACACACCTACACCACACAGATCCCCCCACACACACACCTACACAACACAGATTCCCACAAACATAGAGAAACAAGAGAGAAAGATAAATTAAAAAAACAATGAGATAGCGTCGTGTGGCCCTCCCTGAAATCAGATCTTTATGTTGATTGTCTTTTATATTTAGTGTCCAATTGAAGGCGTCCCACAGTTACACATGGGACACAACTCACAGGGGACACAGGGGACACAACTCACAGGGGGCACAACTCACAGGGGACACAACTCACAGGGGACACAACTCACAGGGGACACAACTCACAGGGGACACAACTCACAGGGGGCACAACTCACAGGGGACACAACTCACAGGGGGCACAACTCACAGGGGACACAACTCACAGGGGACACAACTCACAGGGGACACAACTCACAGGGGACACAACTCACAGGGGACACAACTCACAGGGGACACAACTCACAGGGGACACAACTCACAGGGGGCACAACTCACAGGGGACACAACTCACAGGGGACACAACTCACAGGGGACACAACTCACAGGGGACACAACTCACAGGGGACACAACTCACAGGGGACACAACTCACAGGGGACACAACTCACAGGGGACACAACTCACAGGGGGCACAACTCACAGGGGACACAACTCACAGGGGACACAACTCACAGAGGACACAACTCACAGGGGACACAACTCACAGGGGACACAACCCACAGGGGACACAACTCACAGGGGACACAGGGGACACAACTCACAGGGGACACAACTCACAGGGGGAGACAACTCACAGGGGACACAACTCACAGGGGACACAACTCACAGGGGACACAGGGGACACAACTCACAGGGGACACAACTCACAGGGGGAGACAACTCACAGGGGACACATCCCACAGGGGACACAGGGGACACAACCCACAGGGGACACAGGGGACACAACTCACAGGGGACACAGGGGACACAACTCACAGGGGACACAGGGGACACAACTCACAGGGGACACAACTCACAGGGGACACAACTCACAGGGAGCAATTCTTTCCTCCAGGGTGGGCTTATACATGTACAGCAGAGGGAGCGTGGCGAGGGCCGTCTCTGTAGGGGTGGGGTGGGGGTACATCTGTGTAGGGGTGGTGTGAGGGTCCGTCTCTGTGGGGGTAGGGGTACATCTGAGTAGGGGTGAGGGTCCGTCTCTGTACGGGTGTGGGTCAGCCAATACGTATGAATTATTGTTCTTGTTTAGTTGAGCGACCACATAACGTGGACCTCTGGGATAAATTAATGCCATAAACTACCCATGTATGTTAGCATATGGTAGATGGGGTCAGGTAAAATCAAATTTGGTCACGTGATGTGATGCTATAATTAGCTGATTATTGGATGCAAATTGTCTTATTTATCAAATGACGGCAATGGCCAGTTGAACGAATCCCCATCAAGCCCTGCAAGCACTGACCGGACGCTACAAGCCTGGGATAAGTATCCGACACTGTCGTGTAGGATTCGATTATTCACCAGAGCTTATCGGCGGTGGGGGCTCCTCCATTTTTCTCGTGGGGCGGGTGATAGAGGGTTAAACACAGGGCTAATCAAATGACCACAGCTAGCCCCTGGCTTTCAATGAGCACTGGAGTGAACGTCTCGCTCTCAGGTGCCGTACAATCGACGAGCAGCTTAGAGGATCAAGTCTTACACAATACAAGTGGACACTAGGGACTGGACACTGGGGATTGGACAACGGGGACTGGACACAAAAAAGTTGTCTACAAGACACCCTAGGCCCACCAAATCAGTCTATAAGACACCCTAGCCCCACCAAATCAGTCTATAAGACACCCTAGACCCACCAAATCAGTCTATAAGACACCCTAGGCCCACCAAATCTATAAGACACCCTAGGCCCACCAAATCAGTCTATAAGACACCCTAGGCCCACCAAATCAGTCTATAAGACACCCTAGGCCCACCAAATCAGTCTATAAGACACCATAGCCCCACCAAATCTATAAGACACCCTAGGCCCACCAAATCAGTCTATAAGACACCCTAGGCCCACCAAATCAGTCTATAAGACACCCTAGGCCCACCAAATCAGTCTATAAGACACCCTAGGCCCACCAAATCAGTCTATAAGACACCCTAGGCCCACCAAATCAGTCTATAAGACACCATAGCCCCACCAAATCAGTCTATAAGACACCCTAGGCCCACCAAATCAGTCTATAAGACACCCTAGCCCCACCAAATCAGTCTATAAGACACCCTAGGCCCACCAAATCAGTCTATAAGACACCCTAGCCCCCACCAAATCAGTCTATAAGACACCCTAGGCCCACCAAATCTATAAGACACCCTAGCCCCACCAAATCAGTCTATAAGACACCCTAGTCCCACCAAATCAGTCTATAAGACACCCTAGCCCCACCAAATCAGTCTTTAAGACACCTAGACCCACCAAATCAGTCTATAAGACACCCTAGTCCCACCAAATCAGTCTATAAGACACCCTAGCCCCACCAAATCAGTCTATAAGACACCCTAGGCCCACCAAATCTATAAGACACCCTAGCCCCACCAAATCAGTCTATAAGACACCCTAGCCCCACCAAATCAGTCTATAAGACACCCTAGGCCCACCAAATCTATAAGACACCCTAGCCCCACCAAATCAGTATTTAAGACACCCTAGCCCCACCAAATCAGTCTTTAAGACACCCTAGGCCCACCAAATCAGTCTATAAGACACCCTAGGCCCACCAAATCAGTCTATAAGACACCCTAGCCCCACCAAATCTATAAGACACCCTAGCCCCACCAAATCAGTCTTTAAGACACCCTAGGCCCACCAAATCTATAAGACACCCTAGGCCCACCAAATCTATAAGACACCCTAGGCCCACCAAATCTATAAGACACCCTAGCCCCACCAAATCTATAAGACACCCTAGTCCCACCAAATCAGTCTATAAGACACCCTAGGCCCACCAAATCAGTCTATAAGACACCCTAGGCCCACCAAATCAGTCTATAAGACACCCTAGGCCCACCAAATCAGTCTATAAGACACCCTAGCCCCACCAAATCAGTCTATAAGACACCCTAGGCCCACCAAATCTATAAGACACCCTAGGCCCACCAAATCTATAAGACACCCTAGCCCCACCAAATCTATAAGACACCCTAGGCCCACCAAATCAGTCTATAAGACACCCTAGGCCCACCAAATCAGTCTATAAGACACCCTAGGCCCACCAAATCAGTCTATAAGACACCCTAGGCCCACCAAATCAGTCTATAAGACACCCTAGTCCCACCAAATCAGTCTATAAGACACCCTAGGCCCACCAAATCAGTCTATAAGACACCCTAGGCCCACCAAATCAGTCTATAAGACACCCTAGCCCCACCAAATCAGTCTATAAGACACCCTAGGCCCACCAAATCTATAAGACACCCTAGCCCCCACCAAATCAGTCTATAAGACACCCTAGTCCCACCAAATCAGTCTTTAAGACACCCTAGCCCCACCAAATCAGTCTATAAGACACCCTAGGCCCACCAAATCAGTCTATAAGACACCCTAGGCCCACCAAATCTATAAGACACCCTAGCCCCACCAAATCAGTCTATAAGACACCCTAGCCCCCACCAAATCAGTCTATAAGACACCCTAGTCCCACCAAATCAGTCTATAAGACACCCTAGTCCCACCAAATCAGTCTATAAGACACCCTAGCCCCCACCAAATCAGTCTATAAGACACCCTAGCCCCACCAAATCAGTCTATAAGACACCCTAGGCCCACCAAATCAGTCTATAAGACACCCTAGGCCCACCAAATCAGTCTATAAGACACCCTAGTCCCACCAAATCAGTCTATAAGACACCCTAGTCCCACCAAATCAGTCTATAAGACACCCTAGCCCCACCAAATCAGTCTATAAGACACCCTAGGCCCACCAAATCAGTCTATAAGACACCCTAGCCCCACCAAATCAGTCTATAAGACACCCTAGTCCCACCAAATCAGTCTATAAGACACCCTAGGCCCACCAAATCAGTCTATAAGACACCCTAGACCCACCAAATCAGTCTATAAGACACCCTAGCCCCACCAAATCAGTCTATAAGACACCCTAGGCCCACCAAATCAGTCTATAAGACACCCTAGTCCCACCAAATCAGTCTATAAGACACCCTAGTCCCACCAAATCAGTCTATAAGACACCCTAGCCCCACCAAATCAGTCTATAAGACACCCTAGTGTGACCTACTTAGGTCGAGTCAGGTTCTATTTTTATGTTGACATTGTATAATACCTTATATGGAGTGATTGTGCAACAACCGGAAAATTTCCACTGACTTATTAAGGAGTCTAAGATATAGAAATTTTCCATTAAGATCTGATTGAATGATTCTAATCAGATGACTATCCCAACCAATGGCTACATGAGTTGAGGATAATCTCCCCTGTTGCAGAAGTCTTTAATTGCCCCGCACTCTCGCAACACGAGGCAGTCTACAGGGCGATTTTACCTTGGTCAGGCCGTCTACCTTGATCAACAGTCTAATAAGACCATAGCCGTCCATATTGTCCGGCTATAGACTCTGACCATTTGAACGTGAGAGAACTTAAGTCCTGTGTGTGCCTTGCTTTCTTAAGTTGATTTAGGCTTCTAGTATAATATTACTCGTCGCTGAGTTATTCTAGAAGCTATAGCAGTGTTGTGTGGCCTGTAGTTTTTTAGACAGTGTAGAAATCTGTGATAGTGTTTTTCCTACATTTTGTAAGTTGTGTTTTGATATTTTATACATTAAATATTTTAACTAGTTCAACCTTGTGTTTTGCCACAACTGTGTTCGCTGATTAAAGTTGTATGTAGATTGGATGAGTGTTAATTACAATAGTATCACTAGTTTACCCTAGACATTGAATTCGAGCCCTAGTGTGCCGTTGTGTTAGTGTTCATCCACTTAGGCCGTAAGGCATTTGCATATGACCCCGAAAAAAGAATCCGGGGACGTTCACCGTCTATTTGGCTGATAGATAGGGGACGTTACAAAGTGGGGGCTCGCCGAGATTTAGTCTGTCGTTCCAGTTGTTGGTCATATCAGTTAAATACTAAGGTTAGTTGGATTTAGTTGTTTTTATATCCAGTAGCGCAGTGTTCTGACAACGCGCGCAAGCATAGAGTTATCTAGGTCAACAGCCAGACGTGTCACGATAGGAGGTCAAGTACACGGCCCAACGCACCGTGTTAAGTTAGTGAACCTAGGCTTGTTGTGATTTGAAAGTTAGTGTTATGGAGTCTTTTTTGGCTAATCCTACTTTTGAAGAGGTCGAGAAGTTGAGTAGAAAAGTTTTGATTAGTGTTGTTAAGGAATTGAAATTGGATTATTCTGTTACGCAGAAGTCAGAGGTGTTGAGAGATAAAGTTGTTGTTCATTTTATTAATGAAGGGGTATTTGATGAAAGTTTGTTGGCTGGGGTGTTACTCCGCGAGGAGAAACCTCTAGAGAAGATAGAATTAGAAGCTAGAATTGCTTTAGAGAAACAGGAGTTAGAGGCTAAAATTGCTTTAGATAAGAGGAGGTTGGAATTAGAGTTTGGTCAAGTTAGTGATGTCACTTCTCCGGTAGATCCAAAAAAGTTGTCGGTAGGGCAAGTGATTGCCAAATTTGGGAAATTAGTTCCTAAGTTTGATGAAACAGATTTGGTCGTTTTCTTTAACTCGTTTGAGAGTTTAGCGAAGACATGTGAATGGCCCGAAACTTCCATTACTGCTTTATTGAGTTCGGTCCTTACTGGGAAAGCTGCAAAAACATACCAGGCACTCTCTCACGACGTTCAAAATAACTATAGTTTGGTCAAGACTGCCATTTTGAAGGCCTACGCACTGACGCCCGAGGCCTATCGGACAAAATTCCGAACACTCCGCAAGTCACCCACTCAATCATATGTGGAATTTCTCTTTGAAAAGGAGAAAATATTCTCAAGGTGGCTACACTCTGAGGAAGTTTCTGAGTTTGAGAAACTCAGGTCACTTATCCTAAGGGAAGAATTCCTATCGTCCCTGCCTGAAGAGATACGACTACACATACTGGATAACAAGATAACTGACATCCAGAAGGCTGCTGAGTCGGCTGACACATATATGTTGGTGCATAAGAAACCACCAGTGTCAGGAAACCGCCTCAACCCTGTGCTTCCCCTTTTTGGCAGCAATCCTCCTGTTGGCCAACACGTGAAGGCATTACAGTCCAGAGAGAAACCAAGATCAACTCTCAATCGTCGAGCAGTATGCCAGTTCTGCAAAAGGCCTGGTCATCTTGTCAAGGACTGTTACAAACGTCGTCAATATAACAGAGAGGTGGTGCGTACTTCTGCGCACTATGCTCTATCCCCTCAAGCAGCCAGTTCAACTATGAACTCTAGAATTCAAAAGGACTCTAACCCTAAGTGTCCGCAAGAAGGTAGTCAAGTCTCCACACATTATGTGCAGTCACATTTTGACTGTTCTCGCCACCATCCAGTTTCTTCCGAGTCTACCGATCTCGAGGGATCGAGAAAAGTTGACTTTTCATCTTTTATTGCCGAAGCCATCATTAGCAAACCAGGTGATCCGTTGTCTCAGCGGAATATCACCGTCCTAAGAGACACAGGAGCGTCACAATCACTCCTTTTGAAAAGTTCAATGGACATTACACCTGAGACGAACACCGGAAGGATTTCCATTATCCAGGGAGTGGGGACAAAATCTACTGTCGTCCCTCTACACATGTTTGCCCTGAAACATCATCTCGTCGAAGGTGAGGTCATTTTAGGTGTGATAGATAGTATTCCTGTCCCAGGAGTACACCTACTTCTAGGGAATGACCTTGCGGGCAGCAAAGTATACCCCTGTACGGTTTCAGACCCTTTGTCAACAGTTCCAGATAATGATAATGAACTGTATCCTGCATGTGCGGTGACAAGAAGCCAGACCAAACAATTGGCTGACACAACGTCTGAACCACACCTGCCATCATCGTCAAGAAATTCGACTCCCAAATTGGAGTCTATGCTTCCAGAAAACACAAGTCTGGGCTTACCCCTGAGGATATCTCAGGAAGACCTCATTAAAGCTCAACAAGTCGACGCGGAACTCAAAGCAACGGTCGAAAAATCTCTATCATCTGACGATGGAGAATATTTCTCCGAGAACGGCCTTTTCTTTCGTCGCGCTATACCAGTGAATGCCTCACCAGCCGAACCATGGTTGGGTAAAAACCAGCTGTGGGTCCCTCCACCTTATCGGCATGAAATACTTAAGCTGGCACATGACCATCCAATGTCAGCGCACCCAGGAGTCACTAAAACGACGGCGAAGATCAAAGAACTGTTCTTTTGGCCCAAAATGAGAAAAGATGTGTCGCGTTACTGCAGAAGTTGCTCGAACTGTCAGTTGGCCGGAAAGCCAAACCAGACAATTCCTAGGGCCCCTTTGAGTCCGATTCCTGTATTAGAAGAACCCTTTTCAAAAATCGTCATGGACTGTGTAGGTCCCTTGCCTAAAACCAAGGCGGGCAACGAGTACCTACTTACCTTTATGTGTTCAAGTACCCGTTTTCCCGAGGCGATTCCCTTACGGAACATTAAGGCAAAGACTGTAGTCAGAGCCATGACCCGGTTCTTCACTACCTTTGGATTACCTAGAATCGTGCAAACAGATCAAGGCAGCAACTTCACCAGTCACCATTTTCAGGAAGCACTAGCCAAGCTAGGCGTTACCCACATCACCAGCTCAGCCTACCACCCTCAGTCTCAAGGCGTACTTGAGAGGTTCCACCAAACCCTCAAAACCATGTTAAGAACGTTCGCTAATAGTAACTCCCAATGGGATGAGTCTGTTCCTTGGATTATTTTCGCCGCGAGGGACTGTGTCCAGGACTCTTTAGGCTACTCGCCTTTTCAACTTGTGTTTGGACATTCTGTCCGTGGCCCCCTGAAGCTGATACACGAACGTTGGACAGGTACCAGTGATCATCCTGTGGAAAACTTTGACGATTTTCACGTTCGACTGAAAGCCGTGTGCGAAATGGCTCACAAGAACTTAAGAAAGGCCCAAGTGAGAATGAAAGGACTGTATGATAAGAGTTCTTGTAAACGAACATTCAATCCAGGCGACAAAGTTCTTGTGCTAGTGCCTAATCTGAACAATGCGTTATCCTTGAGATATTGTGGACCCTTTACTGTGCATTCAAAATTAAGTGATTTGAACTATGTTGTCAATACGCCCGACAGAAGAAAGAAACAGACAGTGTATCATGTTAACTCACTGAAAAAGTATTATGATAATTGTAACAATGTTCATTCCACAGCTAAAATTACTTTACCTGTATGTTCAAATGTTTCTGATGATGTGATATATGATAAATTGAAACCCCCAAAATTGGTAAATTCTTCCTTTTTAGATAATTTGAATGTCCACCTTATGCACTTGTCCACAGAGAAAAGCCAGAGATTGTCTCAGTTATTCGAGACATTTCCCTCTATTTTTGGGGATGTCCCCAAAGAAGCGAAGGTTCCACCTCATGATGTAGACGTAGGTGACGCAAAACCCATTAAACAACACCCCTATAGAGTTAACCCGGAAAAAGCTGCTTTGATAAAGGATGAAATTGATTATATGCTCAAGAATGATATCATTGAGCCCAGTTTCAGCAGCTGGAGTTCCCCATGTCTCCTAGTACCGAAAGACGGTGGATCTTTCAGGTTTGTGACCGACTTTAGGAAGGTAAATGCGCTCACCAAAGCTGATTCCTATCCATTACCTCGGATAGAGGACGTTATTGATAAAGTTGGTCAAGCTAAGATAATTTCCAAAATTGATTTACTTTCAGGATACTGGCAAATCCCCTTATCTGACCGTGCAAAAGAAATATCTTCTTTTGTAACCCCTAATGGTTTTTATAGATACAAACGTATGCCCTTTGGTATGCGAAATGCTGGTCAAACTTTCCAGAGAGTCATTAACTCTGTCATTGCTGACATAGACCAATGTGAGGCCTACATAGATGATATAGTGGTATTTTCTAATACTTTTGAAGAACATATTGTTCAGTTGACTAACCTTTTTAGAAAATTGTCTGAAGTGAATTTTACTGTAAACTTACATAAAAGTGATTTCTGTAAAGCTTCAATTACCTATTTGGGTTACCAAGTGGGAACGAACCAAGTTCGGCCCATTGAAGCTAAAGTAGATGCTATTGTAAGGTTACCACCTCCCAAAAATTGTAAAGAAATCAAAAAGTTCCTTGGGATGGCTGGTTACTATAGACGGTTCTGTCAAAACTTTTCAGCTATTGCTGAACCTCTTACTGCATTATTGAAAAAGGGTGTTGAGTTTGAATGGTCAAATAAATGTCAAGAAGTTTTTTTTACCATTAAGTCATTTCTATCTAATGCTCCTGTTATGGCTGCACCAAATTTCAGCAAGCCCTTTAAACTTGCCATTGATGCTAGCAACTTAGCCATTGGCTCAGTCCTATTTCAAGAAGACAACATGGGAATTGACCATCCCATTGCCTTTTTTTCCAGGAAGTTAAATGAAAACCAAAAGAATTATTCTACTATTGAAAAAGAGGCTTTAGCTTTGGTTTTGTCAGTACAACATTTTGAAGTCTATGTCTCTTCTTCAACCAATCCAGTCAGAGTGTTTTCTGACCATGATCCCCTGAAATTTACCTCTAAGTTAGGACAGACAAATCAAAGAATATTGAGGTGGTGCTTATATTTCCAAAATTTTAATCTGGAAATTTCACACATTAAGGGTAGTGATAATGTTGTGGCTGATTGTTTGTCAAGGATGTAAAATCTTATTGCACACATTAATCATGTGACATGTTTTGTGGTTCATTGGGACCACACACAAGTGTTGTGTTTTAACATGGAAATGAGTGGTATGATTTTTGATTTTTTACAAAATTCCAATTCTATTGAATATTTTGTTTCTTTTCAGGTGAACCTTAATTAAAGGTGGTTTTTGATTCTATGTAATCTTTTATAATAATATGTCTCATATGACTCAATTGATATTGTAGCTAGTCATTGAAATAAAGGTCTTACCCTGGCGGGTTTACCACTTTTAATATCCTCATGGAAAAATTGTAATACCCTTTTTTGAGGGATTTTGAGTATAATTACTTTTTGAAGGGTTACTTCCCTTTTACCAATTGTAAAAGTTGGAGTTACTTCCCTTTTATGTTCAGGGATATTTTCATCTGGTATTATGATTTTGATTGCCTACATTTGTAAAACATTTTTTTTATTTCATTGCCAGATTGGTTCCTTATGTATGTTTTTGTGGAACCTATCTGTCACTTCCAAAAAGGGAGGGGATGTGACCTACTTAGGTCGAGTCAGGTTCTATTTTTATGTTGACATTGTATAATACCTTATATGGAGTGATTGTGCAACAACCGGAAAATTTCCACTGACTTATTAAGGAGTCTAAGATATAGAAATTTTCCATTAAGATCTGATTGAATGATTCTAATCAGATGACTATCCCAACCAATGGCTACATGAGTTGAGGATAATCTCCCCTGTTGCAGAAGTCTTTAATTGCCCCGCACTCTCGCAACACGAGGCAGTCTACAGGGCGATTT
This sequence comes from Physella acuta, assembly GCF_028476545.2. Lineage (NCBI taxonomy): Eukaryota > Metazoa > Mollusca > Gastropoda > Physidae > Physella > Physella acuta. The sequence goes on from NW_026732002.1 coordinate 406,218, forward strand.
TACCTTGGTCAGGCCGTCTACCTTGATCAACAGTCTAATAAGACCATAGCCGTCCATATTGTCCGGCTATAGACTCTGACCATTTGAACGTGAGAGAACTTAAGTCCTGTGTGTGCCTTGCTTTCTTAAGTTGATTTAGGCTTCTAGTATAATATTACTCGTCGCTGAGTTATTCTAGAAGCTATAGCAGTGTTGTGTGGCCTGTAGTTTTTTAGACAGTGTAGAAATCTGTGATAGTGTTTTTCCTACATTTTGTAAGTTGTGTTTTGATATTTTATACATTAAATATTTTAACTAGTTCAACCTTGTGTTTTGCCACAACTGTGTTCGCTGATTAAAGTTGTATGTAGATTGGATGAGTGTTAATTACAATAGTATCACTAGTTTACCCTAGACATTGAATTCGAGCCCTAGTGTGCCGTTGTGTTAGTGTTCATCCACTTAGGCCGTAAGGCATTTGCATATGACCCCGAAAAAAGAATCCGGGGACGTTCACCGTCTATTTGGCTGATAGATAGGGGACGTTACACTAGGCCCACCAAATCAGTCTATAAGACACCCTAATCCCACCAAATCAGTCTATAAGACACCCTAGGCCCACCAAATCAGTCTATAAGACACCCTAGACCCACCAAATCAGTCTATAAGACACCCTAGGCCCACCAAATCAGTCTATAAGACACCCTAGACCCACCAAATCAGTCTATAAGACACCCTAGTCCCACCAAATCAGTCTATAAGACACCCTAGTCCCACCAAATCAGTCTATAAGACACCCTAGGCCCACCAAATCAGTCTATAAGACACCCTAGGCCCACCAAATCAGTCTATAAGACACCCTAGTCCCACCAAATCAGTCTATAAGACACCCTAGTCCCACCAAATCAGTCTATAAGACACCCTAGCCCCCACCAAATCAGTCTATAAGACACCCTAGTCCCACCAAATCAGTCTATAAGACACCCTAGTCCCACCAAATCAGTCTATAAGACACCATAGCCCCACCAAATCAGTCTATAAGACAATCTAGTCCCACCAAATCAGTCTATAAGACACCCTAGTCCCACCAAATCAGTCTATAAGACACCATAGCCCCACCAAATCAGTCTATAAGACACCCTAGTCCCACCAAATCAGTCTATAAGACACCCTAGTCCCACCAAATCAGTCTATAAGACACCCTAGCCCCACCAAATCAGTCTATAAGACACCCTAGCCCCACAAAATCTATAAGACACCCTAGGCCCACCAAATCTATAAGACACCCTAGACCCACCAAATCAGTCTTTAAGACACCCTAGCCCCACCAAATCAGTCTATAAGACACCCTAGTCCCACCAAATCAGTCTATAAGACACCCTAGGCCCACCAAATCTATAAGACACCCTAGGCCCACCAAATCTATAAGACACCCTAGACCCACCAAATCAGTCTATAAGACACCCTAGGCCCACCAAATCAGTCTATAAGACACCCTAGCCCCACCAAATCAGTCTATAAGACACCCTAGGCCCACCAAATCAGTCTATAAGACACCCTAGCCTCACCAAATCAGTCTATAAGACACCCTAGGCCCACCAAATCTATAAGACACCCTAGCCCCCACCAAATCAGTCTATAAGACACCCTAGACCCACCAAATCAGTCTATAAGACACCCTAGCCCCACCAAATCAGTCTATAAGACACCCTAGTCCCACCAAATCAGTCTATAAGACACCCTAGGCCCACCAAATCAGTCTATAAGACACCCTAGTCCCACCAAATCAGTCTATAAGACACCCTAGCCCCCACCAAATCAGTCTATAAGACACCCTAGGCCCACCAAATCAGTCTATAAGACACCCTAGGCCCACCAAATCTATAAGACACCCTAGCCCCACCAAATCAGTATTTAAGACACCCTAGGCCCACCAAATCAGTCTATAAGACACCCTAGGCCCACCAAATCAGTCTATAAGACACCCTAGTCCCACCAAATCAGTCTATAAGACACCCTAGCCCCACCAAATCAGTCTATAAGACACCCTAGCCCCACCAAATCAGTCTATAAGACACCCTAGGCCCACCAAATCAGTCTATAAGACACCCTAATCCCACCAAATCAGTCTATAAGACACCCTAGGCCCACCAAATCAGTCTATAAGACACCCTAGACCCACCAAATCAGTCTATAAGACACCCTAGGCCCACCAAATCAGTCTATAAGACACCCTAGACCCACCAAATCAGTCTATAAGACACCCTAGTCCCACCAAATCAGTCTATAAGACACCCTAGTCCCACCAAATCAGTCTATAAGACACCCTAGGCCAACCAAATCAGTCTATAAGACACCCTAGGCCCACCAAATCAGTCTATAAGACACCCTAGTCCCACCAAATCAGTCTATAAGACACCCTAGTCCCACCAAATCTGTCTATAAGACACCCTAGCCCCCACCAAATCAGTCTATAAGACACCCTAGTCCCACCAAATCAGTCTATAAGACACCCTAGTCCCACCAAATCAGTCTATAAGACACCATAGCCCCACCAAATCAGTCTATAAGACACCCTAGTCCCACCAAATCAGTCTATAAGACACCCTAGTCCCACCAAATCAGTCTATAAGACACCATAGCCCCACCAAATCAGTCTATAAGACACCCTAGTCCCACCAAATCAGTCTATAAGACACCCTAGTCCCACCAAATCAGTCTATAAGACACCCTAGCCCCACCAAATCAGTCTATAAGACACCCTAGCCCCACCAAATCTATAAGACACCCTAGGCCCACCAAATCTACAAGACACCCTAGACCCACCAAATCAGTCTTTAAGACACCCTAGCCCCACCAAATCAGTCTATAAGACACCCTAGTCCCACCAAATCAGTCTATAAGACACCCTAGGCCCACCAAATCTATAAGACACCCTAGGCCCACCAAATCTATAAGACACCCTAGACCCACCAAATCAGTCTATAAGACACCCTAGGCCCACCAAATCAGTCTATAAGACACCCTAGCCCCACCAAATCAGTCTATAAGACACCCTAGGCCCACCAAATCAGTCTATAAGACACCCTAGCCTCGCCAAATCAGTCTATAAGACACCCTAGGCCCACCAAATCTATAAGACACCCTAGCCCCCACCAAATCAGTCTATAAGACACCCTAGGCCCACCAAATCAGTCTATAAGACACCCTAGCCCCACCAAATCAGTCTATAAGACACCCTAGACCCACCAAATCAGTCTATAAGACACCCTAGCCCCACCAAATCAGTCTATAAGACACCCTAGTCCCACCAAATCAGTCTATAAGACACCCTAGGCCCACCAAATCAGTCTATAAGACACCCTAGTCCCACCAAATCAGTCTATAAGACACCCTAGCCCCCACCAAATCAGTCTATAAGACACCCTAGGCCCACCAAATCAGTCTATAAGACACCCTAGGCCCACCAAATCTATAAGACACCCTAGCCCCACCAAATCAGTCTATAAGACACCCTAGGCCCACCAAATCAGTCTATAAGACACCCTAGGCCCACCAAATCAGTCTATAAGACACCCTAGTCCCACCAAATCAGTCTATAAGACACCCTAGCCCCACCAAATCAGTCTATAAGACACCCTAGGCCCACCAAATCAGTCTATAAGACACCCTAGTCCCACCAAATCAGTCTATAAGACACCCTAGGCCCACCAAATCAGTCTATAAGACACCCTAGGCCCACCAAATCAGTCTATAAGACACCCTAGTCCCACCAAATCAGTCTATAAGACACCCTAGGCCCACCAAATCAGTCTATAAGACACCCTAGCCCCACCAAATCAGTCTATAAGACACCCTAGCCCCACCAAATCTATAAGACACCCTAGGCCCACCAAATCAGTCTATAAGACACCCTAGGCCCACCAAATCAGTCTATAAGACACCCTAGTCCCACCAAATCAGTCTATAAGATACCCTAGACCCACCAAATCTATAAGACACCCTAGGCCCACCAAATCAGTCTATAAGACACCCTAGGCCCACCAAATCAGTCTATAAGACACCCTAGGCCCACCAAATCAGTCTATAAGACACCCTAGCCCCCACCAAATCAGTCTATAAGACACCCTAGTCCCACCAAATCTATAAGACACCCTAGGCCCACCAAATCAGTCTATAAGACACCCTAGTCCCACCAAATCAGTCTATAAGACACCCTAGCCCCACCAAATCAGTCTATAAGACACCCTAGTCCCACCAAATCAGTCTATAAGACACCCTAGGCCCACCAAATCAGTCTATAAGACACCCTAGGCCCACCAAATCAGTCTATAAGACACCCTAGCCCCACCAAATCAGTCTATAAGACACCCTAGCCCCACCAAATCAGTCTATAAGACACCCTAGGCCCACCAAATCAGTCTATAAGACACCCTAGGCCCACCAAATCAGTCTATAAGACACCCTAGGCCCACCAAATCAGTCTATAAGACACCCTAGGCCCACCAAATCACACAAAAGTTATCCAACACGAAAGGCAACATTTTTAACCCTTTTATTTCGACATCCTGGTGTTTACAGAAACTAATTAGTGGTTGGTACACTGACTCGTGACTGACTAATTAATTAAATGTAATGCGATCAGTTAAAAAGTAAGGGGGTCGGTAGCTATAGAATTTACACGACTTAATTTTCTTTTTACTTTTTAAAGAACTTTACGACCTACATGAAAGTACTGTTACAGTAATATGGACTTGACCGCTTAAGTCATCTGGACGACCTACATGAAAGAACTGTTAAAGTACATATAATGTAGACTTGACTTGACCGTTTGAAACCAGCTGGACGCCAGCTGCCCAAAGTAACCTGAAGTAAGACGAAGTAACCTGAAGTAACCTGAAGTAACCTGAAGTAACCGGACAAAGACAATTGACTATTGCATTACCTCGTCAAACTATAACAGTGCAATTATTTATAAATTTAATTTGCTGGAATTATGATATAAATCTTTTTCTTGCATTTATGATATGAATAATATATTGTATTGACGATACGCTTGTACTTTGATAAATGATTAGATTTAAAATGTACGTATAGCCCGCCTGTGACACTGGAACATCCACAATATATTTAAATATCTTTTTTCAACACAGATCACTTAATAAGATTTATTTCTAGCGGAAATTTTTTTTTTCAAATTGAATTATCCGTGACTTGATTTCTTTTCTAAAAGTTTATGACATTGTGCTGGCAACTTTCAGGTACTCTGTGAATGATACGTCCTTCTGCCTGAACCATCAAGTCGTCACAAAACGTCAACCACCCCCCCCCCACACACACACACACCACACCACACCACACACACATCTCCACATTTCCCTCACCCTAAAAAAACACGTGTATAAACATCACCCCTCCCGCCACCACCACACCCACCGCACACACACCACACTCACACCACACACAACCCTACAAATTTCCCTCGCCCTAAAAAACCAGCAGTGTATAAAACGTCACCCTCCACCCCACCCCCACACACACCACACACCCTTACACACCCCTCCAAATTTTCGCCACCCTAAAAAAACACCAGTGTATTAACATCACTCCTCCCCCCTAAACACAACCACACACATGCACACACAAACACACAATTTCCACCACCCTAAAAAAAACCACCTGTGTATAAGACAGACAGAGCCAACATGCCCATCTTGTGGCTAGGCTACAGAAGATATTTTAGAAATCGGACAAGAAATTCTCTCCGAGTTTTTGCCACTGCCGTCCATCAGAAGGGCTGATCAATTGATTAATTGTCACGTCATACTCACACTTGCCAGACTGCACAGCTTAGGTTCAACTTGTTGGGGTTAAATACATGTGTCGTGTGCTGGATGGGCCGTGTTTTGATGACATGTGTGTTGTGTAGCTGAACCCACCTGACAAGTGTGTAGCTGAATCCACCTGACAAGAGTGTAGCTGAACCCACCTGTAGTGTGTAGCTGAACCCATCTGTAGTGTGTAGCTGAACCCACCTGTAGTGTGTAGCTGAACCCACCTGTAGTGTGTAGCTGAACCCACCTTTAGAGTGTAGCTGAACCCACCTGTAGTGTGTAGCTGAACCCACCTGTAGTGTGTAGCTGAACCCACCTGTAGTGTGTAGCTGAACCCACCTGAGAAGTGTGTAGCTGAACCCACCTGTAGTGTGTAGCCGAACCCATCTGTAGTGTGTAGCTGAACCCATCTGTAGTGTGTAGCTGAACCCACCTGACAAGTGTGTAGCTGAACCCACATGACACGTGTGTAGCTGAACCCATCTGTAGTATGTAGCTGAACCCACCTGACAAGTGTGTAGCTGAACACACCTGTAGTGTGTAGCTGAACCCACCTGTAGTGTGTAGCTGAACACACCTGTAGTGTGTAGCTGAACCAACCTGACAAGTGTGTAGCTGAACCCACCTGTAGTGTGTAGCTAAACCCACCTGTAGTGTGTAGCTGAACCCACCTTTAGAGTGTAGCTGAACCCACCTGACTAGTGTGTAGCTAAACCCACCTGTAGTGTGTAGCTGAACCCACCTGTAGTGTGTAGCTGAACCCACATGACAAGTGTGTAGCTGAACCCATCTGTAGTATGTAGCTGAACCCACCTGACAAGTGTGTAGCTGAACACACCTGTAGTGTGTAGCTGAACCAACCTGACAAGTGTGTAGCTGAACCCACCTGTAGTGTGTAGCTAAACCCACCTGTAGTGTGTAGCTGAACCCACCTTTAGAGTGTAGCTGAACCCACCTGACAAGTGTGTAGCTGAACCCACCTGACTAGTGTGTAGCTGAACCCACCTGTAGTGTGTAGCTGAACCCACCTTTAGAGTGTAGCTGAACCCACCTGAGAAGTGTGTAGCTGAACCCATCTGTAGTGTGTAGCTGAACCCACCTGACAAGTGTGTAGCTGAACCCATCTGTAGTGTGTAGCTGAACCCACCTGACAAGTGTGTAGCTGAACCCACATGACAAGTGTGTAGCTGAACCCATCTGTAGTATGTAGCTGAACCCACCTGACAAGTGTGTAGCTGAACACACCTGTAGTGTGTAGCTGAACCCACCTGTAGTGTGTAGCTGAACCCACCTTTAGAGTGTAGCTGAACCCACCTGACTAGTGTGTAGCTGAACCCACATGACAAGTGTGTAGCTGAACCCATCTGTAGTATGTAGCTGAACCCACCTTTAGAGTGTAGCTGAACCCACCTGACTAGTGTGTAGCTGAACCCACATGACAAGTGTGTAGCTGAACCCATCTGTAGTATGTAGCTGAACCCACCTGACAAGTGTGTAGCTGAACACACCTGTAGTGTGTAGCTGAACCCACCTGTAGTGTGTAGCTGAACACACCTGTAGTGTGTAGCTGAACCAACCTGACAAGTGTGTAGCTGAACCCACCTGTAGTGTGTAGCTAAACCCACCTGTAGTGTGTAGCTGAACCCACCTTTAGAGTGTAGCTGAACCCACCTGACTAGTGTGTAGCTGAACCCACCTGTAGTGTGTAGCTGAACCCACCTTTAGAGTGTAGCTGAACCCACCTGACAAGTGTGTAGCTGAACCCACCTGACTAGTGTGTAGCTGAACCCACCTGTAGTGTGTAGCTGAACCAACCTGACAAGTGTGTAGCTAAACTCACCTGTAGTGTGTAGCTGAACCCACCTGTAGTGTGTAGCTGAACCCACCTGACAAATGTGTAGCTGAACCCACCTGAAAAGTGTGTAGCTAAACCCACCTGTAGTGTGTAGCTGAACCCACCTGTAGTGTGTAGCTGAGCCCACCTGACAGGTGTGTACCTGAACCCACCTGACAAGTGTGTAGCTGAACCCACCTGTAGTGTGTAGCTGAACCCACCTGTAGTGTGTAGCTGAACCCACCTGTAGTGTGTAGCTGAACCCACCTGCAGTGTGTAGCTAAACTCACCTGTAGTGTGTAGCTGAACCCACCTGTAGTGTGTAGCTGAACCCACCTGACAAGTGTGTACCTGAACCCACCTGGTGTGTGTAGCTGAACCCACCTGTAGTGTGTAGCTGAACCCACCTGTAGTGTGTAGCTGAACCCACCTGACAAGTGTGTACCTGAACCCACCTGTTGTGTGTAGCTGAACCCACCTGACAAGTGTGTAGCTGAACCCATCTGTAGTATGTAGCTGAACCCACCTGACAAGTGTGTAGCTGAACCCACCTGAAAAGTGTGTAGCTAAACCCACCTGCAGTGTGTAGCTAAACCCACCTCTAGTGTGTAGCTGAACCCACCTGTAGTGTGTAGCTGAACCCACCTGACAAGTGTGTACCTGAACCCACCTGTTGTGTGTAGCTGAACCCATCTGTAGTGTGTAGCTGAACCCACCTGACAAGTGTGTAGCTGAACCCATCTGTAGTGTGTAGCTGAACCCACCTGACAAGTGTGTAGCTGAACCCACCTGTAGTGTGTAGCTGAACCCACCTGACAAGTGTGTAGCTGAACCCACCTGGCAAGTGTGTAGCTGAACCCATCTGTAGTGTGTAACTGAACCCACCTGTAGTGTGTAGCTGAACCCACCTGTAGTGTGTAGCTGAACCCACCTGTAGTGTGTAGCTGAACCCACCTGACAAGTGTGTAGCTGAACCCACCTGACAAGTGTGTAGCTGAACCCACATGACAAGTGTGTAGCTGAACCCATCTGTAGTATCTAGCTGAACCCACCTGACAAGTGTGTAGCTGAACCCACATGACAAGTGTGTAGCTGAACCCACCTGGCAAGTGTGTAGCTGAACCCATCTGTAGTGTGTAACTGAACCCACCTGTAGTGTGTAGCTGAACCCACCTGTAGTGTGTAGCTGAACCCACCTGTAGTGTGTAGCTGAACCCACCTGACAAGTGTGTAGCTGAACCCACCTGACAAGTGTGTAGCTGAACCCACCTGACAAGTGTGTAGCTGAACCCACCTGACAAGTGTGTAGCTGAACCCACCTGACAAGTGTGTAGCTGAACCCACCTGACAAGTGTGTAGCTGAACCCACCTGACAAGTGTGTAGCTGAACCCACCTGTAGTGTGTAGCTGAACCCCCTGACAAGTGTGTAGCATAACCCAACTGACAAGTGTGTAGCTGAACCCACCTGGCAAGTGTGTAGCTGAACCCACCTGTAGTGTGTAGCTGAACCCACCTGTAGTGTGTAGCTGAACCCACCTGACAGGTGTGTAGCTGAACCCACCTGTAGTGTGTAGCTGAACCCACCTGTTGTGTGTAGCTGAACCCACATGACAAGTGTGTAGCTGAACCCACCTGACAGGTGTGTGCTTAATTTGATTAGCTGCAAGAATTTTACAGACGTCTGCAATTGTACCCAGATCTAGACAGACGACTGCAACTGTACCCAGATCTAGACAGACGTCTGCAACTGTACCAAGATCTAGACAGACGTCTGCAACTGTACTCAGATCTAGACAGACGTCTGCAACTGTACCCAGATCTAGACAGACGTCTGCAACTGTACTCAGATCTAGACAGACGTCTGCAACTGTACTCAGATCTAGACAGACGTCTGCAACTGTACCCAGATCTAGACAGACGTCATCAACTGTACCCAGATCCAGACAGACGTCTGCAACTGTACCCAGATCTAGACAGACGTCATCAACTGTACCCAGATCTAGACACAAGTCTGCAACTGTACCCAGATCCAGACAGACGTCTGCAACTGTACCCAGATCTAGACAGACGTCATCAACTGTACCCAGATCTAGACAGACGTCTGCTACTGTACCCAGATCCAGACAGACGTCTGCAACTGTACCCAGATCTAGACAGACGTCATCAACTGTACCCAGATCTAGACACACGTCTGCAACTGTACCCAGATCCAGACAGACGTCTGCAACTGTACCCAGATCTAGACAGACGTCATCAACTGTACCCTGATCTAGACACACGTCTGCAACTGTACCCAGATCTAGACAGACGTCTGCAACTGTACCCAGATCTAGACAGACGTCTGCTACTGTACCCAGATCTAGACAGACGTCTGCAACTGTACCCAGATCTAGACAGACGTCTGCAACTGTACCCAGATCTAGACAGACGTCATCAACTGTACCCAGATCTAGACACACGTCTGCAACTGTACCCAGATCCAGACAGACGTCTGCAACTGTACCCAGATCTAGACAGACGTCATCAACTGTACCCAGATCTAGACACACGTCTGCAACTGTACCCAGATCTAGACAGACGTCTGCAACTGTACCCAGATCTAGACAGACGTCTGCTACTGTACCCAGATCTAGACAGACGTCTGCAACTGTACCCAGATCTAGACAGACGTCTGCAACTGTACCCAGATCTAGACATCAACTGTACCCAGATCTAGACAGACGTCATCAACTGTACCCAGATCTAGACAGACGTCTGCAACTGTACCCAGATCTAGACAGACGTCTGCAACTGTACCCAGATCTAGACAGACGTCTGCAACTGTACCCAGATCTAGACAGACGTCTGCAACTGTACCCAGATCCAGACAGACGTCTGCAACTGTACCCAGATCTAGACAGACGTCATCAACTGTACCCAGATCTAGACACACGTCTGCAACTGTACCCAGATCTAGACAGACGTCTGCAACTGTACCCAGATCTAGACAGACGTCTGCTACTGTACCCAGATCTAGACAGACGTCTGCAACTGTACCCAGATCTAGACAAACGTCTGCAACTGTACCCAGATCTAGACATCAACTGTACCCAGATCTAGACAGACTTCATCAACTGTACCCAGATCTAGACAGACGTCTGCAACTGTACCCAGATCTAGACATCAACTGTACCCAGATCTAGACAGACGTCTGCAACTGTACCCAGATCTAGACAGACGTCTGCAACTGTACCCAGATCTAGACAGACGTCATCAACTGTACCCAGATCTAGACAGACGTCATCAACTGTACCTAGATCTAGACAGACGTCTGCAACTGTACCCAGATCTAGACATCAACTGTACCCAGATCTAGACAGACGTCTGCAACTGTACCCAGATCTAGACAGACGTCTGCAACTGTACCCAGATCTAGACAGACGTCTGCAACTGTACCCAAATCTAGACAGACTTCTGCAACTGTACCCAGATCTAGACAGACGTCTGCAACTGTACCCAGATCTAGACAGACGTCTGCAACTGTACCCAGATCTAGACATCAACTGTACCCAGATCTAGACAGACGTCATCAACTGTACCCAGATCTAGACAGACGTCTGCAACTGTACCCAGATCTAGACAGACGTCTGCAACTGTACCCAGATCTAGACAGACGTCTGCAACTGTACCCAAATCTAGACAGACTTCTGCAACTGTACCCAGATCTAGACAGACGTCATCAACTGTACCCAGATCTAGACACACGTCTGCAACTGTACCCAGATCTAGACAGACGTCTGCAACTGTACCCAGATCTAGACAGACGTCTGCAACTGTACCCAGATCTAGACAGACGTCTGCAACTGTACCCAGATCTAGACAGACGTCTGCAACTGTACCCAGATCTAGACAGACGTTATCAACTGTACCCAGATCTAGACAGACGTCTGCAACTGTACCCAGATCTAGACAGACGTTATCAACTGTACCCAGATCTAGACAGACGTCTGCAACTGTACCCAGATCTAGACAGACGTCTGCAACTGTACCCAGATCTAGACAGACGTCTGCAACTGTACCCAGATCTAGACAGACGTCTGCAACTGTACCCAGATCTAGACAGACGTTATCAACTGTACCCAGATCTAGACAGACGTCTGCAACTGTACCCAGATCTAGACAGACGTCTGCAACTGTACCCAGATCTAGACAGACGTCATCAACTGTACCCAGATCTAGACAGACGTCTGCAACTGTACCCAGATCTAGACAGACGTCTGCAACTGTACCCAGATCTAGACAGACGTCTGCAACTGTACCCAGATCTAGACAGACGTCTGCAACTGTACCCAGATCTAGACAGACGTCTGCAACTGTACCCAGATCTAGACAGACGTCTGCAACTGTACCCAGATCTAGACAGACGTCATCAACTGTACCCAGATCTAGACAGACGTCTGCAACTGTACCCAGATCTAGACAGACGTCATCAACTGTACCCAGATCTAGACAGACGTCTGCAACTGTACCCAGATCTAGACAGACGTCTGCAACTGTACCCAGATCTAGACAGACTTCTGCAACTGTACCCAGATCTAGACAGACGTCTGCAACTGTACCCAGATCTAGACAGACGTCTGCAACTGTACCCAGATCTAGACAGACGTCTGCAACTGTACCCAGATCTAGACAGACGTCATCAACTGTACCCAGATCTAGACAGACGTCTGCAACTGTACCCAGATCTAGACAGACGTCATCAACTGTACCCAGATCTAGACAGACGTCTGCAACTGTACCCAGATCTAGACAGACGTCTGCAACTGTACCCAGATCTAGACAGACTTCTGCAACTGTACCCAAATCTAGACAGACGTCTGCAACTGTACCCAGATCTAGACAGACGTCTGCAACTGTACCCAAATCTAGACAGACTTCTGCAACTGTACCCAGATCTAGACAGACGTCTGCAACTGTACCCAGATCTAGACAGACGTCTGCAACTGTACCCAAATCTAGACAGACTTCTGCAACTGTACCCAGATCTAGACAGACGTCATCAACTGTACCCAGATCTAGACAGACGTCTGCAACTGTAACCCAGATCTAGACAGACGTCTGCAACTGTACCCAGATCTAGACAGACGTCTGCAACTGTACCCAAATCTAGACAGACTTCTGCAACTGTATCCAAATCTAGACAGACGTCTGCAACTGTACCCAAATCTAGACAGACGTCTGCAACTGTACCCAAATCTAGACAGACGTCTGCAACTGTACCCAAATCTAGACAGACGTCTGCAACTGTACCCAAATCTAGACAGACGTCTGCAACTGTACCCAAATCTAGACAGACGTCTGCAATTGTACCCAAATCTAGACAGACGTCTGCAACTGTACCCAAATCTAGACAGACGTCTGCAACTGTACCCAAATCTAGACAGACGTCTGCAACTGTACCCAAATCTAGACAGACGTCTGCAACTGTACCCAAATCTAGACAGACGTCTGCAACTGTACCCAAATCTAGACAGACGTCTGCAACTGTACCCAAATCTAGACAGACGTCTGCAACTGTACCCAAATCTAGACAGACGTCTGCAACTGTACCCAGATCTAGACAGACGTCTGCAACTGTACCCAAATCTAGACAGACGTCTGCAACTGTACCCAAATCTAGACAGACGTCTGCAACTGTACCCAAATCTAGACAGACGTCTGCAACTGTACCCAGATCTAGACAGACGTCTGCAACTGTACCCAGATCTAGACACACGTCTGCAACTGTACCCAAATCTAGACAGACGTCTGCAACTGTACCCAAATCTAGACAGACGTCTGCAACTGTACCCAAATCTAGACAGACGTCTGCAACTGTACCCAAATCTAGACAGACGTCTGCAACTGTACCCAAATCTAGACAGACGTCTGCAACTGTACCCAAATCTAGACAGACGTCTGCAACTGTACCCAGATCTAGACAGACGTCTGCAACTGTACCCAAATCTAGACAGACGTCTGCAACTGTACCCAAATCTAGACAGACGTCTGCAACTGTACCCAAATCTAGACAGACGTCTGCAACTGTACCCAAATCTAGACAGACGTCTGCAACTGTACCCAAATCTAGACAGACGTCTGCAACTGTACCCAAATCTAGACAGACGTCTGCAACTGTACCCAAATCTAGACAGACGTCTGCAACTGTACCCAAATCTAGACAGACGTCTGCAACTGTACCCAAATCTAGACAGATGTCTGCAACTGTACCCAAATCTAGACAGACGTCTGCAACTGTACCCAAATCTAGACAGACGTCTGCAACTGTACCCAGATCTAGACAGACGTCTGCAACTGTACCCAAATCTAGACAGACGTCTGCAACTGTACCCAAATCTAATCTAGACAGACGTCTGCAACTGTACCCAAATCTAGACAGACGTCTGCAACTGTACCCAAATCTAGACAGACGTCTGCAACTGTACCCAGATCTAGACAGACGTCTGCAACTGTACCCAAATCTAGACAGACGTCTGCAACTGTACCCAAATCTAGACAGACGTCTGCAACTGTACCCAAATCTAGACAGACGTCTGCAACTGTACCCAAATCTAGACAGACGTCTGCAACTGTACCCAGATCTAGACAGACGTCTGCAACTGTACCCAAATCTAGACAGACGTCTGCAACTGTACCCAGATCTAGACAGACGTCTGCAACTGTACCCAAATCTAGACAGACGTCTGCAACTGTACCCAAATCTAGACAGACGTCTGCAACTGTACCCAAATCTAGACAGACGTCTGCAACTGTACCCAGATCTAGACAGACGTCTGCAACTGTACCCAGATCTAGACAGACGTCTGCAACTGTACCCAGATCTAGACAGACGTCATCAACTGTACCCAGATCTAGACAGACGTCTGCAACTGTACCTGGAACAGGACAGAGATCTGCAGCTGTACCCAGATCTAGACAGACGTCTACAACTGTACCCAGATCTAGACAGACGTCTGCAACTGTACCTGGAACAGGACAGAGATCTGCAGCGGGGCGAGGAATCCAATGACGTCATTAATTGCTCACGGACAATATGGAAACAGGACCAGGAAGATATTTATTGAGGGGGTCACGTGACACCCGTCTGAGCTGGCCAGGGACAGGTGAAGTTTGACCTTACATGTGGGGGGGGGGGAGATATGAAGTTGTCTAGTAAATGGATAAATTGGGTCGGTAGAATGGTAGAAGTGTGGAGTCACTAGGTCGAGTGGAGTCACTAGGTCGAGTGGAGTCACTTGGTCGAGTGGAGTCAGTAGGTCGAGTGGAGTCACTAGGTCGAGTGGAGTCACTAGGTCGAGTGGAGTCACTTGGTCGAGTGGAGTCAGTAGGTCGAGTGGAGTCACTAGTTCGAGTGGAGTCACTAGGTCGAGTGGAGTCACTAGGTCGAGCGACACGCGGTGTGGTGACGCAGAGTGTCGGAACCCCCCCCCCCCCCCCCACCCCTTCGACATGATGAAATAATAGAAATCTAGATAAAGAGGTGTTAACCCCCCCCCCCATACACACACCCAGATGGAATCCCCTGTGCTTGAACTAAAAAGACTTTTTTATTCTTTTTATTTTACGGTCCTACTCATCTGATTAATAGAAACGTTTGAATGTACCTGCCCCCTCGTCTTCCTGTCGCCCCCCCCCCCTGTCGTCCCCCCCTCATCTTCCTAGTGGAGGGAAATTAAAAAGATATGAAGACGTACGTCCAGGTGGATGGTGTGTCTCCACCCCCCCCCTTACTAGTGGTTGGGGGGGGGGGTGGTGTCAGATATTACCCAACTAAAAATAGACATACTAGTCAATTTTTTTACTACAATTATACTAGCTAGCAAAATCAATGTAACTAATAATAAATGTTAATAATGTTTAAATTTAATTTTTTTTTAATCGATAACAATGAAGTCGTATCCACTGAATGGTGTAACTAATAAATCAAATTCTTTCTAGATACGGTACGTTTTGATAACATTGTAAATATTAAAGGGAAGTAACTGTGTTAGGTGTGAAAATTGTCATTATTTCCCTTGGTATATTTTAGCAGCGATGTTACAAGGTTGGATTTCCCAATGACAAACATTTTTCACAAGCTTGAGAACTTGATGGCAGAAGGTGTGTTTCCTCTCGCACACATACAACCTGACACACACACACACACACACACACACACACACACACACACACACGTACACATACACGCTTCTATCCGTACTGAAAAACTTGGTGACTGTGAAAAGATCTTTGTACACAGGGGAGGCTAGAGACAAAAAAATAGATTTCTAAAATCATGATTACTTCCCTTTGCTTTTAACTTATTTTTTCTTTCCCCCACACACTATAGTTAACTTGGGGTCTCTCGGTTTGTACGGGTCAGGGGTCAGTGTGGTAGGTCAGTTAGACGGGTGTGTGTGTGTGTCTGACCAATCATTGAACCGTGTCACTAAGTCCAAAGCTTGTCACGGTCCTACACGTCGCGGTCCTACATGTCGCGGTCCTACAAGTCACGGTCCATCACGATCCGTCGTGTCAAGGACCCCCAGGACACAGAAACAAGGAAACATCGGGAGAATTATGGGCCATTGTGTTGTGACGTCAGCACCAAAACTAGGTTGGACATCAGTTCCGGCTGGACTGTCCGCTGATTGGCTAAAAATCTTGGAGCTTTCCGAACTGTGGCGGTGGACGTAAGATTCACCAGCTTTCTGAACTGTTGACACATTTTCGTCCTGAGAAGTCGAGGCGTTTTGGCATATCCGTCTTTGCTATGTCAGTTGCGGCCACATTGTTTTCTATTTTTAACTTTTGAACTTACCGACCTAAGAAAAGTTCCAAAGTTTAAAATAGATAATATTGACGAACTTCTTTTAGTTTCTACTCACTAGATGGCGTAGGGGGAGGGGAGAGGGTGATTAAACCGTTTATAAAGAACCAGATGTAATTGACCTATAGAAAATTCTTTAGAATGTCTCTAGTTTAAACAACGGTTGTTTACGTGTTAAAGACACGAGGCAACAGCACTTTAACAGCAATATGTCAGTACCCAGCATTAGACACGACAGCCTAGATTCTAGAGGACCTGACCTCTTTTATCATGCCGGTTAAATCATACTTGCCCTAATTTGGTCTGGCCGGTTAAACCTGTAGGTCTGATGACCACACGAGGTTCATGTGATGTTGCCGGTAGACGAATGGCGTCCATTTTGCTGGGTAATATCTGACGCCACTCCCCCCCCACCCCCCAACCATTAGAAACATTTTTATGTGCACGACTGGGCCATTTCACCACCCTCAGGCCTGGTGATTCCACCAGGAATTCCCAGCACAAAGAGGAACCGTTCGAATTCCGTCACGCCTTCGCCAAGGTCATACTTTCGCCAAGGTCACAACCTGCCGACGCCCTGTTCGCGCCGTCATGACGTCACGGAGCGGTGGCGCGGTCCAAGGAGCGCCTGTGACTGATGACAGATAGAGTACCTGGAAAATCTTCCGGATGTCAAATCGATTCGTACCGCTAGGTCAGAGTTCACACGCGGTGAGTTAAAAATAGACATTGTTTTGTGTGTCAGCCAGTAGGAGAGACGAAGATTCGCATGGAAACGTCGGCATCCAATCAAAATCCTCGTGACATTCCTCCTGACCCAGTTCTGGTGGTGACAAAACTTTAGTAACAATAGTTCAGTAACAAAAGTTTAGTAACAAAAGTTTAGTGGTGATTTCTGCTGGCCGCTACATAACTAGAAAGTTAGGACAAGACACTAATCGGCAAGTGCATACAAGACACAAGTGTAGACAAGATACGAATTGGCAAGTGCAGACAAGACATACAGCTAGCCAGATCCAAGTCTGCTAACAAGCCAGGGTGCCACATGTTGACTGGGTTCAAATACCGGCAGCTCCAGGAGACGAGGTAAGAAAACTGGTCACGTGTGGGGGTCATTGAGTACATAGGCCGATCGGCCACTTGTTAGCGCCATATATGCTCTGGTTTCCAATGAAATCGAAAGGTTTATTTAACAATACAAGCGGCCCTCCATTTTCAGGGATAAGCGGCCTCAGTGAGTCGGGTTTCAGCCTGTGGGATGATGGGGGTGACACCCCACCCCCTTAAAAGTTAAGCATTTTCGGTTTGATGTCCTCGCCCCTCCACTGTTTAAGGATCGCCCCCCCCCCCTCCCGAATGGTTTAGAATGCTATCTCTTATTGTTTTTATGTGTTATTCTATCTCTTATTGTTCTTTTTGTTATTCTATCTCTTATTGTTTTATGTGTTATTCTATCTCTTATTGTTTTATGTGTTATTCTATCTCTTATTGTTCTTTATGTTTTGCTATCTGTTTATTTTCTATATTTGATGCTATCTCTTATTGTTCTATATGTGGTGCTTCCTGTTATTATTCCGTATGTATTTTTGTGTGTTAGCGTTCTGTATATGGGGCTCACAGATCACAGCTTGTGGTGCACACTACACACAAAACACTACACACAACAATACTGACCCCCCATAACACAACAATACTGACCCCCCATACAACAAGCATAGTGCCCCCCCCCCATAACACAACAATACTGCCCCCCCATACAACAAGCATAGTGCCCCCCCCATAACACAACAATACTGCCCCCCCATACAACAAGCATAGTGCCCCCCCCCCCATAACACAACAATACTGACCCCCCATAACACAACAATACTGACCCCCCATACAACAAGCATAGTGCCCCCCCCCATAACACAACAATACTGCCCCCCCATACAACAAGCATAGTGCCCCCCCCCCCCCATAACACAACAATACTGACCCCCCATAACACAACAATACTGACCCCCCATACAACAAGCATACTGATCCCCATACAACAACCATAGTGCCCCCCCCCCCATAACACAACAATACTGACCCCCCATACAACAAGCATACTGATCCCCATACAACAACCATAGTGCCCCCCCCCATAACACAACACTACAGACCCCTCCAATCCCACAACCACACTGACCCCCGCCCCTCCCATTGTGACGACGTGTAACAAGCTAACACCGACCCCTGTGTCTGTCCCCATAAACCATCAAAACATGACATTATTTAACGTTAATTTTTAACACTGTTTTACCCTGGCGTGTATTACTGCCCCTGGCGTGTATTATTGCCCTGCAGAGTTTCTTCCACGCATCTCTTCGGGGGGGGGGGGCTACCCCCCCCCCCCCCAACGAAATGAAATGTATATAATTTATATAGAAAATAAATACTTTTACCAGTGTCCGCCCCTCCGGAGAAAGTCTACCGCCCCCCCCCCCCCGAGAAAAAAATCTGGAAGAAACACTGCTGCCCTGCGGCACCCGACCGAATAGTTTTGTTTATAACGACGTACGTAGTTCTATCGTGTAAATATTTCACCGACAATCAAATGTATTAACCGACGGTAATTCGCGCCGCCACCCATCCCCACCCTACCGTCACCTCTGTATTCCGCCCCCCCCCCCCCCCCCTTTCTCTCACTCCCTGCACATCGCTGCCAGCAGTTGTGTTTTTTTTTTTTTTTTGCCGTCTGCACTTTTCCCCGCTGATCTGCATAGTGGGCCGCGACTACCGGCAGACAAGGAAGTAATCCCCCATTGGCTGAGAACGCCGGCTCGCGCAGCCAATCAAATCGCGCGAACCATTCTTCCGCGTCTACCTTTCATGTGACGGGAAAAAAATGTAATCGCACCGTCCGATACTCGGAACATGTTGAATAAACGATACTACGTACGAATACTGGAGTAGGTAAATAAACATTGCGGGATTGTAAAATATGAAGTCAAGCGGTTTAAAATATATGTGCTGAATGTGTGTATGTGTGTTGATTGCGTATGTGTGCTGATTGTATGATAGCTGATGGGTTTTGTTTTTTCTGTTCGGCCTAAATGGTAGAGCAAAGATAAGAGACGAGCTAAAAATAGATGACCCACATTGCTTGTCCCACAGAATCGCTGACACTTAGCGACACCACGGGGTTCCCGCATTGTTCCCTGTAGCCCCATCAACGGTTCCCGCATTGTTCCCTGTAGCCCCATCAACGGTTCCCGCACAGTTCCCTGTAGCCACATCAACGGTTCCCGCATTGTTCCCTGTAGCCCCATCAACGGTTCCCGCACAGTTCCCTGTAGCCCCATCAACGGTTCCCGCATTGTTCCCTGTAGCCCCATCAACGGTTCCCGCATTGTTCCCTGTAGCCCCCATCAACGGTTCCCGCACAGTTCCCTGTAGCCACATCAACGGTTCCCGCATTGTTCCCTGTAGCCACATCAACGGTTCCCGCATTGTTCCCTGTAGCCCCATCAATGGTTCCCGCACAGTTCCTTATAGCCCTATCACGGTTCCCGCATTGTTCCCTGTAGCCCCCATCAACGGTTCCCGCACAGTTCCCTGTAGCCCCATCAATGGTTCCCGCATAGTTCCCTATAGCCCCATCAACGGTTCCCCGCGTTGTTCCATGTAGCCCCATCAACGGTTCCCGCGTTGTTCCCTATAGCCCCATCAACGGTTCCCGCATTGTTCCCTGTAGCCCCATCAACGGTTCCCGCACAGTTCCATATAGCCACATCAACGGTTCCCGTATTGTTCCCTGTAGCCCCATCAACTGTTCCCACATTGTTCCCTGTAGCCCTATCAACGGTTCCCGCACAGTTCCCTATAGCCCCATCAACGGTTCCCGCACAGTTCCCCGTATCATCACGAGGCTGAGCACAGCTGTCGATAAAATCAAACTTACAGCGACATCCGCGTGAGCAGGATTGGGGTCATTCAAGAAAATCTGGCAGGCCTAACTGGCAACCGACATCACGCCTGCTGTCATCTGGCTAGTCTCTACCGTAGGAAGTTGATCTAATTATAGACCAAAGACAAACTCACATGGGCGAGTCCACGACGGAGCAGACGGCCGATG